>NC_053157.1:2582021-2939521 GCF_016835505.1 Polypterus senegalus
GCATGTGCCCCCAGTGCACTGGGTGGCAGCATTCTTGGTCTGGTGTACCCACACACACGCAAATGCAGGGAGTACTGGGAATTGTAGACCCATGGGGCAGCCATGCTGGGTTTTCCATAGGTGGCACCAGGAAGGTTCTTCTGACAGATCCAGAAGTGTTTCCTCCATGACATCAGAAGTACCCCCGGGCCCTCACATGGTGTCGGAGTTTGATGGAAGAAGACTAAACTTAACCTGCTGGAGAGTGCGGGCAGATAAAAAGAGCGGGATTTGTAACTGCGCCAGTGCTCTTTGAAGGAAGACACCTGTCGGAGGTGTTTGTGTGAATAAAACCTGAGACTGTAGTTGGTACAACTGTGGCGGAGGTTTGGCCCCCTAGTGGCCACAGCTGGTATTTCTGGGTGTGCCCAGGCCTTGGACTGCTAGTTTAGCGGCCTGCGTGTAGCACATCACCTCAAGGCGCTTTATTAAGCAGAGTTCAATTCAAAATACAAAAACCATTCAGTTATGCAGACCCTAAGGGGTCTTAAGGGGTATCTGAGTCTCACCAGCAGCAGGCGTCGAAATTTGAAGAGCTTTGAAGTCCACGATTAAAACTTTCTTGTTCTTGCCAGCGGCCACGTCCGCAGCATGTTCCCAGATTAACCCTTTGCTCTCTTTTCAGTGTTTTTGACAGGAAGTGACCGGATCCCCCTGGATGGAATGGCCTGCATTAAGATGACCATCCTGTCATTGCCTCACTTGACCGAGGACCACTACCCCGAGGCCAGCACCTGCTTCCTCCAGTTAATGCTGCCCAGGTACTCCACTAAAGAGAGACTTCAGGAGAAGCTGCTGCATGCCATACAGCTCAATAAAGGCTTTGGGAGGACATGAGCGCCTCTTCCTCCTGTGGGCCGAGTGCTCGAGTGTTGAAGGACGGGCCAAGCGGCTCCACGAAACTGTAGCCCACCTGATGTAACTTCATATTTATTGATGTCGAAGATGCTGAATAAAACAATTCAGTTCTCACCGTGTTTGGCTCAGAGAGGTGACTGGGACATGGCGGGTGTCTTCTTGGTTGGATGGGCACAGCCTCAGGTCTCTGTGTCTCTGTCTGTGGTTGCTGTCTTAATGGAAATAAAGTGAAGTCATGAGAAAAGGGAAGTGGGAGCTGCTCAGGACTGGCCTGTCCCCGTCAATGTGGATTGATTGGCCTTTGAACTTTGACATGTCACAGTGAGTCACTGCCACTTCAGGCACTGTGGCCTTAGTTCATTGTGGTGACCCTACTGAAATGTCTTAACTTCAGCCACACTTTAATGCTGGCAGAGGGGGGGACTGGAAAGGAGTGAATGAGCAGTGGTGGGTGAAGAAGTGAGCACCTTACAATTAAAACTGAAACGTGTCACCCAGACATTGAAATACCAACGTAACGTAACGTGTCCAGATTACAGCCTTGGGAGATAAGGGACGTCGTCCTGACCAATGTGTATAAACGATTCACCGGTCTGTACTAACAGTCATCATTCTGAATCATTCTGACCCAGGTCGGGTCAAGTTGGGGAGCAGGCACTGGTACAGCATGTTGGCGCACCCACCACACAAAGAAAAAGCTTGGGATCCTGGTTAACAACCCCCCAGGCAGACACGCGGTCCAGTCCCCCCCCCTCCAAAAATGACCTTCTATCTACCGCAGCCAGGTGTTATGTGGGCATCTCCTTGGCCTGGTCCAGCCACTCGGGTCTTTAACAATGAGGGTCCTGTGAGCCGGATCACCTGGGGGAAATGCGCCACATGACCGTAGTGCCGTAACTGATGCTCCCTCACAATGAAGGTCATGTGCCCGATTCGGGACTCTGTGAGCAACACAAAGTCACATCAGCAGGACCCAAGGACCCTCTGAAGAGACACACATAAAGGAGTCCAGTCTTCATCTCGGGTCACTGGATAGCGTCCATGTCTCGCACCACCTAGCAAGACAGGAAGCACCAGGACTCTAAAGACTTGGACCTTCGTCCTTTTGCAGAGATATCTGGAGTGCCACATACCCCTGTCCAGCAACCTCATGACCCATCCATGCTCTCCCAAAATGTCTACTGACTTCATAGGAAGAGTCACCAGAGTCACATGAATGTCACTGCCGAGGTAAGTAAACCTCTCGACGAGGTCGACACTCTCTCCGCAGACAGACACGCTGCTGATGGCCGTGCCCAAGAGGTCATTAAAGGCCTGGCTCTTGGTTTCTATCCAGGACCCTCACAAGCCCAGACACTCGGACTCCTCACTCAGTCTCTCGAGAGCCTCCATTGACTCCATGAAGATCACAGCATCATCAGCAAAGTTGAGATCCGTGAATCTTTCTTCACCAACAGATGCCCCACAGCTGCCAGACCCCACGACTCTGCCCAGCGCCCAGTCTATGCAAGAACTGAACAGAGTAGAAGCAGAACACACCGCTGATGAACCGCAGAATCAACTGGGAAAAACACAGAGCACAGCACTCACAGTACCCGTGTACGGGCCGGCCATGATATCCAGCAACTTTGAGGGGATCCTGCAAAGTCTCAGGAGGTCCCACAGGGCAACTTAATCAAATGAGGTGAATACTTTACAAAAATTGACAAAGGCTGAAAAGAAACTCGCATTTACACTCCATGAGTCCCCTCAGTGCCAGGATGTGGTCGATGGTAGACTTCTTAGGCGTAAAACCAGACTGATCCAGTCACTGGTAGGTGAGCAAGTGGTCACGGATCCTATTGAGGACCTTACCCAGCACCAAGAGTAGTGTTATACCCCTATAGTTGCCCCAATCCAGGCGATCACCCTCCCCTTTCCAGATAGGGACAACAAGTCCCGTTTTCCAGTCAATTGGGATGACACCAGTCTCCCAAATTGGAACAAAGATGGCTGGCAATGCCAGGAGGTCAGCCTTACCACCAGCCTGGAGAAGTTCACCCACGGATACCACAGATCCCTGCAACCTTCTCTACCCTTTGCTGGTTCGCCACCTGTGCCATCTCAGTGAGACTGGGGGGGTTGGAGGATCAGCCTCAAGAACTGATGAGTTTAACCAGCATAATGAAATAGGCAGTAGACAGAAACCGGTTTGGAGAAGGCCACCCCATATACTTGAATAAAGGCATCAAAATGAAAAAAACGTCTTCACAAACATGAGCTTGTGATGGAACTGGGTTATAAATATAGTGGAAGACAGGAAAAGGTGGAGTCAGGGATGCCAGAACAGGAATTGAGGTGGCAGGTAGATGGATTCTGGGTACTATAAGTGACATCATCACATGGGGCCAGGAGTGATGTCATCAGTGGGTGGACCGGTAGTGACGTCACTGAGGGGCTCGGTCTTCAGTTGTACTGTAGAGGGACAAAAGGAGAAAGGATCAGATGACAGCGCCAACCTCTGGTTCGGCTGAGAAACCACACGATTTGAGCCTGTAAAACGTCTGCCATGCGCACGTGTGTGACACGCCAGGGGGACATCACAACAAACCAACTTCAATGAGCATGCTGGATCTGTGGACACAACAAGGTGGACCTGCTCTGCTTGAACACCAAAGCCTTCAAATGAAAACCCGTGGCACAAGTGGGCAGATCTGAGCACATCTCAGTGCCACCTACAGGCCTGTGATGGTCAGCGGGAGCTCTCGTATTCCAGCCAGACGTTCTTCTGTGTGTTTGGACAGGGGCACCATTTTGATCATTTTGGGCTCTGTGTGCCACCACAATGGATTTGAAACAAAGCAATCAAGATGTGACTGAAGTGCAGACTTGCAGTTTTAATTATAGGGGTTTAATGTAAATATCCATCCCGCTATATGCTAAGTACAGGGTCACGGGGGTCTGCTGGAGCCAATCCCAGCCAGCACAGGGCACAAGGCAGGAAACAAACCCCGGGCAGGATGCCAGCACACAAAACACACAAAAGCATCAGAAACATTGTGGGCCCCTATGCTCCTGGGTGCCCTGGCCAGTGCCCATTGTGCCCATACATTAAGACGGCCCTGGGTACTCCAAGTCATCAGGCTCTATGGCATGTGCAGGTCTATAGCTGATATCCAAATGTGCAGAACAGTGGACAACGTAATCCATTGGTCTTCTCTGATCAAGTCATTCGGCACGTATATGTAATTGTATATGTAAACTCGTTACAACAAAATTCTTTTTTTCATAGTAAATGTGACAGTAAAGATCTGTTAAAGCAGCAATGCGCTGTTTTGACAGAAATGACAGAACACCTGGCCATCGGACCTTACTTTTATTCTATGTTAATTAGCATTGCCTAATTTTATTTTTATATTTTGCCTTTTTTTCTCATTCTTCATCCTGTAAAGCACTTTGAGCTACGTCATTTGTATGAAAATGTGGTATATAAATAAACATTGTTGTTGTTGTTGTCACAGGAGAGGTGAGGCGGCAGCGTATTCTAAAAGTGCCCACCGTTTTTCTCGTGTTTAGTTCTGTGCCCTGGGTGATAATAGTGAAACAAAAGACAGAGTGGACGTTAGTGTGGCAAAAGGCAGCACCAAGCAGTGCACGTCTGCATTGCTGCACGTGTCGTAGCGTCTGAATGGCTGCCGGCGTTCTTACAGGACGCGCTCATTGCCTGTGACGTCATGCAGCCGCAGCCGCAGCGCCCAGGCAGGCAGGCAGGCAGTCAATTGCGCGTCTCAGCAGAGAGTGGAGCGCAGTGGAGCAGCGGCGTCATGTACTGCTTTGGGAGAACTTCGTGGAATGACTTCGCTTTAACACCTAGGTCAATGGCTAGTGCCAATCAGGAGAACATTTCCAATCCGTTTTTCTCCCAGAAAAAGATCTCCGGACTCGCGTGTCGAGACGGAGTAGTTGCGTTCGTTCATGAGCACGGGAGCGGCGAGCTGTGGATTGAGGAAGATACTGACGAGCAGGCGATACAAGGCAGACTGAGTAAGTAAGGAGTCGTTTTTTTTTGTGGCGGGTGAGTGGTCCTTGGTGTCTTTTTTAAAAGTCGTGAAGACAGACTGACATTCTGTGTAAAGCAGACGATCACTTATTCATCCTTCAGATGTTGTCACGATTGTTGTGTAAAGTTTGCAAAGCTGAATTTGCTCTGTTTTAGTGCTGAATTAGTGTTTTTTACGTACGTATATTAAAGGTGTCATTTGTCTTACGGCTGTTAATTTATTACAGCGGTCAGAGTCTGCGCTCCGTGACGAGCGCCATACATCAATAAACCGAACTGAATTGGAGCAAACGCTTCTAGCGGGCGCATGCGCGTTACTCGCTGCTTTCGGTTCTCGTCCAAACGCCAGGATTTCACTTTCGTTTCCTTCGCCGCAGCCCGTGCAGCGACTCGGATGCTTTTAAGTTGATCCATTCGCGAAGTTGTCTCATTGAGATGCCGGTGTTCTGACGATTTGTCCTACTTTGTCGAAGTATCCTACCGTAGTTTATTGTAAGTCGTAACATTAAACTTATAACGTTATACCATGTCATCATTTAACATGTTGTATTTAGAAGTCGTCTATCAAATTTATGGAAATGCTAACATTTCTCAATTTATTCTATATGCATCATTTAATGCCCGAAAGAGACACAGCCTGATGCAAAGACTTCACAAGACGGTCATTACTCATGCATGGATACAATGGCCTGTACAAGATTAAAAGTCACACATGCAAAATATACAACTTATAAAATGTTGACAATAAATACCTATGCCGTAAACTGTAATAAATGCATTCATGTAGTAAGGCTAAGTTGCGTAATTTTGGTCTGCGCATGCGTAGTATCAGTGAGAACACCGGTTACCTGCAGGGCGTCACCTGGCGCCTCAGAATGAAATGGCTGTCAAAGTGTGATTCGTAAGGTGACAGTCATCAGTCAGAGCAAAGTGACTTTTAAATCGCATGGCCACGTCAGTTAGTCAAATACTCAGGTGCTCATTTAAAAACAAACACTGAACGACCTGACGCTCAAAAGGGTTTCAGAATGGGGGCCAGTATTGCCAGGTAAGCCTATGCCCACCCACATTTCTTACTGGCTCCCCCAGTTTTGTAGTTTATCTTGTATAATCACACTTGTAAATTCGCCTTTACTACATGTGTGCATTTTGATACAGACGTCAATTGATTCAAATATCAATTAATTATAAACCTACACAATAAAACTGCCAGTGTTACTTTATCACCATTAGGACCCTTCACACTTGAGACTTGTACATATTGACACGGGCACCAAGCATGGACTGGCATCCCGGCCAGGATGGTTCAAGGTTCCTTACCCGGCTGGGAGGCCACTTTAATGGAACCATGGAAGTAGATTGCCACCTGAAACCATTTGCTCCCCCAGTCCGACAGGTGGCAGCAGCTCTCTGTTGGGTCTCCCATATGCCCTCTCACAGGGCTTCATGGGAATTGGAGTTCCAATGGGCAGCCCTGCTGAGTCTTGTGGGGGCCACCACAGGGAGCTGTGGGGAGGAGGCTTCCTCTTTTTCGGCAGGTGGCACCTGATCTGGAAGTGCAATTGGGCGGCACAGGAAGTACTCCCGGTGAGGTATAAAGGAAGCCACTCCTCCTCACCCTGGGAGGAGAGGAAGGTGAGGAAAGACAAAGAGGGGTGAAGAAGAGTATTGTTTGGATTTTGTGCATTGTGCCATGTTTGAGAGAAGCCCATGTGAGGTATTTATGGAAAGTGAACTCTTCATTGGGACCCAGGACTTGTATTAGTGTTGATGGCGCCCCCATCTGGTCACAATATCCAGTATTTGTTAGACGTTTCTCAAGTTTTTAATTGTTTCTCACCAACATTTTCCAGGTTTTTCAAGCATTTCCCCAGCATTTTCAAAGAAGCGTTTTACTGCGAAAATATGATTGACATCATTGACAATAAATATGCCAGGATGGTTCTTCAGAGCCACGCCACAGGGAAATGTTTTTGGTTCTCAAAATAACAATTCCCATTAAAGTTCCAGGAAGAGCCCAAAGTGGACTCCGTTAGTAATTAAGAATTAGAAGATAATTGACTGGTGACGCTGAAATGGGCTCACGATTTGAAAAGGTTCAGGTTCTCTAGATCTCCTGTGTCCTGTGTGGCCATCGGTGGGAGTGGTGAGTCCAAAGACGAGATAAATGTTGAGATGAGTAGCATCCCCTTGCAGAGCCACAGCACCACACGTCACTGCAGATCCAGGGCAGCAGTTTCAGGATGGACTTTGGAAGGTTCCGGCAGGTCTCGACAGGGTCCGGAATTAATGTCTTGTCATGAGAGAGGTTAGGGGTATGCGCTGAAACAGCATATTGCTGCACCCACCACACGACAAACCACCTCAGGACCCCAAATTAGGACCCAAGTGCAGCCATGTAACGGGTGGACCCGTCCAAAAATGAAGCGATAAATATGAGAAGGAAATACGTGTACGTCGAATCCAACAATACGCATCGTTGTGAAGTGTGGAGGGTTTCTGCCATCGCACCGTGCCGTGGATCAAACTGCACGATACGAATCGTTTCTGCAAAGTACGCTATTAACCTTCACCTTGTGTTTGGGTCTGTGAGAACCGTTGAACATGTCGATAAAATTAAAACCATTAAGAATCGTTTAATAGTCGTGAAAAAGTTTGTGACCCCCTCTCAGCCTGCATAATAATTGACTCTCCTTTCAACAATAAAGATAGCAGTGCTATGTCTTTCATTTCTTAGGAACATCTCAGCACTGCGGTGTTTTCCGAACAAAGATTTTTAGTGACGCAGTATTTAGTTGTGAAATTAAATCAAATGTGAAAAACTGGCTGTGCACAAATGTGGGTCCCCTTGTCATTGTGCTGATTTGAATGCCTGTCACTGCTCAGTGCTGATGACTTGGTATGATGAGCTCGTCAAGCCTTGAACTTCACAGACAGGAGTGTCCAATCATGAGTGGTAAAAGGTATTTAAGGTGGTCAATCACAAGTTGTGCTTCCTTCCCTTTGACTCTCCTCTGAAGAGTGACAGACAGCATGGGATCCTCAAAGCAACTCTCCAAAGATCTGAAAACAAAGATTGTTGAGTCTCCTGGTTTAGGTGAAGGCTACAAAAAGCCATCTCAGAGGTTTAAACTGTCAGCTTCAACTGTAAGGAATGGAATCAGGAAATGGAAGGCCACAGGCACAGTTGCTGTTAAACCAATCTCAGGTCTGGCAGGCCAAGAAAAATACAGGAGCGGCATATGATCAGGATTGTGAGAATGGTTACAGACAACCACAGATCACCTCCAAAGACCTGCAAGAACATCTCGCTGCAGATGGTGTATCTGTACATCGTTCTACAATTCAGCGCAATTTGTACGAAGAACATCTGTATGGCAGGGTGATGAGAAAGAAGCCCTTTCTGCACTCACGCCACAAACAGAGTCGCTTGTTGTATCAAATACTCATTTAGACAAGCCACATTTATTTGGGAACAAAGTGCTTTGGACTGATGAGACAGAAATGGAGTTATTTGGTCATCACAGAAAGTGCTTTTCATGGCGGAAGAAGAACATCGCAATCCAAGATAAACACCTGCTACCTCCTGTCAAATGTGGTGGAGGTCCCATCATGCTGTGGGGCTGTGTGGCCAGTTCAGGGACTGGGGCCCTTGTTAAAGTCAAGGGTCAGATAAATTCAACCCAATATCAATAAATTCTTCAGGATAATGTTCATGCATCAGTCACAAAGTTGAAGTTACGCAGGGGTTGGATATTCCAACAAGACAATGACCCAAAACACAGTTGGAAATCTACAAAGGCATTCATTTAGATGGAGAAGTCCAATGTTCTGGAATGGCCGTCACAGTCCCCTGACTTGAATATCATTGACAGTCTATGGGATGATTTGAAGCAGGCTGTCCATCAAACTGAACTGAACTGGAGAGATTTTGTATGAAGAAGGTCAGAAATACCTCCATCAGAGTCCAGACCCTCATCACAGGCTACAGGAGGACAGCGTCTGGAGGCTCAAAGGAGCAAAAGGAGGCTCAACTGAGTATTGATGTCATATCTCTGTTGGTGCCCACATTTCTGCATCTGTCTAATTTTGTTATGATGCATATTGCATATTTTCTGTTAATCCAATAAACTTAACGTCACTGCTGAAATCCTACTGTGTCCATAAGGCATGTCAAATATTAAAAGGAAGTTGCTACTTTGAAAGCTCAGCCAATGAGAAACAAAGATCCAAAGAATTAAGAGGGGTTCCCAGATTTTCTCATATGCCTGTAATTGTTTACATTCATGAAGACAAATGCGCCAACCTGGCTTTCCCCCGTTTACTACCAAGCGTTAAATAAAACCGAGTGCGATGGCTGGAATCACAAACAAAATAGTGTTGCCCTTCGGCGGTCCGTCTGACAAGATTATTGCCTACCAAGGCTTCCATTATCACTTGGCTCGGGGGTCTGAAGGAGCTCCGCCTCTTCGGCTTTCCAGTCAGCAAGTGACGCCTCCTCCCGTGTGGTTGGCCTTTTTATGGTCCTGAGACTGGAAGGGGCGGAGTCAGTTGCCCTCACTGGGTGGTAAAGGAAGATGACACAGTTAGCAGCAGTGCCCCCAATGGCCTGCGGTGGAATTACATACCTGGGGAGGAGAGCAGAAGGTGACCCTGTGACGCACATGCAGGACATCGGCTAGGTTGCTCACTGGGATTTAAAGATTTCTGTTTTGTTCACATATTAGGAGCATTTTCAAATCTCCAAGAAGAAAACTTACACGCAAAGATCCCCTGGAATGTTCTTTGTCGAGCTAAAGTTCTACAAGAAACCACACAAACCAATAAAATGCCGAGCCTATAGACTATGAGGTGAATGTTGTGTCACCAGAATGTCCTCTGTGACGTTAGAGCGATCACCGTCCTGAAGGGCGTCACAGGTGAACATGTTGAGTGTACCCCATTCTGCAGCAAAGGGCGTCGGGTGGGCAATTCTGGACTCCCCCTGAAGCAGGCAGGATTCTGACACAGGGGTGTCGATAAGCACATAAGTAGTAATATGTGCAAAAACAATTAAAATAATAAAATAAAAGAATTGCCTGCTGCTGTCGGTGGTCCAGTGACAGTCGGTGAGGATGAGGTCATCGTGTGAATGGTGGTAATCATCTCGAAAAAGAAATGAACGGACGTTGTGTTCACATCCATTGAATCCCACACGTGCTGAGGGGCAAATTTAATCTGTCCCAGTTTAGGGTCACTGGGAGTCTGTGATGTAAGGGATGGAAGGAGCCCACCTAGTGGGTGGGCCGCTGCGTCAGTCATTTCCAGGGCTCAGTCGCTCAGCCAATCACAAAAGAGTGTGTTGCGTGCAAACCTATTAATAAAGTGTCAGTTTGGTTTTTAATCCAGTGTGGCCATCGGAGGAACTGCATGTTCACACAAAAAGAAATATTGGGGTCCCCCCCCATTTAAATAAATACGCACCTAATGGAGCTAATTAAGCAAACAAAAGTCGGGGCCTGTAGTGGGACGTTTCTCTCGACTTTCAAGCCTCGTAAAGTCACAACGGGAAGGAACTCCGTGCTGCGGCACATTCTCGTATTGAGTGACGCCACCTTACTGGGAACCATGGGACATGTAGCGGGGAAACCAGAAGGGGCGGAGCCAGCTGCCCTCACTGGGTGTCTGTGGTGGGAGAAATAGAGGATAAAGGTTAGCAGCCGCGCCCTCTGTTGACCCGGGGTGGAAGTGCGCACCTCAGATGATCCACAGAGGCACATGTGTGACAGCAGTTATTTGTTAAAGAAATTCTGGAGCCGCGTGACCTGCTGCTGCACCCGGAGGGGCTTGGATTGGCGATGGATGTTATTTACTTCAAGAATGGCTAAATGTATTTTGTTAATTGAGAAGTAGCACTGACACATTTTAGGTATTCAGTGTTAAAACAGGTAATAATAGTGAGTTCAACACGCTTAATAATCCGATTAATCCGGAAATGCCTGATGGGCACATGCCAAGCACGTATGGCGTTCTAAGGGAGAGCACACTACTAAACGTTAAGCTAATTCAAACTAAATGTGCATCAATAACGTTTTCACTTGATGGCAAGCTACGTGCCTTAATCTGCCCTTCAATGGCCGTCACTTGAAGACCGATGCACACGCGTGCTCGACGACACGGGTATTTTTATTTCTTTTCTACTTTCAATGAGCTTTTTGATCCAGGAAGAGGCCTTGACGTCTCGTGAAAACGTTTCCAAGACGCTCTTTTGTTTTCTTTTACCCTCGTTTAATGAGCGTCGCTATTGATTTCATCAGAACAAATGTTTGGCCGAAAACGCCTGAAGCCTACTCCCTACAGGAGCTTTCTAGACCATTCGCTGCTAAAACGCTTCGGCGTGAGAGGTGCCAGCGAAAACGATGAGGAGTGACCGCTGAAGAGGTTTAGGGGGAAACGGGGCTCTGACTGTGCGCTTAACTCGTATTTGGGAAGGGCCTGCGCAGATACCTAACTAAGGTCTAGAAAAAGACGATGAGATTGTCCACTTTTTATGTCATCTTCTAACTCATCGTGTTGTTTTGTTGTGTACTTTTTTTTAGTGGAAATGAAATTACCAAAAGACGACAAAATCAAAGTTGTGGACTGTGGGAAATCGAGCGTTTTAGTGCTTTCTGACACAGGAAAATTGTACGAATGGATCGTTCCAAAATACCAAAATCTACCCAAGGCTGTAAACCCAAGGTAAGAGAAAAAGTACTAATAATAATAATAAAAAACGCTGAGCCGCCATGCTGTCCATCAGTCAGTCCATCTTGGTAGTCTATTGTGCTGCTAACGGCATGTGTGACGTGACGGCAGTGAAGAGGGACGCTGAGCCACTGATGCGGAGTACGAGGTGTGTCTATTAAATAACAATATGGGAGAGAGTCGGCTGAAATGACACTTTTTATTGGCTAACTAAACAGATTACAAATGCAAACTTCGAGGCAGCTTCATCAGGCAAAGTGTAACCAAGAAACTGAAAAATCCTCTCGCTTATACTGGGACAGCAAACTGATTTATTTCATTCATCTTAACAACCTTTTTGTTCAAATGTTAGCACAATGAATACACCTGAGATGAACTAACCCTGAACGAAGAGAACAATGAACTAATAAAATGTAGAGCTAAGATCACCATCACTAGAGAAAGTCCTGTAAGGTGTATGTGAAGTGCAGCCTCTGATGTGGTCAGCTGGTCACTCAGTCTGTTAGTCCACATATCTGCTCATAAAGCTCTTGTCTCTCTTCAGACCATTTTGTAGACTGTTGGATTTAAGCAGAAGTTTGTATTCCCATTCTCTCCACTCCTGTTGGGTCTTGAAATTCCCCATAAGCACAGTGACCCTCAGATCCTTTATGCTGTGGCCATTACTGTTAAAGTGCGCTGCCACCGGAAGATCAAAACTGTTCTGATTGATATGAAGTCTATGTGAGTTCATTTGCGGGCGCAGTGTCCGACCAGTGTCCCCAACATACAGTCCAGTGTCGGGGCACCTTATGCGCCTGATTAGGTCGACCACATTAGCAGATCTGCATGTGAACAGACCCTTTATTTTATGTTCCTGCTGGCAATGTGGTATAACTACCTGATCTGAAATTGTTAAGCAACTTACCTGTTAACATCGAGGACCACATCAGTAGTCGAATCCCTGAGGATCCAGAAGTGGGATACTTCTACATGCTCCCCAAAATCGGGTAACCAATGATTTGCTTATGGCAGCAAACTCTGGACAAACCAGTATATGAATTCTGTTAGACGTCAGTGCAGCATTTGACACTCGGGTCAGACATGACAGTCTGCTATCCAGAATGGAGAACATGCCACTGGGTATCTCTGGCACTGCCCTCCACTGGTTCAAGTCCTATCTGACTGATAGGCAAGTGGTTGTTAGTCTTGGCAACAGCAGATCCAGCTCGGCGCCAGTCACACAAGGAGCTCCACAGGGCTCTGTCCTCGGCCCTCTTCTCTTCTGTATTCATATGCTTCCCCTTGGCCATATTATTTGTAGCTATGGACTGGATTATCATTTTTATGCCGACGATACTCAACTCTACTTCAATGTTAAAAGTGGAACTTCATCAGAGCTCTCTCAGCTCACAACCTGCCTTAGTGAAATTAATACCTGGATGGAGCAGAACTCTTTAAAATTAAATTGCAACAAAACTGAACTCCTGCAAATTGGGACTAAAATGCAACTTAATACAATGAGCTTCCTTCTCAGTCCATCTTGGCGGTGATCTCATCAGACCTGCCTCTACTGTAAAGAATCTCGGTGTCATTTTTGATTCCTTCCTTTCTTATTCCGACCACATAAATCACATTAAGAAACTGTCTTACTTTCACCTCCGTCACGTATCCCGTGTTCACTCCTTCCTCTCCTTTTCTAATGCTGAGAAACTTGTCCCTGCTTTTATTACATCCCACATCGATTATTGTAACTCGCTGCTGGCAGGTGCCCCTTCTAATCTTATATCACAGCTCCAGCTTAATCAAAACTCGGCTGCAAGAGTCCTCACTCGAACCAGCAGCAGTGAGCACATCACACCATCCTGATCCGCCATCACTGGCTCCTTGTGTCTTACAGAATCGAATATAAAATCCTACTAATAACCTACAAAGCCTTAAATAACCTCGCGCCAAACTACATCAGCAACCTTCTCCATCACTATGTGCCTGCCCGCCCACTAAGGTCCTCTGATTCTGGTAATCGTGTTGTGCTCACCACTAAGGTGCAGACCTTTAAATATCTGGGAGTGCAGCTGGATGACAAATTGGACTGGACTGCCAATACTGATGCTCTGTGTAAGAAAGGTCAGAGCCGACTATACTTTCTGAGAAGGTTGGCATCCTTCAACATCTGCAGTAAGATGCTGCAGATGTTCTACCAGACGGTTGTGGCGAGTGCCCTCTTCTACGCGGTGGTGTGCTGGGGTGGCAGCATAAAGATGAAAGACGCCTCACGCCTGGACAAACTGGTGAGGAAGGAAGGCTCTATTGTAGGAGTAAAGTTGGACAGTTTGACATCTGTGGCAGAGCGACGGGCGCTGAGCAAACTCCTGTCAATCATAAAGAGTCCACTGCATCCACTGAACAGGATCATCTCCAGACAGACGAGCAGCTTCAGTGACAGACTGAGGAGACCCCACACTATGTGACTCTTCAATTCCACCTGGGAGTAAATGCTAATATTAATTTTATTTTCATTTTTTTCATTTTTATTACTATTTAATTAATTAAATATTGTTTCTTTGTATCAGTATACTGCTGCTGGATTATGTGAATTTCCCCTAAATACTTAATAAAGTATCTATCTATCTATCTATCTATCTATCTATCTATCTATCTATCTATCTATCTATTATATAGTGCCTTTCTATCTATCTATCTATCTATCTATCTATCTATCTATCTATTATATAGTGCCTTTCTATCTATCTATCTATCTATCTATCTATCTATCTATCTATCTATCTATCTATCTATCTATCTATCTATCTATTATATAGTGCCTTTCACTCTATCTATCTATCTATCTATATATCTATCTATCTATCTATCTATTATATAGTGCCTTTCTATCTATCTATCTATCTATCTAATCTACACTCCATGGGTGACATCAGGGCCTTCAGCTGTATGGCGAGCGCCCAGACTCTGGAATGACCTACTGAAATTAATCAGGTCAGCGGACTCCATGAATTCTTTAAAAACTCATCTGTTCAGGATGGCTTTCAGCTCTTCTTGACTTTATTCCCCTTCTCTCAGTTTACCTCCATGTCAAGATGCTCATGTAACCTGTGTGTGTGTGTGAGACCATCAGTTATGTTGTCTGTTAGGCTTTCTCTGAATTCTCTGTCCTAATCCTCTTTATTTATTTATCTGGTGTGTACAATGCTATATACTGTACACCCTGACGTTCTTTCTTATATTCTGTAAGTGCCTTGAGCAAGGGAAAGGCGCTATAGAAATAAAATGTATTATAATTATTATTAATATAAAGATGGGAACCCAGGAAGGCCAATAATCTCAGGAATTTGCACACTGACTTCTTTTTCTAAGAACACCGTCAGAATGTTTTAGGTGACCTAAGAGATCAGCCTTACTGAGACCCTCACCTTTCTTTATTTTCACATACTGTGTGATGGGCACAGGTGAGCTGGTTATGTGGTGGCTCTTTTTGTGTCTCATTATAGTTAATAAAGAAAAAGAGACAACTAAGGGGCCTGAGTCAAGTTAATTAAAACTAAAGCAAAAGAAGTTAATTAGCAGCAAAAACAGGTCACCAATGAAGAAGATGGTTAGAATGAAAACCTGCAGCCACTGCGGCCCTCCAGGACCGGAGTTCCACACCCGTGCTCTATGACATTCAGTTGATTGTAAGTCGCCATTTAGTTTGGTTGTGATTTCTGTAGTGTGCTGGAAAATTGTGAAATGTTGAGTATAATTACACAAAACACCAACAGAATGTTTTCAAATGCTTACAACAGATTATGGGGATGACTGCCTGTCTCGTGCGCGTGTGTTTGAGTGGCACAAAAGATTCAGCGAGGGATGTGAGAATGAATGAACGCCCTGGACCAAGAATGAAAAAAGGTCATCAAAGCAAGTCAAAGTTCAAAGCCATGCTCGTTGTGTTTTTTGATATCAAGGGTGTCATTTTGGAAGAATGGTTTTGGTGGAGCTTTCATTTGTGAATTTTGCACCTCCATTCTGTAAATAGATGAATCAAGAGATGAGATAAAGGGTTTGGGGACCCGCTCTGGATGTCACTGAGAGAACATCATAGCAGCAGCGGCGTCACACTCACCGAGGTGCGGGTTTACAACAAAGCCCTCCTGTGCAAATCGGTGACAATGAGAACGACAAGGAGCCTTCAGACCACCCAGTCCAGTGCCGGCCAGTCCGTTCCTGCTTGTACTGGATTGAGAGTTTCAGTCTAATGGGGGGCTAAAACCCGACATGTAAAAGTCTGATCTGTGCCTAGAAGTTGAAAATGTGCCTGGAGGAACTCGCTTAATACGCCTCTCCTTAAACCTTACTATGTGTAAAATTGAAAGAAAAAAGAATGACTTCATTAATTTATTTAAATGACATTACTAATTAATCAAGAAAAACAATCTGCAAAATATTTTACCATATATTACCATATATACATTATACTGTATATATATATATATATTACCAATTTTTGCTCTTTGCTAAATATATTTTTATTTAAATTAATATCTCAGATACTACTTGGACAGGGGTCTTCATGGTTCCCTTCTCCCTTTTTTGTGTTTCACCATTTCAGAGCACCTTTGAGAGTGTTGGCCTCATGTCGGGTGTTTTGTTGTATTTTATTTTTTTACCCAACTTCCCCTGGCCCTTTGAGTACGGATTTACCGTTGATTTTTGGGGGGCTTCCTACCCCTGGGATTTTGTTTTTTTTTTGATGTGAAATATTTTAAAGTGTTTCTGTCCCATTTTTGAGTCCCCGTTGTCGATGCTGTAACCTATCAACCCCAACGCGAGGGGATAAAAGTTCACATTGAGGTCATATCCATGTCCAAGTTTACGGATTCTAAGTAATAAAAAACAAATCCTGGCTTTTCCTTTGTTTAGTGATCTTCAGGCTAAGAGTTTTTTTCTGGTATTTTCCACCGATTTTTTTTTTTTCCCTGTGTTTTCGTTTCGGTTGCTGTAATTCTCCATCTCTTGGTATTTGACCCATTTCTGTTTTTTGCCCCCTGTCTTGTCTTCTGGTCTCCTTATAAAATCCCTCATGCTTTCCCATGCAGCCTGATACCTTACACCTTTTCTTTGAAGGCCAGAATGATAGCAACACCTGAAAAATGGAAGCTCCACAATTCTCCCTCGGTTGAGGTGGTTTTGTTGTGGATTTTGTCTTCTCGTGCTTTCATTTAAGGAAACAAACTCATCAAAGCTTTTGTTGTGTTTCTCCTTAGGATCATGAAAGATCTGGAAGGCACCTGCATCATTCAAGTGGCATGTGGAGATGACCATCACCTGGCTTTGTCAAAAGGTACACGTTGGCGGCGCTATGCTTTAACCCGACTTTGTTTTACTCTTTACTTGATGCTGTTATGCCCAGATGGCACGAGACTCCAGAGGGTGACTGGAGGGACAAAGACGTTTAAAAAAAAATGTAAAAAACCAGGAGACCAACAGTCCGTAACCGAAGCTAAGAATCACAAGACAAAATCAAAGTCGGAATGAGTGCAGAGAAACCAAACAAATGTAGTTGGATGGGGAAGCAGACCCCGGATGACCTTTTATCCCATCACATTGTGATTGACACGCCACGACCTTTAAGGACACACCCACTCCAGGACGGTCCTAGCAATGGGAATCAACGGTATCGCTGCCTGAATGATGACGATGATATAACGGCCCCAAATCGCATATCAGAGTTAAAACTATAACTAGATTTCAAAAATAAATGAACCCAATGGATAACTAAAGGTATAAAATCATAGACTTGTTCTGAATAACAGAGAATAACAGAATTCTACCCCTTTATGCCAGCAAGGACTAGCAAAATATTTTGAAGTTGAACCGGGAGATGAGATGTCCTGAGAAGGCAAAAAAAACGGGTTAAGACTGAGAGATCGAAAAAGGCAAAAATCACTCAAAAACGAACCAGAAAAGGGTCATCCCCAAAAAAAATGGACTATTGAGAAATTTAGTTTTGGGAATCGATTTTTCAACAAAGAAGGATATATTATTGTAGTATTTCCCTCTACTTACCCTTTACCTGTTCACTCAAGGGCAAGTGTTCTCGTGAAGTTCGTTATCGGGTTGGTATACTGTTGCAATTTAAGATGAACACACACATACATAGCTATAGGCATACACACACACACAGACCCAAACCACAGCAGTGCCCTATTAGTGACACACACACACACACACACACACTGATTAACCTTTAGCATTTTAAACCACACAAGTGCCTTAGGAATAACACAGCCAGTCACTCTCTCAGCACTTCAAGAGACTTGCTTATTATCGGCACGAACTACATACGATGTTTTAATGATATCTCAGACCTAAATATTACTTTTGGTCTACAAGAATACATTTAAAAATACAAAGACTCAGCATCCTTGACTATCAGCCATTTATCAGCCAAGAATGCCTTACTTTATGTTCTGTTCCCTACTATTGAGTGGAGCTCTCACCCTTAGCCTTAATAAACCTCACAGGACAGAGCGTATGGCAAACCTCCTGCTGCACCAGGAGCTCAAAGAAATCTACCTTATTACTTCAATCACTCTAGACATTAAGACAAAGCATAGAAATTTAAAAGCAGCATTGTATTTATTACAAGAATAATAATAATCCACTAGAACAAAGAATAATAGAAAACAGATACTGATAGGAAAGTCTGAATATATATAGTCTTTAGAAAAAGCTTACGAAAAGTTACAGATGACAAGGATGAATGTCCCAGGGCAGCGTTTGATATAGAAATCGATGTTCATGATGCGCCTCACAGTTATGAGACTCGGGTTTGCTTCCCAGGTCCTCCCTGTGTGGAGTTTGCATGTTCTCCCCGTGTCTGCGTGGGTTTCCTCCAAGTGCTCCAGTTTCCTCCCACAGTCCAAAGACATGCAGGTTAGGTGCATTGGCTATCCTAAATTGTCTGTAGTGTGTGCTTGGTGTGTGTGTGCACCCTGCGGTGGGTTGGCGCCCTGGCTGGGTTTTGTTTCCTGCCTTGTGCCCCGTGTTGGCTGAGATTGGCTCCAGCAGACCCCGTGACCCTGTAGTTAGGATGTAGCGGGTTGGATAATGGATGGATGGATGTTCATGATGCTTTTCGACGACCAGTGACGTCTTCGTCCGTTCCTCTTCTTTTTCTTCCCTACTTTCTTCTGACGTTGCTTTCAAAATGAGGCATATTTATTATGAAATGTCATGCCGTGGTTTCACAACACATTCACCTGATTGGCTGGCTGTCAATATAATTAATGAATTTGCTCAAACTCTTTAATCCAACTTTTCCCAGATAATAAAGTTGTTTGATGTTGCCTAAAACATCACCATGTCCGTCTTTCCCAGGCTGTAAACCAAATTGTTGTCCCAGATGTCCATCCGTAAAGTAATCAATAGCCTAAGGTATTGGCTCAGAATCCTTTCCCAGGCTGTAATACCAAATTAGCACTATGCTATGAACAACTGTTATAAAAGTGAGGTGTAAGGGAAGAGGATATGCCTTGATTTGTCCTGAATGTAGTTCATCTGTTGTCTTGAACAAAATATAATGGAAAATAAAACCAAAATGTACAGATTTTAGACACCATAACAAAGGGTTTTGCATCGCCATATTTGGATGGAGACATACTCAGAATTAAATCCTAATAATCCATGACGTTGTAATCCGGAGGTCCAAACCTTCAAGGACGCACTCCTAACAGTGCGAGTCGCTGACCGTGGTGTCCAAGGAAAAAACTGCCGTTGAAGTTGATGCAAAATAATTTACAACTGGTCTCAAATATTTTGATTCCCGTTCTTGAAGACCGCAAAACGGAGTGTAAGGAGGTAACATTTGGTACCCAAATACCTATAAAAAACTTTTAAACAACCCAATTCGTGACACTTCCATTTTAAATCTTTTGTACGTCGTGGAAAGGAGAAAACCCAGTAGATGGAAGTGAACAGGGTAGAGTGGCGGCACAGCAGGTGGTGCCGCCTTCTGTCAGGAGTTGGCGTGTTCTCCTTGGGTTCCTCCTTGGACTTGTTGTGTCACGGAGTGGAAAGTAGGCAGACCACTGGGTTGGCAAGGTGGGGATGAAGGACCAGGATATGAACGAAGTAACGAAAACAAAACGGGGATCAGAACCAGAAAGACGAGCAATCAGCAAGAAACCAAATCAGAAGAAGTCGAAGGCAAGGCAGCGGGCGTGAAAGGGTTTGTTTTAGGGTTCACAAATTTGGTCGGCGATTACCAAGTGACGCCGGCCGTTGTGTCTGCGACGTCACACCTTGTGACTTCTGAGATGTGTGCCACATGATACTGGCAGGTATGGGTTTGATGTGTCAGATTGGCAGTGGATGTGCCTCATTGTGCTGTGTCCGACTATGACAGTAAATTGGACTGAACTGGCACAGGCTCACCCATGACCCCAGTGCTAAGTGGGTTCAATAAACTGCTGGACAAACGTATCAAATGTTGTAAAGGTTTCATTCTAACAGTCGTGTATTTCCAATGTGTACAGATGGCAGGGTGTTTGCCTGGGACAACAATCAGATTCATTCTGGAAGCGTCCTCCTTCGGTCTCTCTGTGGTGTGCCAGTGGCTCAGATTGCAGCGGGTGGGAATCACAGCTTTGTTCTCTCCGTGTCGGGCACGGTGTACGGCTGGGGGAGAAACAATGCCGGCCAGCTGGGACTTGGCGACACCAACGGTAAGGAACTGTCTTATACTTGTAGAGTTAATTTCAGTTCATGCCTAACAGTATATGTGACGTCACCTCCGACTCCCTGACCTGTGCCCGTCCTGTTCTTCTTGTTTTCTAGACCGAGCCACCCCAGTATTAGTGACCTCCCTGGAGTTCAAAGGGGTGTCATTCATATCTTGTGGTGACGAGCACACGGCTGTTCTAACAAAGGTCAGTGGGCTCCATTCTTTTGAGTCATCGTCAGCTGCTGAACGTCACCAAAGTAACCCGAGTGCTTCATCTGCTTAACTTTGAGTTTCCTTCCATGGGTGAAAAACCATTCGGTATGTCTGGCAGCTCTAAACTGGGATGGCATGAGTGCTTCCTCTGGTGGGTCGGCATCCCTCGATGGATGGGTGGGTGGGTGACGGAAGATTAAATGTAAGTGAATGTGTCATGTAAAGGCCTGGTGCCCACTTCAATGCTTGGTCATGGTCAAAAACAATGGATAGTCTCCCCGTGAGGCGCTATACGGGCATATAGCCATTGGCATAAAGGAGCCTCAGTCACATGTCCTCGACCCATGTCTGCTGAATCCCTCATTGGATGAAAGTGGTGTGTCAGAGAGGGGCTGGGCACCATTCTTCATCATAGCTGATATGGGCTTAGACTGTGAATTACGTACTGCGCGTGTTTCTGGTTTTTATTCTAATTTAGTGTTTTCTTCTTTAATATTCATTTTCCATTTTTCCTTTTTTTCCTTCTGTTTGTTATGATTGGATTCTTGTTAAAATTGTTTTGTGCACTTTTTCGTTTTGTGGTCTACTGGGTGTGGTTTCTAAGGTTTTCAGACCCACGGTATCCATTTTTTGCAAATTTTTACTTACAGGCTTTATGAAACCTGAATATTTTTTTTACGTTACTACTTGACACCATTGTGTTGGGACAACGGGCACCGCCATTTTGTGGATTTTGTGTTGTTTGTTAACAAACCTACATTTCCCACAATTCACAGGGAAAGGTCAAGTTTGACGTTATTTACAAGACCGTTTAAGGTTTGTCCTTTTTAGTTTGAATTTATCTGGTATATATTTATCTCTGTGTGTGTATATATATATATATATATATATATATATATATATATATATATATATATTGTGGTGGATGGCTGGGGATCATGCCCAGCTGGGATGCCTGGAAGGACCGGGAGAGGGACAATACCTCCACTGGGCCATGAGAGGGCAGCATGGGGGCCACGGGATCAGAGCTTAGAAGCACAACCCTGTTGGGGCTCATGGCCACCACCAGGGGGCGCCCAGAGGATCATGGAGCCGTGGAGGAAATTCCAGAAACACCCGGAGTGCTTCTGGGTGCTCAGGTGGCACTTCCGCCACACCAGGAAGTGCCGCCGGAAGATCGTCACGGAGCACCTGGAGCACATCTGGGGCATTATAAAAGAGGAGTGAGGGCGGCAGTAAAGAGAAGAGTAACAGAAGGAGGAAGAAAGGGACTGAGCTATCGTTGTGGTGATTAGTGTACCGTGTGTACTGTGCTTAAGAAAAGAACTGTAAAAAAACGTGTCTGTCTGTGTCCGGGCATCTTTCACAATATATACTGATAGTTTATATATTACTATTGTAATAATAAGACACCAAACAGGTCAGGGTTTGTGGCCCTGTATACTGCAACATAAAGGTCCAACTTATTTTCATATAACAAAAAATATCATCAGACAGCAAAGGAATGGGAGTACAGACATTATAAGGAGTCAGACCGGAAATTAGCCATGTGGAATGCTGGGAAGTTGTGGTGGTGGATGGGTAGAGGACGTCATCACTGGGGGACCAGAGGGAAGAAAGGAACCCGGAAGCGATGTTGTTTTGGTTTTCCGGGCAGGATTATGGCAGTGGCGGTTCGTCTTTTCTACGGGAAGAGAAAGGTTAGTACACCGCCATCGTCCTCTGGCACGAGTTGTCGCAATACATGTCGGGACTTTAAGCTGCTCCCGATGTGCTCGTGCATGACACTATATACATATATACAGTACTAGCTGTCCCCCATGGCTTCACCCACATAGTGAAACAGGACAGTGAGGAGGGCCCTACCCGGCTACCCACTCCTGATGTCAGGCCTCCCCTTCCCCTCGGCCAACAGCTTCTGTCCCAGATTAGCGTGAATATATCATTCCTGCAAGCGAACTCTGATTCTTAGTATGATGAGAGAAGTCGCAAAATCAACCGGAAAGTTGGAAAAACACAACGATCTAAATCTGTTAAGTGGTGTCGTGAAATCAGACAGAAAGACAGACATTGCATTTTATACATATAGAGGGCAGCACTTTGGTGCGGTGGGTAGCGCTGCTGCCTCGCAGTTAGGAGACCCGTCAGGGTTCGCTTCCCAGGTCCTGCCCGTGTGGAGTTTGCATGTTCTCCCCGTGTCTGCTTGGGTTTCCTCCCACAATCCAAAGACATGCAGGTTGGGTGCATTGGCAATCCTAAATTGTCCCTAGTGCGCGCTTGGTGTGTGTGCCCTGTGGTGGGCTGGCACCCTACCTGGGGTTTTTTTCTTGCCTTGCACCCAGTGTTGGCTGGGATTGGCTCCAGCAGACCCCTGTGACCCTGTAGTTAGGATATAGCGGGTTGGATAATGGATGGATGGAGATATATATTGCCAATTTATATATATAAATTGTGACAATTAAGAGTCCCAAGACATTATAAAGGTTTTGGGCAGCCACCTGTATATATTATTTTTCCCAGCTGCAAAAGGGTTTTTTAAATCAGAAGCACGATGTGCATATCACAGAGTCCAAAACAGAACTGGCTACAGTAGCTCAAGATGGAGACTTTAAAGGTCTGGAGAGGAACTGATGTCATCAGAATGGCCGGAACCAGAAGTGATGTCGGCAAAGGGGCCGGAACCGGAAGTGATGTCGGCAAAGGGGCCGGCTTTGGAAGTGATGTCGGCAAAGGGGCCGGCTTCGGAAGTGATGTCGGCAAAGGGGCCGGAACCAGAAGTGATGTCGGCAAAGGGGCCGGAACCAGAAGTGATGTCGGCAAAGGGCCGGAACCGGAAGTGATGTCGGCAAAGGGGCCGGAACCGAAGTGATGTCGGCAAAGGGGCCGGCTTCGGAAGTGATGTCGGCAAAGGGGCCGGCTTTGGAAGTGATGTCGGCAAAGGGGCCGGCTTTGGAAGTGATGTCGGCAAAGGGGCCGGCTTTGGAAGTGATGTCGGCAAAGGGGCCGGCTTCAGAAGTGATGTCGGCAAAGGGGCCGGCTTTGGAAGTGATGTCGGCAAAGGGGCCGGCTTTGGAAGTGATGTCAGCAAAGGGGCCGGCTTCAGAAGTGACGTCTTGCAGGATTTCCCAGGAAAGGTCTGTGGGGAACTGAGAAAGACAGTCAGCGCACTCCGCCGCCCGCTGGTCAGATGTTTTATTGCACTTACTCGGACCCTTTAGCTGCCTCCTACTCGCATGTGTGTGACAATATATATACTGTATATATAAAGCACATTTATTTCTAGAGCATGTTGTCATACAAATGCTGTAGCTCAAAGTGCTTTACAAGATAAAGAAAAAAAAAGGAAAAATAAGATTTTAGGCAACTAAGTACTAAGTAACATGCCACTAACATGAATGATCTCAATCAGTCCTCCTGGTTTTCAGAATTAGACGATGCTGATGGTCATGTGGACCTCTGGCCTTCAATCCATCAATGGAGGGACTGCACGGTGCCCTGATCAGGTGGTGATGGCGCAGACCGCCACATATTTTATTATTTTATTTATTGCTATTTTTCGTCCATTTCTTGTGTTTTCGTTGTTTTTATTGTTCCATTCTCACCTCTTATTGTTTGAGGCTGTGGTTCAGGTGCAGTGGTTTAGCCACTTTTTAAATTGACCGTTCACCAGCACATGTGGGAGTTGAGCAATGGAGCACACTGAGCAAAAGAAACACGTCAAGATCCCACACAGACAGCACTGCGATTTGAACCCAGGACTCTGTGAATTTTCATTGCCCACCCAATCTCTACAAACTAAAGTTTGCCTTTTTTTTTTTTTTTTTTCCCTCCTCCCAGGATGGCTTGGTGTTCACCTTTGGAGCCGGAGACCGTGGGCAGCTTGGGCACAACTCTACTAGAAATGAAGTGAGACCCCGGCTTGTCACCGAACTCTGGGGACAGCCAGTGTCCCAGATTGCCTGTGGACGGTAAGCGTTGTGTGTCAGGCAGTGCTGCCCCCTAGTGGTGCCTATGTGGTCAGCAGTCCTGTCTCCCTGCCGGGTGCTTTCACTGAGGCTGCAGACCCCTTCATGTTGTTCACATTTTGCTCCTGTTGTAGCCTTAGGGTTAGGGTTAGGAGCGGGCACTCAGGATCCAGATTAGGACCCTTAGGAGTGCAGCCATGTGATGGGTGATACCTCAGCACCACACTAGTTCAGGTGGCCTTTTACGTTCATTTTTTCTCTCGTCAAGCAACACTCAACACCCCATAATGACAGTGAAAATGGGATTTTAGGAATTTTTACAAATGTATTAAAATAAAACACTGACATCTCCCACGCGTTTTCAGACCATTTGTGTTGACACTTGAAATCAGCTCATCCCCTCCTATTGGTCATCACTGAGATGTTTCTACAGCTTGTCTGGAGACCACCTGTGATCAGCTCATTTTACTGGACCTGATTAAGAAGGACACACACCTCTCTCAAGAAGGTCCCACAGGTGAGCAAAAAACGGACCATGAGGCCGAAGGATTTATCTGCAGCGCTCAGAGACAGGATTGGGGTTGAGGGGCTGACCGGGGAAGGCTGGTGGCACCAAAGCTTCCCAAGAACACAGTAGCCCCCCCATATGTCTTAAATAGAAACTCTTCTTAGGGCTGCCCATCCCAACTGAGCCATCAGGGCAGAAGAGCCTTGGTAAGCGAGCCCTTTTGTCCCCTTGTCCTGTCCCACTTGTTCCCAAATGGTCCCCCAGGCTGATGTTTACTCGATTATGTGGACCTCCTTTGTAACTCGCTTTAAATTTACTCACAGATGTAAACTGATTTGTATTGCATATGGCACTTTGCCCACTTGGTCGACCGAGAAGCCCGAGCCAATGCCATTCCTGTTTTGTCTTCCTCTCTTGCAGCCGCCACACTCTGGCTCTGACGCACGCCACCGGGAAGCTGCACACTTTTGGATGCGTCCACCATAAGCAGCTGGGAAGGAGGACGGCCGGCAGCCAGAGCGTCCCAATGCCAGTCAAACTGCCATCAGGTACGACAGCCTCCTGCCAGCACGCGGCGAACATCTGATGGCTCTTAAGATAAAGCGCATTGAGCAAAGCGTTCATGTTAGGAACGTCGATTACGATTTGCATTGAAACGGAGGAACTGGCATCCTTATGGAATTTTGGGATAACCCTTTGTGGTGTCCATTTGTGTTGTGGTCTTAAATATTCCACTACGGGGGCAAGCAGCCAGTTCAGGTGGCAGCAGAAAAATGTGACTCCTGTACTTTTAATAGGAATACATTTTACTTATATAGCGCCTTTCCCACACTCAAGGCGCTTTGCACAGCATGACACTCCGTGGTCACCTCACACACGCGTCACTGGGATCGATGGACGACACTTAGAGCTGGAGCACCAGGAATACTCCGCCCAAAAATAACCTTTATTTGTTACTGTAGACGTTACTCACCCCGTGCACTTTGTAGTGATGGCCGAGATATTTTGAATCTTTTGTTTTCACGCAAAACGAGATAAAAGCGTCTGTGCTTCAACGGATGGTGGCCCACGCTGGTGACTGCAAGCAATATCACTACGCCCATGAGAAGAATACCAAATTACTCGTGTCTCTCACTCCACGCAAAGTCATTCAGTCGAATACTCGAAACGTGCAAAATATCTCCATGTTTCGCTGGCGTCTTGTTTTTGTCGATTCCGTGGTTAAAATGAAAGTAGCCCACAACTCCAAACCGTGTCACTCGGATGTCACACTTTTGAATGGAGGACCCGCCTCTCCTCCTGATTCATTGGCCGAGAGTCCCGTCTTCAATTCAAACAAACGCACTGAATGATGGGAAAGGACGCCTTTCCTGTTTGCCGTTTTGCATGGAGTCTTACGAGGGAGGATCAAACAGTAAAGGCAACTTATCCACTAATACGGGGAACTGTGAGCAGATGAACTCAACAGTCCTGTCGCTGCTCCGCATCGTTCCTCTGGGGGGGTCCATCGCACTTCTTGTATCGTCCCGCTGACTTCTTCATTCCTTGGGAGACGAGGCTTTTTGGCTGCTCCTGAATCCTGGTCTGCACCGCTTCCTTCACCTCATCGTCAGAACTGACCTCTGTGATGGACCCTTGGGGGTCCGTGAGCGCCCTCTGCTGATCCCAAGGGACCCCTACAGAGCTACACTTCCGGACTTCGTTTCCCTAGCAACTCTGCAGGTGTCCCAACTGGGCTCTTACACGACGACCGCTGCCACCTAGCGTATGGGGGATGGACTCTCTCCCAAGCTCCGCCTTCCTTTGGTCCTTCCATTATTTTATACCCAGCTGGCCACAAAATGACATTTCTCTCGGGTCTCCTGTCCGGGTAATAATCCCTGCTCTTCCCACTCGCCTGCCACACCGTGCGGAGCCTCTTTGGGCGGACCGAAGATGTGACAGTCACAGGGTGCTCGATTAGGGAGGGTGTGGAGGACGCCGAAACCACAGCTGTTGCGTTGCCTCCGCCATGGCGGCCGCTGCATGGGGATGTGCACTGCCACGCGGTTTTTGACGCCATTCCTCTTGTTTTGCTGCGAAATGCAGATTTCAGTTTCTCTCTAAGCCGAGCACAGAACGTTACACTGGTCACTGATTGTCTGCGTTCCTAAAAAAGAACCAGAACAGGACCCTTGGTGTCCCAAAAGGAGGTCATTGTGATTTTCTTGGTGTTGGGCTGTTGTTTGAATTTCTTTACTGGAGAAGACGAGAGTTTGAACTGCACGCTGTGTCTCTCACAGTGACGGACTCGTGTCTCATCTCTGGGGACGGTCTGATCCAAAACGGCCAAATCCTCTTCAGAATTTTTCAGGAATTGAGCCACGCTCCCTATACGCTGTTAACTTCTGCAGATGACTAAGCTTTTTAGGTACCTCAGGGCTGTCTTGGCGTATGGGCACAGTGGGCACCAGCCAGGGGGTCTACGATGTTTCTGTTGAAGGTGTATGGTTGTGTTTTGCTATCAAAGCCAGGGCTTCAGTGCACTACTTAGTGCTGGTAAGACGGCCCTGATTCTGAAAAGGCACCATATGATTAGCAGAATGCGGGGACTTTATGTGTAGTATTGACAGCTCATTTACTGCCTCTGGTATGGAGCTGCTTATCGTTTGAGACGTTTTCCACGCCGAGGAATCTGATTCTGTGCTTTGTTTTAACGTTCAGGTTTGATTTGGATTGTTATTCCTCTGTAATTTAGGGGGTTTTTTTTGGTTGCCCTAAATGGTCAGGGTTAGCCCCGTAAAGGGCGTGGCTTCAGAGGTCATGAACCTGTCAGTCATTACTCATTAGGATTAAAGGTTCACTTCTTTATGACACTACTTAGGTTTCAAAACTCTTCTTTAATTTTAGTAATTATGGTTTGACACCATACTGATTTTGAATTCTACAGTCCTTTCTGTCCTTATTCTTATCTCTGGATTTTTGTTCTCCTGATTTAGATGCTTGCTTCGTTCATATTTTTTCTTTTGAGTTTTTCTTGTACAGAATAATGATAGATAGATAGAAAGATGTGAAAGGCACTATATAACAGATAGATATGAAAGGTGCTATATGATAGATAGATAGATAGATAATGTAAAAGGCACTATATAGCTGATAGATAGATGTGAAAGGCACTATATAACTGATAGAAAGTGTCACAAGAATGGACGTGAGAACCGAGGGACGAGCCACCCACTCAGAAACTCTGCCACGGTACTCTCCCACCTGGTTATATTTCAGGTCCTGTCTGCTTCTCTTCTCGGATCCTTTCATCCTGCCGACTATGCCACTGTCACAAGAATGGACAGGAGACATAAAAAGGTTTGGTGCAGCCACCCGTATTTTATGCCCTAGCTGCAAAAAGGGTTGGACTTTGTAGAGCTGTGTTTGGTTCAAAGTCCAAAACAGATGACATGTGGCAAAAATGGTGGCTTTAAAGGTTTGGACAGGAAATGATGTCGTCACGGGCGCCGGAATCGGAAGTGACATCATCACGGGCACTGGAACTGGAAGTGACATCGTCTGGGGAGGAAGTGAGGTCATCATGGGTGCCGGAACCCTGTGGATTTTCCCATCAATGGTCTGCAGAGGATTGAGAGAACAAGTCAGTGCGCCTCACCTGGTCAGACATGGAGTTGTCACTATTCAAGCCCTTTAGCTGCATCCCATGCGCATGTGTGTGACAATAGATATGAAAGGCACTATATAACAGATAGATAAAGAGACAGATGTGGAAGGCACTATATAATAGATAGATGTGTAAAGTTACAGTACCCCAAGTCCTCACACACTATGGCTGTCTGCAGATTCATTGCTGAAACTCAAATGTGCGGCAACAGCAAACAACACAATCCATCGGCCTTCTCTGATGAAGGCGTTCACCATGCTGATTTGAACTTGTGTGCGTGATGTTGATGGTCGACCAGATTGAACTTCGTCAGTTCTGCTTGTTTTTCCCACTTTAAATTTTTCTGCTCCTTCATAAACTTTTCGTTGAGTTGCTGTTTTCACTTCCATGCTGAGCCAACATACATCCTTTGGTGAATTCCAGCAGGTTTCCCTCCCTCTGCCTAAACCAATCTTATGACATCGTTCAACGATGGCGCAGTCCTGGGGCGGGGCCTCCATGATCATGTGACCTTGGCTTCAACTAGACAAATGGCCAAGTGCTCTGTCATGTGTCTTCAAACTACCCATAAGCCATTGGGAACGTGTCGTGTTGCGTCAGCTTCTATCTTTTGCACTTACTGTATACAGTTCATGACGTGCCCTCGTATTCGCAGGATTTTGCCAGTTTTTTGTACGTTCTGAGCATCTGAATGGATAACAGACGTGTGGATTATGTGGCACGAGTTACGTTTTTTTTTTCCATGGCTGTGCTGTTGTTCAGAGTTGGTCAAAACTGGTCCTTTTCAAGTTAAATCTTTCCCATTGTGATAATAATACAATAAAGACATCATCAAGATTTGGGGCAGCCACCCATATATTGTTTTTCCCGGCTGCAGAAGTTTAAGTTTTTTAAGCACGATGTGCATAGAACAGAGTCCAGAACCGAACTGATTACAATAGCCCAAGATGGAGGCTTTAAAAGCCAGTAGAGGAACTGATGTCATCAAAAGGGCCGGAACCAGAAGTGGACATCAGCAAAGGGGCCGGCTTCGGAAGTGATGTCAGCCAAGGGGCCGGCTTCGGAAGTGATGTCAGCCAAGGGGCCGGCTTCGGAAGTGATGTCAGTCAAGGGGCCGGCTCCCGAAGTGATGTCTTCTGAGGCGCTGGAAATTTGCAGGATTTCCCAGGAAAGGTCTGTAGGGATCTGAGAAAGACAGTCAGCGCACTCCGCCGCCCCCTGGTCGGATGTTTTATTACACTTACTCAGACCCTACTCGCACGTGTGTGACACCATGTAATTCCAAAACTGAAAACATGAGATTCAAATTTTTTTTTTTCTCGGCCACAGACTCCATGGGGTCAGTAACACATTCAAAAAGTATCATTTTTGGGTGGGGTGTCCCTTTAAAATAAAATCAAACAATGCCAGTGAGGCAGTGTGGCCCTCTGGTGGCTCTCTGGGTCCTGTGATGAACTGGCACGTCCCTCCCAGGGTTGGTGTCCAATGCCACTGGTTTAGGCTCCGCCCCCTACAACCTTGAAATTGCCATTTACACGTTCTGGAAACGGATGGATGGATGGATGGAGGGTCTTTGTGTGAAAATTGAACTCAACTGCCTTGTTAAACATCTTCAAAGAGTCAGACATTTTGTTTTTGAATTCTTATTCAGTGTTTTGACCAAATGTGTTCTTTTTTTCTTTTCTAGAAAAGAGATTTTCACTGATGGTGGACAGGATTTTTGCTGGAGGAGACCAGTCGTTCATTCTTTGTCTGAAGAAAAAGGTAATTGGCGTGAAATCCGAACACTGGGGTCTCTTCAGGGCCTCGGCCTGTGCTCCTCTTTGAATGATCCGATTTTATAAAATTTAAAAAATGAACAACCCGTCCCACCCAACGCTGTAACAGAACAGACCACACACACAATGCAAGTAACAAAAGTGTATTTAAATAAAATTAGAGAAAAGTCCAAAATCCTCCAGCCTCAGCACAGTAACTGACACACAAAGTACAATTGTTACGTATTTATGTATATATTTGTTAATTATGAATTATTATGTGTCATAGTTTTATGCTATTTCAGTTATTTTGTTAACTCTTTGAGGGCTGAATATTTCATTTCCATTAAACACACTTTTCTGAAAAGCACACAAAGTATTGATTTCACACATAAACCAACCTAAAATGGCTGTCACTGCGTGCTGTGGTCACCGGTTTGCAGGAATGCACAGCAGGCTGTCTTGCTGTGGTGGGATGTGGGGACAGCAGCGGTAGTCATGGTGATCTGGTTTGTACCTCTCGTCATTGTAAGTGGCGAATGTCAGCACCACAATCAGCTGATGCTGGTACCTCCCACTCGTGTCGAGGACTTGTATCAAAATCGGAGTCTGACAAGTCAGAGTCCAATTCAGCGGTAAAGTGCAAAACGTCATCCATAGAGTAGTTTGCTTTACGCATTCGCCTTGAACTCTTGCCAGACGTTGCCGTTGTTTGCTCCTCGCTACTCACACGAGCGCAGGGGTCCACAGTCAAACCAACTTCTAGCAAAAAGAGTCCAACGAAAAAAGTAACGGCGGGTTTTGTCACCGTTTACAGTTGATTACCACCGTTAACATGCCGCCCTGAAAGAGTTAATTACATTCTGTCCCTCTAATTGTGCCCTTGTGTGTTGTGGGTGGGGCCACCCTAAGGCCACTCCTCCTAAGCCCGCCCTCTGGCTCTTTAAGGCCTGAGCTGAGATCACTGAAACAGCGGAGGACATTTCAGGTTGAAGGAGGCTTTGTGTGTGTTGACGTTTCTTTGCTCCTTTATTTTTCCTGGTGATTGGATTCTGTTTTCGGGATTACATTTTGGGACTTTGTTTGTTTCAAGTTTCCCTTTTTTGTTTTTGCCCACTGTTTTGAGCATTTTGCTTGCGCTTTTCGAATAAATCCATTATTTATGAAGATGCCCTGGTGATTTTACTTGTTGTTCTTCTGGTGGGACTTTTGGTCCATTTGGGAACTCTTCTAAATATGTTTTTTGGAGTCTGTTAGGCCGGAAGCCTGCAGTTAGTAGTTCTAAGGATAGCTGGAGTTTGGATGAGTCTCCTTGGGCAAGCCGCCTGGCCTTTATGGTCCTCCCAGGAGGCCTTACACTCATTTGGCTTTGTTTGGGACCACCGCAAAAATTCCCAATCACCAAGAAAAATTATCCTGTGAGGAATGTTGAATGATCCGTGGTGGTTCCACTCAAAAACGATATTTAAATTTTTCTCTTGTGTTTTTGTGGAGAGTGGACATGACAAAGTTTCTAAAAAAAAAAACCAGGAGCCAATGGTGACCAATATCAAGAACGTCCATGAAAAACCCTCACCTTGCTCACGTCACATAATCCACATGTCAGGTCATCCACTTGTATGCTCACAACGTTCGTGTGTTTTTTGCAAAAATATTGCTAAACAAAAATCTCTAGAGCATCAAACTAATTCAGATCACATCGGCCTCCCTGGCTCGCCGCACTATGCATCAATAAGTGGGAAGGGGGTCCCCCATGAACTCCTGAAAGCCCCTCACTTCACCCCCACATTACTCTTTCTTCACCTGTCAAGTACTTTGCATAACGGGTTACGGTTGTGTGGTCAGGGACATCGAGTAGCTCAGGAATGTGCAGGAAAAGAACGAAATTCCTGCAGTGGGACAGCACCTTATGTCTCTGTTCTGTGCCGTTTGCGAGGAGATTTATAAAGGCAGTGCTAATCTTTGAGATGTGCCATCTGTTGGAATGAAAGAACGTGATGCATTTTATTGCTTAAATCCCTTACAAAAATTTGGTACAAGATTTGTAAAAGCCGTGCTAATGTTTGTGATGCGCCATGTGTTGGAATGAAAAACGTAATGCATTTTATTACTACATGCATTACAAAATGCACTCAGTAGATGGGAAGCTGCAAACGTTAATGCTGAATACGCGGAGGTCTTTGTTGATTGCTTCGATTCCAGCTTGTCCTAGATGGGTAGCACAGCTAGTTCATGATAAGTGGATTATTTATTTTTTTTTTGAGTAATACCCTAGCAGGAGTCAAAGGCAGGTCATTTGGATAATACAAAATGTAAGCGGTTTGCACCACCACTAGGGATTTATCAGGTTCATGGATGTTCTTCCAAAGAAATCATCAGAACTCACTGAGGTCTTTTCCTTTGGCCTGAATGGGGTCAGGTTGTCTTTGCTTTCAAAATCCAGCTTCTGTTTTTTCTGCTCTTTCCAAAAACTTCATTATTCTCTTCTCCCCACGACTGTGTGGTAGGAGATACGCAGTAGGCAGTCTTACCGAAGGCAGTCATTTTAGGTGGGATTTATTCTGCATGCCCATTTCAAGTGGAGCTTTCATCCTCCCACCTGTTGATCCGTCCATTTTTGTGAACTGGGGCTGTGGGGTGTCGAGTGTTCACACCTTCACTTCACTCCACTTTCACTCCACTTATCACAGTGAGGACCACAGCCCCCTGTCCTCAGTCACTTCCTTCAGCTCCTCCTGGGGGATTCCCAGATGCTTCTATGCCATCTGAGAGATATAAAACCAAGCATATCCTGTCAGACTTCTCCTTGTGGATTGTGCCTGGTGGACCCCCACATTTGAGGTGTCCAGTAACCATCCTCAAACCACCTCAACTGGCCCAACTTGCAAGGTGTGAAAAGCCACTGACCGATCTGTGAAAGATCTAAATCATATACTGGGACCATCAAGGCCACAGTGGGAGCCTAAGCTGCACATGGCACACCAGTGAGGGTCTTTTCTGTTTTTCCTGCCCTCACAGGATGCTGAACCTTTAGAGACGTTTCGTACGCTCCTGCCAGGCAAGCGGATTTCAAGAATGGACCACAGCATGTTGAAGAAATGGACGGCCAAAAGCGAAGGCAAATCACGGAAAGCCGTCAAAGCGTAAGTTGAACATCTGTCGCCTCTCAGGGGGTCAGAAATATTTTTTATGTACGGGGCAGGAAGAAATGCAATGTCGAAAAGCCAGCTGAGAAAAGTCAGCCCTGTCTTTGAAACAACCCGGAAAACGAGATCAAAAATCTGAAGTCAAAACCGAGAGGCAAGAGATCAGAATTTGGGAAGGCAAAAAGCGAAGGCTAAGAAAGAATTAAAGATTGGATAAAAAAAAAACAAAATGGCCGCTGAGATGATCTTTTAACCCCTCGATGTCGTGACCTTTAAGGCCACACCCCCTGGAAACTGGGGTTGGCATCCCAACGACGATGGGAGCCACAAAATGGCAGTGGTGACGGCCACAGAAAAAAACCCAAAATGGCAGTAGATTAGAAGCGCTTCGTAAATGTGGTGATTCAAATTTCACTTCAGAATCGGAATACGTGACGTTTAAAACCCCACCAGAGATGCATCAGTAGTCAAAACTGGCAAACATGCACGAAAAATGGCAGCCATAGCGCTGAGCCCCTGCTCCGCTCACACTCCAGTAGTACAGCATAGCGCCGGTGAGGATGGTGTTGCCTGCTGAAAGGCGCTATATTAAGGCACTGTATTGAATAGCCGGTTGGCACCCTGCCCTGCCTCATTGTTTTTCTCTCATTCCCTTCCAGGGACATCGAGCTCATTTTCTCTTCTGCCGCTTGCGTCAATGCCAGCTTTCTGAGGTAAGACAGCCTGTTTGTTCACTTTGTGTTCACTTCAAGGCAAACAACGGGCACCCATTGTGTGCCACCACAACTGAGTGTGCCCTCATTAAATATTATAACAAAAGAGGGCACTCTCCGGACCCATAATAATGCCAAGACAACCAAATGTAAAGCAAAGATGCCAGGGGATGTGAAAGAAAGGGTGGAAAGATGCCCAATTTAAACCCTACCTGACACAAACTGGCAAGAAGGGGCAAACAGACCTCTAAATCACCGATGACATGGAGTGGGAGTGTGGCGGCCTTTGACCCGATGACAGTTTCTTGTCTCTCACCTCCTTCCTGACTCCCCATTTTTTTAACCCCTGCTCACTCCTCTCTCTTTTCTTTTTCTAATTTTCAGCCAAGACCACCATTTGAGATCCTCCATTGAGAGTCTGGGCTTGGACCTTCCTCGTGTGAGAGAGACCTTTAAAATCTTATCGGAAAGTAATCTGCTGCTGCCGGTGAGTGACCTCTTGTGTTAAAGCCCCCCATTCTCACAGGGCCCACCCAACGACTTGCCTTCCAGGCGTGCATTTTCTGAACCCATTTATTCTACTTCAGGGTCACCTGGAGGGGGGCCCCACCCTGGGAGAACTAGCGGGGCACACTTGCCCATCCACACTTGCCCGTGTTAGGAATGTGAGGAATTGTTTTCTCTCTTTAAGGCAGAAGCCCCTTCCTGAAGTGCATCCCTTAGACATTGCACTTACTTATTTGTCCGATGCCTTGTCCAGGGCAGCTTACAACATTTGGGGTCCAGCTGGTTCCACTGCACCTCCAGAGGCAGATGGAGTGACCTGCTCGTGATCACATGGTGTCAGCAGTGGGATATGAACCCCCAGTCTCAGGGTTTTTAGTCTCACGCCACCCTTAGATGTCCCACCTCTTGTCACAATTAGGGATGACGCTGCAGTTGTGACCCGCTGGGCTGGCTACTCTAAGCGGCTGTTTGATGCTGATCCTCCGGCTAGGATGTTGGACATCTCTGGGTCTGCAGTTCTTGAGGCTGATCCTCCAACCCCCCAGTCTCACTGAGATGGCACAGGTGGTGAACCAGCTGAGGGTAGGGAAGGCTGCAGGGATCTGTGGTATCCAGGGTGAACTTCTCCAGGCTGGTGGTCAGGCTGTCCTCCTGGCATTGCAAACAATTTTTGCTTCCATTTGAGAGACGGGCATCATCCCAACTGATTGGAAAACAGGACTTGTCATCCCTATCTGGAAAGGGAAGGGGGAATCACCTGGATGGCAGCAACTACAGGGTGATAACACTGCCCTTGGTGCCAGGTGAGGTCCTTGCTAGGGTCGTTCTCAATTGGATCCATGATCACTTGCTCACCTACCAGCGACCGAATCAGGCTGGTTTTAAGCCTAAGAAGTCTACCATTGACCACATCCTGGCCCTGAGTTTTCTCATGGAGTGCAAACGTGAATATCGGTTTAGTTTCTTGGCAGCCTTTGTCGATTTTCGTAAGGCGTTCGACTCAGTTGATCGCGCTGCCCTGTGGGACATCCTGAGACTTCATGGGGTCCCCTCAAGGTTACTGGACATCATGGCCGGCCTGTACACTGGTACTGTGAGTGCTGTGCAGAGTGGAGGAGGCAGACGCTCTACGTTTTTCCCAGTTAATCCTGGGGTCCGTCAGTGGTGTGTTCGTGATCCTACTCTGTTCAGTGATCACATGGACTGGGTGTTGGGCAGAGACGTGGGTTCCAGTGGCTGTGTGGCATCTGTTGGTGAGGAAAGATTCACGGATCTTGACTTTACTGATGATGCTGTGATCTTCATGGAGTCAATGGAGGCACTTGAGAGACTGAGCAAGGAGTCTGAGGGCCTGGGCTTGTGGGGTTCCTGAAAAAAACCAAAGAGCCAGGCCTTTAATGACCTCTTGGGCACGGCCATCAAAAGTGTGTTTGTCTGCACAGAGAGTGTCAACCTCGTCATTGAGAGGTTTACTGACCTTGGCAGTGACATTCATGTGACTCTTCCTATGAAGTCCGTAGACTGATTTGTAGAGCATGGGGGGGTCATGAGGTCACTTTAAAGGGGTGTGTGGCGCTCCTGATATCTGTAAAAGGATGAAGGTCCAAGTCTTCAGAGTCCTGGTGCTTCCTGTTTATGAGACATGGACGCTATCCAGTGACCTGAGATGAAGACTCTACTCCTGTGTGTCAGAATCTGCTGGTTTGACTTTGTGTTGCTCATGGAGTCCCGAATGAGGCACACAACCTCCATTGTGAGGGAGCGTCAGTTACGGCACTACGGCCATGTGGAGCGATTCCCCGAGGGTGATCTGGCTCAATGTTGAGGACCCAAGTGGCTGGACCAGGCCAAGGGGATGCCCATGTAACACCTGGCTGCGGCAAATAGAGGGTCATTTCCGGTGGGTGGGACTGGGCCGCATGTCTGCTTGGTGGGTTGCCAACTGGGATCCCGAGCTGTTTCGTCGTGTGGTGGGTGCGGCAACACGCTGTACCAGTGCCTGCTCCCCAAGCCTGATTTGGATATCAACAGTTCTGTTTGCACTCGTGTTTGAGGTCCAGGGTTCCATTCCTATCGTTATTTGCTTGATCTTCCTATTGATTTAGTGTCTTTTTATGAGGCCTTTGATGCCACTTTAGGTCCCCCAATCACTGCCATGCCTTTGTACCTGTCGTTAGGTCTGTGACCCTCATTTCTAAGGGCGTGGCTTTGGAGGTCATGACCTGTTTGTGACGGTGGTACCAGCCTGGCTTTTCTTCCTTATTCTGATCTGCAGTTAACGTAAAGCTTTGCTGAATTTCATCTGCCGAGTTTCGTTCAGCTTTGATCTCAATTTTGGCCTCTCTGTATTTGTTTTATTTTGTTTTGTTTCTTTCCGTTTACGCGTATCTCCCGGTTTGACTCAGAAAGTATACCAGCACGACGCCGGGTAAAGCAGAGCGACCCCTTTTATGCCAGAGCACCCAGCAGTATTGCCAGGGCCACAGCCTCACACCCAAAAAAACACTTTGGTGTCCCTAAAGTGACGAATTGTGATCCCTGCAGTTCTACCTGGTGGCTCCCATGAAACCCAGTAGGACTACAAGTCCCATGCCACCTTGTGGGTGTGAACGAGGGGAGAGCCGCCAAAGTGATGGAGTTGACATGAACCCCAAGAAACCTGGAAGGCTTAAGTAAAGAATTGGCCATCCTGGGCAAGGTGCCCATCCATCCATTATAAAGTTGTCTCGATCAGGTAAAGTGTCACTGATCCTGGGTGGGATGTGATTCCATTTGTTAAAATCATTTGTTATACTGGGTGCCAGTTTGGGTAAACTTACACCTATGCCACTCAGGATGCCAGCCAGTCCAAATCCCCTGTTTCACCTATGTGGACCTTCACCTCGTGTCTCTGTCAGTCTTTTCCTTCTCCATCTTAAAGAAGTGTCTGACAGGCATGAGGGAGCCCTGCAAAGGGCTGGCATCCCACCTAGTGCGGATTCCTGCCTTCTGAGGGGCAAAGCGGCTTTGTTTTTGTTCATTTTACATTTTTTCCTCTTTTTTTTTGCTCAGGTAAAGGCGGTGGTCCAACGGAGGCTCCTACCAAATCAGCCCACTGAGCCAGCCAGCACCGAAGTCCTGCGGGTCTACTTGATTGTGACCGAGCTCATCGATTTACTTCGGAGAAAAAAGTACGACATTGGCACAATTACTGCCATCATGGCGGCTGCCATCCTCAGGCAAAACTCTCGATGTTCGCTGTCCCTGGGTAAGAGTTTAGAGCCAGTGGGTTGTCCGTGACATGTCTGACATATTGTGGGCTGAACATATGCATTTGAGCAAATTTATGTGGGGGTCCACCACCTTGGAGTTCAGCTTGGCTTTTTGTCTGTCAATTTTCTTTTTGTGGCCGCGCCCAGGGATGGTGGGCTACAGTCATAAGGACCTTCTTCATAATATTTGCAACTGTTGTCCCAGCTGTTTGGAGATGGTGGTCTTTTAGCTTTTGTCTTTCATATGCTTGTCTGTCACGCTCTTTCTGATCTCCTCACACGACTCACTGCTTTGCTTTCTGTGGTCCACATTCAGTGTGGGGCACACAATGACACCAAACAGCAAGCAGAGTGACGACTTTTCTCCATTTCAGTCGACTGAATGGTGGATTGGAGACGTGTGTGATGCAAATTCAACAGTAGGGCGATTCTGAAAAGTCACTCGAATCCAATGATTTGGGGTCTTTTTTTAAAGGGTCCCAACAAATGTGTCCAGGCCATGTTAGAAGATCTTTGTAGAAGAAGGAACACATGGTCTCCTGTCACAGTTACTTTCCTTTACTCGATGACCTCTCAAAGGCGTGCAGGGACACAGGGGACAACTGCTTTTCATTTTGTCACTTTTCATCTCGAATGAACTGTAAAGGGACCACCCATTTGTCTACATTTGTATTCCCGTTACACAATAAATCCGTTCCTTTCCACGTTCTTAATTATTTCTATAATTTTGAACAATTTGTCCACATCCGTATGTCCTGCAATTGCTCACAAAACACCGGGACTACAACCTTGGTCTTAGTTGGAAGCTTGTGACGTGATACACGCTGATGAAGAACAACGTGTGGCTGGTGGCAGCCTCTGTGAAGTTATTGGGCTCCGTGTGTTCCTAACGGCAAACTCCAGAGAGAAGCGCTGAAGACAAGTGACATCTGTGACAGGAAGAGCAGCCTCTGTTAACAACCTGTTGGTGCTCGCCATCTAACAGACCAGGGCCAGGATCTTGGGAGCACCAGAGGTCTTCATGTTTTGTACTACAGTTCAAAACCCTTCTCAAATGTGCATCGGAATGACTGAAAGACTCTTCTTACTTGGCCGTTGCAGTCCTGGGGCCTCATGTATAAACGGTGCGTACGCACAGAAATGTTGCGTAAGAACTTTTCCACGTTCAAATCGCGATGTATAAAACCTACACTTGGCGTAAAGCCACGCACTTTTCCACGGTACCTCATGCCTTGTCGTACGCAAGTTCTCTGCTCGGTTTTGCAGACTGGCGGCACCCAGCGTCAAAGCAATGGTACTGTTCTTGTGTGATTACTCCTTATTTTCATGACGCGGCTTTATAAATACACTGAAACTAACCGCATATTGTTTATTAGTGTAACGCATCTGATTGTAATGAACTTGTAACAATATAATGGAGCAGGGAACAGCCATAGTATTCTAAATACCAGAACTGCTTTAGTGTTGTTACTCTCACTGCACCACTCAGAGTATTTATATCACTGTGTCTGAGTGTGAATCACAGCAGCAGCTGATCGGAAAGAGAATTATCGGTATACAGCTTCAAGCACACGCTGTCTCAGCCACTGCAAAACGTTTTAAAGCCTTTCCTGTACGGACCTCGCGGTTCACAAACAGTTTAATCCCAAGAACTTTAAATGCACTCAATCAATTGCTCCTTGTAGAACTGTCTGGACTTATAAGTACAATCACCTCACTGTAAACTTGCACTACAGTTATAATATCTCACAACCTGAGTCACTTTATAAAGCGCGTATTTACATATGATGACGATATCATTTTTAAGATGAAATGCAGCAAAATATGTTTATTAAATTATACAGATAAAACTTTAACTTCATTTAAATAATCTATATTCTTCACTGGGAGTGTCGTTAAGGATAGAATAATTAAACATGTACTACGAAGATATTTCAATGTTCTTTAAACGTTTTGAAGAATCGGCGCTCTAAGCTTACAGATGGCTTAACGTCTATTACAGAGCTGATTGTGTAGCGATCGGTTACTTGGGGAAAGAAAAGCACTGACTGCAGTGACGGCTACGCCAATATATATTGAATATAAAACAGAAAGAGAAAATAACAACACAGCTAAAAACGCAGCGACAAATTTCGACAAAAGTTAAATGCTTGTGTCATGAGCACGAGGCGGCTATGCAGTGTCTGTAACAGACGTGGCCATCCACCGTGCATAAGATACTTTACTGACATTGGCGGCTAAGGAGCCACCGATTCTTCCTCTGCCCAGTGCCACCACAAGCCTAGAGCCGCCCCTGAGTACTGCTGCAATAAATTATTTCATCGAAGTGAAACACATGTTTAATAACGTGCGTTAACTCCTATCATCATGAAAATGATATCACGAATACATCTCAGTATTTTGGTTATTCAGAGAGCTGTAATATCACGAATGTCATGGACTCTGTGACCAGTTGGAGGAAGAGAGCCAGTTTAAGAAGCAAGTAGTGATTCACACACACAGAGCACATACGAGTAGAAGATCAAATACAAAACTAAGCATTTAACGTGCTACTTTAATTACGATGTGATTTGAGAAACTGGTTAATTAAACGATTTTAAGATGAAGTTTATGATGTTCTACTTTAATGACAAAATAAACTACGTGATTAAAGTGGAAATGTCGAGATTGAAGTTGACATTTTGTGCTTTTTCCTCACTGTGTGCCTTTTTTCTCTGTACCCTAATAAGCTTTCATATGACACTCAGACGGTGGGCTACAACTCGGCTTTTCACGGCGACTTTGATATGTGACTTCTTTTTTATTTCTGGCACTGTGTGATTTTGTGAATGTGAGCTTTCAAGTTTCTCCAACACGCTATGTCACTCGATCAACTTCCTTTTGTTGATTATTCTACGGTTTATTTGAACAAATTGTATGTTTTTCCTTTGCCTCCACTTGGTATTCGCTGAAATTCTTATATTTTCCCCCGTGCTTTTCCCATTGTCTTTTCACAAAAGGCTGAGTTTAAGGGCGATTTATATTCATTTGCATATTCAAAGAGGCGTAATTCTGGGAGGAGTTGGGGCGTTACATAATGCGTGCACGAGCGTTAGTTTTCACGCTGATCGGGATTTATGTAGCGGAAGAACGTGGAAGTTGGAGTACGCACAGATTCCTGCATCTGGATTTTTCTGTGCGTAAGCACATTTCGGCTTTTGTGCTTACGCCATGTTATAGTGCGAGTTCTACGCACGGCATTATACATGAGGCCCCAGGTGAGGCGCTATACAGATGTATGTGGTGTAAAGGACCCGCAGTTGTATCTCTTGACATAATTTGTTGCCAGGAAGTCCTCCGTGTTAGTGTGTCAGAGAGACCATGTGCAGTGATGTTCGTAATGCTGTCTTCATTTTCTGCTTCGCCACTTCGTCCAGCAGGTCCAGAAGGCGTCCTATAACCAAGTTGGTCCTTTTAATTAGCTTTTAGTGTTCCACAGACTGGCCATAACAGACTTGTAGAAAATGTGAAGGATGTCAGTACCCCAGCCAAGGGAGGAGAGCCTGCTCTTCGATGTTATGAGACCAGTCCATGTTATTATTATAATAACCTAACAATAAGAAGAAGAAAATAAGCCATTATTATAATAGCAAGGAGAACAAAACATAAATAAATAGCCACAAGTACAAATGGTCAGTTGTTGCACTGTCGGAAGGTAGAGTGGTGACCAGATCACTGTTGACGACAGTGTTGTCAAACCTCACGATCTTCTAAAGCGTTGTGTTCTGCAGCGCCGTGAGAGGACCCGCCAGAATGCCATGAACAGAGGGACTGCCATTGTCAAGGATGGTTTGCACCTTCCTCACCATGCAACTTTCCACCACTGTTCCCAGTTGGGTCCACAGTCCTGCCCAGTCCTGACTCACCCTTCTTCACTGGCTTGTCCAGCCTCTTTGTGTTCTTATCCGTCATTCTGCCTCCCCAAAACACGGCAGCAAAAAAGAGGACACTGGTAACGACTGACTGATGGAACAGGACAGCATTTCGCTAGATAATGTGAAATAAATCGACTTGACACACTCAAACTAAAAGGTTTGGGGCAGCCAGCCACCCGTATAATATCCCTGGCTGCAAAAGGGTATGAAAATGGCTTTGATGTGCATAGGTTGGAGTCCACAACTGAACTGCTGTCTTTGTGAAACTACGGCAGCTTTAAAGGCCAGAACCGGAAGTGACCTGGCGGAATAGGAAGTGATGTTCTTCAGGATACCAGAACCGGAAGTGACCTCATCAACGGTGACTCAGGCAGGTTTTCCCTTGTTTGGACTGCAGAGGCAACAGAAGAAGGTTTAGTGCACCGTGCCACCACCTGGTCTGGTGTGGAATTACCTTCCCTTGGTCCATGTAGCTCCTTGTGTGACAATACAGTATGTTGAATGATCTGAGCCTTCTGAGGTAAAAGAGCCTGCTCTGTCCAGGTGGACACCCAGATATTTATAAGTCTGCACTCCTTTAGTGTCCTCCCCTCAGATATTACAGGCTGAATGGGAAGCGGAGACCTGTGGTAGTCCACAATCCTCTCCTTAGTCCTCATTGTGTTCACAACCAGGCTGTTCTTCCTGCTCCAGTCACTTGGAGCTCCAATCAGATCCCTGTATTCCCCTTCCTGCCCATCGCTTATAAACGCCACAACAGCTTAGGTTGATCTGGTAGATTAGGAGACCAAATAGAGTGGTAGAGAGGAGGACTTTAGGGGCCTTCAGCTCTGTACTTTAGAAGGATCTCGGTGAAGAGTCCACTCTTCGGTGTTATGAGACCAGTTCAGCCTGCCGTTGATGGGGGTCCCTAAATATGGACCACTTCCACATCCACTCCCTAATGGTGACCAGACATTGAGGCTCTTTGGTGCAGCGAATGGCCATAAGCAGCTCTTCGGCTTTGCTGATGTTAAGTTGCAGACGATTCTTTCTGTATCGAGAAACTCCAATCTTTTAAAGGTTGGCTTTTATGACACGGTGAGGTGAGATCTTCTGGGTGTCGGACGCTGTTCTCATTCTCATCAGCTCCTTTCTGTCTTTTGGGTTTTTTTTTTTGGTGCAGAGTCCTTATGGAGAAAAATCCCCCCAGACGCCTTTGAGAAACTCGTGCTTGTGTGTCGTGATGCCTCCAGCCAGCTGATGTTCCTGCAGTCAGAAGGATCCTCTGAGGCGCTGCAGAACACCTTAAGTGTCCTCCAGAAGCTAAGCAATGTAAGACCTCCTGGCCACCGTGTCTTGCAAACCTGCTGTTGGTGGGGAGTTTATGAAATTCTAAGATCTACTTTACTCTGCTGTCTGTACCACTCAGGGTTATAGGGAACTCAAAGTCAGTCTTAGCTGTACTGGAGGCAAGACAGTGTCAGACACGTGAGCATGGGAGGCAGCTAAAGGGCCTGAACGACAGTAATCCCGCGCCAGACCAGGGGGTGGCAGAGTGCATTGACTCTTCTCACTTCTCTGCAGACCAGTTTCAGGAAATTCCACCTGACCCCATTGATGATGTCACTTCCAGTCCGACCCCATCGATGATGTCACTTTCAGTCCCGACCCCATCGATGATGTCACTTCCGGCCCCGACCCCATCGATGACATCACTTCCTCCACTTGCCTTTAAAACCGCCATCTTGAAGATCTCAAATCAGTTCTGTGTTGGTCTTAAACCTGTACACATCTGTACCAGGGACGTGCAGTCAGGGGAGGCAAAGCCTCACCTGTCATCATGAAAAGTAAAAACACTGATAAAGATAACATAAAATAAATGTGTGCACTGGTCTGCGCTGTAAATTTGTTTTCTGTATGATTCCAATAATTTTGAACATTTTTATAATCAAAATTAGTTAATTGTTGCATTTCCTGTTCAAATACAGGAGAGAAACGTGAGGTGCGGCAACGACGAGCCTCACCTCACCTCAGACTGCGGTCTCCCTCACACACGGGGTTGATGTCCACAATTGGCATGTCCCTCTCGCTGTCGCTGTCTCTCTGTATGTCGCCAATATTGGGTTTGCAGACACGTTTATTATACACCCTGAATTTCCAGTCTGGCTAATATCTTTAATGAATGTGTGTGTAGTCTTAGTGATCGGACACGAAACCGCCGTGAAAAGGCACAAAGTAAGGCAGACAGTACCGTGTCACCCTGAAGGGGGCGCATGTGAGCCCAACAGGTGCTCGTTGCTGCTGTTCTTCTACGCTGAGGTGCCTGAATGGCGCGGGTCACCGATGCAGGCCTGACACGTGACGATGTCACTGCACCACATTAACCTTCGTGTCTTTTTTGTTTTCTCCCACAGGCCAACTCTGCGACTGGATGGCGAATTCCAAAGACGACATTTCACATCGATATCGGGAAGAGCGTACGTTATATATTGGCTGATTTTAAGACAGCATGTTGGCCTCAGACCGTGCTTTGCTTGGACAGGGGTCACTGCTCCTTGATTACTTCATGAATTTGATTACATTTAAAATCAGACCACAACAAGGAAATGCAGAATTCAGTCAGAAGATACAAAGTGAGACATTAGTGGTCAGAGCTGCTGCCCCATAACCCTGAGCCCAGCCTGGTCCACCAGTACGGAGTGTGCATGTTCTCCTCGTGTTCCCCTGAGGTTTTCCAGGGTTCTCCAGTTTCTTTCCACGTCTAAGCTCAGCAGGCTTGGCCAAGAAACTCCAAGGAGTCACTACTATGGCTTAAACCTGTCAACTCTTGTGTAGAGCGCCATGACACCCTGGTGTGAGATTTGAAGGTTAAACAAGCCCCCCTTTCCAGTCTGGTTCTCCCCTGCCCAGTTGTATTCCTCTTCACAGCTATTTCTGCTTCACTTCATCACATTTGTGTTGTGGGTTATGAGCCCCTTCTTCAAGCACTCTATGCCGACAAAGCTCTCCCATGTTTGGACCGGAGTTCCATCACAATGAGGGTGTCATTCTTTAGGGACATTCAGGTATCATATTGTTATGAAGTGAAGAGTTCTTTACTGGGGGCCTCCTTATTGGCTGGAGAGAAAGCCAGAATCCACAGCGGTGCTCCCACCAGTGGCCCACTTGACTCAGTCAATTCCCTGGTGGGGGACTCCAGGAGTAGCACACCCTCTAATTGGGAAACTGGCCATAAAACTAACTGTCCCAGATTACTTTAACAAATGCCCTAACAGAGAGAGAGGATCACCGTAAACCTACGGCTGCATAAATAAGGGCAGACAAAGAATCTTTATTAAAATGAAAGGTTTTGTTTCATACAAAGGCTCAGAAACTCGAAAATCCTCAAAGAGTGAAAAAGAAGACAAAATGGATACGTCGGAAGGCAATCCAATAACAAAGTGGGGCTGTAAAGCCCCCATTTTCTGAAGCCATTCTTTCAGTGTCCTAATGGTCAGCTCCCTAAACTAATCATTAATTCGTCATGTGTTCATACTAATTGGTTATTAGAGAACCTTTGTCATTGCGTTAACACCACTGAAACCTGTTGTCCTGTCTGCTTGGGTTTTGGAAGGTCCTGACATTCCTAAAGTTCAGCCCTGGGTTCAAAAATGACCAAAAGGAATCCGCGCACTCTAGAAATGTGGCAGTCTGTTATATTTGTTACAGAGTGAAGGTTATGACAGACAGATTTCATACAAAGGTGTCTGCTATCATCTTGAGACAAAAGAACGAACTGGATCTGGGCAGGCCGAGGGGCAAAAAGAGGGGGGGCAGACCAATGTGGGCAACTGCATAAGTGGTGAAGGACATCAAAGTGTGTAGTGAGGTCCTCTATTGGCTTCTTCACTAAATACACACCAAACCAGCGTCATCTGCAACAGAATAAAGATGACACTGGGATGCTGGCCTTAGAGGCAGAGCTTCAAAGAGAAAATCATAGTGGCAATGGTAAAATAGGCCAACGAACACAGACATTGGACAGACGATGACCAGGCCTGTCTTACGAGTGCCCGTTGTGCCCATACATTAAGACAGCATCCCAGCATCCATACGTCATGGCCAGCATCCCAGAGTCACCTTTGCTCAGACGCAGACATGCTCCCTGAAACGGTCAGCCTGCCTCCTCCCTGTGTCACCTCTGTAGATGGCCGGACACTTCCTACGAGAAATGCAGCTGATAAGATTTTGAGACTGAAATTACCAGAGGGGGACCTGACACAAGAGGATTTGTTGGTGACATTTTTGCAGGTGACACAACGGCTCCTGTCACAGATCCAAGTGCCTGGGCAGGACTGGGGCTCTCGTCTGTCAAGTGAGCTGTGGATGAGAGGTCTGCACAGCTTATGTGGTCAACCGAAGAGCATCCAGGGTGCTCAGCTAGACTGAACAGGGAGACAACAACAGGGATCTGCACTGGCAATCAGAAGGTTGCCGGTTTGAGTCCCGTAAATGCCAAATGGGACTCTGCTCTGTATGGCCCTTCAGCAAGGCCCTTAACCTGCATTTGCTGAGCGCTTTAAATAGTGAGAAAAGCGCTATATAAATGCAAAGAATTATTATTATTATGGGAGTGTCTCAGGGAAGGCGCTATAACCCCACATGTCACCGTGCCGTTCATCTCCGTGATGAATGTCCTGACTATACACCTCATGTTTTTCAGGATCAGGCGTTCCTTTTCGATCAGTACCCCTGCATCCTTGACATGGACACTAAACTGTTCCTGCTGCGGACACAGGCCCAGGTAAGCATCTCCTTGCCATCGGCTTTGGCGTCCATGATGACACAGCCGGTGATCATCAAGTGTTTGCTGTTTATTTCAGAGGATGACCAGTGACATCTTTGTCGGAGACAACACCCTGCTTGTCAACAGAGAGACCATCCTGGCAGATACCCTCCAGGTGCTGAAGCAGAACACATTTCAGTATTGGTTCCCACTGAAGGTACTGTTTGTCGCCGTTAGGAATCTGCAGACGGTGGGGTGAATTTTGAAGGCCTCGGCCACAACTCCTATTATCAGTAACCACTCGGCTGCCATCTGAGGTCCTCTTCGGTCCAATTGCTCACACACTTTTCTGATGTTTACTTAGTTTCTTTAATTCGTGATGAGTCTGTTCAGTGAGCAAAAAGTAATCAGAAAAAAGAAGAACCAAAAACTGAAGGCTTAACCACAACGTCCAGGCAGCCATTACTGGAAACACTGGCTCTGAAATAGCGCTGGAGGCGGGGCTATAACTGCAGCATTGGGAGGCTCCACCCCTATAGCTTTAATAGACAGGGAACAAGGAACGTACCAAACAATAACGCATTTCAAAATATTATAAAATATATATTGTGGTAACTGGCCCGGTCACAGACAGGCAGACATCGTTAGTTCACCCCACACACGTTTATTTACAATATTTACAAATTAAGTGCCACACACAACCCCAAAACTCCCCCAAAGTCCAGGTCTCAGCAATGCCTTTTCCTTCTTCAGGCCACCTCCTTTCCTCTCCTTAGCTCCGTGTTTGTCTGCAACCGACTCAAGCCATCCAATGGAGGGAGGCGGCCCCTTTTATACACACCCGGACGAGCTCCAGGTGCCTCCCGATTAGCTTTCGCTGGCACTCCCAAGTGTGGCGGAAGTGCCGGCTGCACACCCGGGAGTACTCTGGGTGTCCGTGGTCTTCCTTGGTCTTCTTCCCCCCAGGGCTCCTCAGGCATTGGGGCGCCCCCTGGCGGTGACCACGGGCCCCTATAGGGTTGAGCTTTGAAGGTCTGTTCCCGTGGTCCCCAAAGCCACCTGGGTGGTCTGGAGAAGGCGTAAGCCCTCCTCCGGTCCTTCCAGGCATCCCGGCTGGGTGGCAACCTCAGCCGCTTGCCACAATATCTTCATATATATATATATATATATCTATTATACTAATAAAAGGCAAAGCCCTCACTGACTCACTCACTGACTCATCACTAATTCTCCAACTTCCCGTGTGGGTGGAAGGCTGAAATTTGGCAGGTTGATTCCTTACAGCTTCCTTACAAAAGTTGGGCAGGTTTTATATCGAAATTCTACGCGTAACGGTCATAACTGGAAGCAGTTTTTCTCCATTTACTGTAATGGAGATGAGCTTCAACGCCGTGGGGAGTTTCGTGTGACATCATCACGCCTCCCACGTAATCACGCAGTACATAGAAAACCAGGAAGACCTCAAAAAAGCGCTGAAGAAAACATGCATTATATAATTGAGAAGGCAGCGAAACAATAAGAAGCGAGCGAGTGACATATACAACCATATTCATGAGTTCTGCTACTTCGGAAACAAAGCACGATGTAAACCTACACTTTAAATTAAGTTCATAGACAGGCTGCCGCTGGCGTTTGTAATTTAGTGCCTGCCCATATAAGGCCGTCCGTCAGCGGCAATCCAATAGCAAACTCCCACTAAATATTTACGGGTGAAGGACTGTGCTTATGGAGAGGAAGATGAGATGGTCAGCGTGGTGTTTGACACAAACTCAGCGAAACTGCGAGAGAAAGTTTTAAGTGCCAGGACTAAGGTAACATTAAATACAGCCATGGACATAGCACGAGATGGCACCAGCACAGCTGTGAACCTTCGATGCATGTACACCGAGTGGCTCACATGAACTGACGCAGTGCACAGATAAAAAGCAACAGTTCCAAAGAGCGCTGAACAAAAACCGAATTACACAATTGAAAAGGCAGCAAAAAATATGAAGCGTCTGATAAGCATATTCATAAATGCAGCTACTGTGGAAACAAAGCACACGTTGGAAAAAGTCAATGTCCCGCTAAAGGAAGACAGTGTAAAAAAAACCCGTGCATGCAGTGTGTCAGGTCTCAGATAAAGAAGACGAGCTGTTTATTGATGCAGTAAGAAACGAATCGATGAATGAAACCTGTTATCTTTACAACGATTGACAAACACGGAATGTAACTTGAACACAACACATCCTACAAATACGAACCTGATTGAAAGAAATAATGATAATCAAATCCTTGATGACAGCAACACTCAGTAACACTCACAAAACAAATACTGTATATTGACAGTCATGTTACGTTATTTTTAAAATGTTCCCTTTTCTTTTCTACCTTTTTAACACACTACTTCTCCGCTGCGATACGCGGGTATATATATATGTATATATATATATCCCGCTCTACATACTCGAATAATGGATACTTTATTCGCCATCAATGATTGTTTTGGTAAAGCCATACTCAGTGTATTCATTAGATGAACGGTAAAAAGTAAGAGCGAGGGGAGGATGACTCATTGAGGCATGCAGGCTGTAGTCGCCAACTCTATCTGAATTGCGATCACATTTGAAAAAATCTATCTTTTCAAGTTCTATTTAGTCCATATGTGTCAAACTCAAGGGCGCGGGCCACATCCGCCCGGCGTAATTATATCCGGCCCGCGAGATCATTTTATATACTGTATTATTGTTATTAATGGTCCGGGTATATGAAGCGCTGGTAACACAATAAACTACAGATCCCATAATGCAGCGCTTCAGCTGCCTTGCCGAACACTTACCACGCTAATCAAGTCTACCTTATGATGCTGCAAGTTATTGCGAAGCTAGAGTTATTGCGCACTGAGTTTGCACGGCGCTTTGGTGACTTTGAAGAACAAAAAAAGTCCGTCTACATGCGGCTCGAACCTCGTGCATGTTTGGTAGCACATATCTGTGTGAGAAGCTCTTCTCAGTGATAAAGACTAACAAAACAGCACACAGGAGTCGCCTCACTGATGAGCACCTGCAGTCCATCCTGAGAATCTCCACAACACAGAACCTCACAGCAAACAGAAACGAACCTGTGGCCAAAAAAAGATGCCAGGCGTCCAGCTCTAAAATGACATCTGAGCAAAGACAACTGAATGATTTGATTTGTTATTGCACGTAAGAGCGGGAGTCAACCGTTTTAACAAACAGTGTATTGCACTGATACGAAATAGCTGTGTGTGTATATATGTAGATATGTATGTATATGTATATATATGTTTATGTGTGTGTGTGTGTATGTATGTATATATATATATACTGTATATATATGTATATGTGTGTATATATGTGTGTGTATGTATGTAGATATATATGTATGTATATATGTGTATATGTATAGATATGTATATATATATATGTTTATGTGTGTGTGTGTGTAAATATATATATATGACAACAACACTCATCACTCACAACAGTGACAAAACAATTACATTGACAATCATGTTACGTTATTTTCAAAATTTTTCCTTTTCTTTTTCATTGCTTCTTTAACACACTACTTCTCCGCTGCGAAGCGCGGGTATTTTGCTAGTATATATATATAATACGCTACTGTGGCTGTCCGTTTGTCTGTCCTGGATTTTAAATCCCGTGTAGCTCACAAACCGTTTTACCTATTGACTTGAAATTTGGTACACATATACTACGTGACGTCTACTATCTGCTTTCGGGGTAATGATTGACCTCCAAGGTTATTCCTCTTTTTATTTTTATTTTATTTTATTGAAGAATCAACTCACGGCAGCGGCCAGCAGAGCAGCGCATGCGTACGGGTGCCGTTTTCATTCTCTACCACCTTCGCCATCACTTCATATCTTTAAATCATTCTTGAGGCAGATTGAAGACTTAAGTGCCAGGTTAAGTGAAAAAATTAAGAAAAACGTACTAAGTAATTGCAATACAAACTTGGACTTAATAAATCAGTTTTAATGCGAAAAGTTGCTGACAAAAGAAGAGAAGCAGCGGGCCGCTAGGGTGGAGAAGAGAAGAGCAGCTCAGGAATGAACAAGCGCATCAACCTCTGAGCAAATGAATGATCAACGTACAGAGAAAGAGGATGAGAACTACAAGTCAAGTGGATTCACTGCACATTATCGTTATAGCAGTGCGCCGCTACTGGTGCATATATATATACAGCGGTACCTCGGTATTCGTCCTTAATCCGTTCCAGATCCTTTGACTTATACCAAACAGGACGTATACCAAACAAATTTTTCCCATAAGAAATAAAGGAAAAATGATTAATCCGTTGCAATGAAAAAAAAATCCTATTGCTATTGGCATATTATACATTGATGGGATTGTATAAAATAATTTAAACACTGCTTCATACTAAAATACAGAAATACAAAAGCAATTCGATGAAATAAATGAAAATGTAACCTCACTTTACTTTTTAATAACGTCTTTGTTTTTCACAACAGTAGATACCGTCGCTCTCGGCATACGGTATACAGCAGCCAAGTCCCGGATACGCATGCCACCTTCTTACTTTTCAACAATCAATCAAATGTATGCAAAAAAACACAAAATCACGTGAAAATTCACAGAGAATTACAGCGCGGGTTGTTCACTGAATGCTAGCAACTGGCGTACTGACGCTCGTGGGCATTCGTGGCTTTGTCTCGAGAGAGGTAAACAAGGGTAGTGCGCGGTGTTCTAGCACGCGAGTCGTGCTCCAAACAGGACGTCTACCAAGCAAAATTTTTCACGTCCAATCAGGACGTATACCAAGTTGGACTTATTCCAAAGCGGACGTATACCGAGGTACCACTGTATATATATATACATATATATCTCTATTATAATTAAAATATCTTGGGTCAAGACGTGATCTTCGTGGAAAAACACTTTGATGTCCCGCGAGACAAGACTTTACAAGTTTGGAAGGCAGACCCGTAAGACGGTGACTTTTCATGTCACGCCCAACTTACAAACAATTTAAAACAAGTTCACAGACATCTCACCTCTCAGTTGTTGGTACGAATTTCACAATTTAGATGTCACATTGTCCTTGTTTTAAATGGTGAGCATATTGGTGAGAGTAAAAACAGATCAGATGCAATTAAGTAGTGAGCAGAAATAACTCATTTACTGGAATACCATTTAAAAGTTTGAATCTCAACTCCGTAAGTGATAATTACATCTACCGTGTGGTTATGAGAACGAGTCGGGCCGATGACAATCCGGCAAACCCCTATTGCGTTTAACTTTTTTATAAGAGTTCTTCTCCACATCAATGTTGTGATATTTTTGAACTCTTTTAAGACCCTCTCCAATGGGGCGACACGCCGAAATGTGATTGATGCGTCTGTCGAGGTCTGCTTGTCCGTCGCCGAGGTAACTGCAGGTCCACAGTGCCGCAGGGACAATGGCAACCCCACCGCCTTCTCGCCCAACGTGTCTGTAGTCTGATGGGTGATGCGGGGAACTCTAGAACTTGGTCACTGACCTGGCCCCGGCCCGGCCCCTCCGCTGTGTGTAGTAGAGTGGTAGCTCCCACTGCAATAAATGACCTTGCTGTTCCTGTTTCAAGTTGAATAAAGCTGAATTTGCTGAAATCCTTAAACTCGGCCTCGTCTTTTGGGTGCAAGGCAGCGACTCACGTGTCACAGTGTGCGTATTAAAATCCCCCATCAGCACTACATGACCATAACTTAACTTAGAGCTAAATCTAATAAAAAAAAACTGCCAAATACAGCCATGAACCGTGAATATGGCTCTGATGATCTGAAGACTAGAACTTCATTTATGTCAGAATCTGTTTTAATTTCCAAGGATGTCAATTCTCCTAAATTCTTAGAAGTGGTTTGCAGTTCTTTACACAGAATTCTCTCCAGGCCGACTCCTCACCTTGTCGGTATCTCTTGTATTACGAAGGAGTGTGTAACCATTAGGTGCTGCCTCGGCTAAAGGAAGAGTTTCAAATTGACTGAGCCGAGTTTCAGTCAGAAGACGTAAATCCGATTTTGTACTTTATATGCTATCATTTACCAAAGCAGCCTCATTTCATTGAAAACAAATGTTTAGTGACAGCATTTTAAACAGCAAAGGTGCTTTTGAACTGCTGTTCTGCGTATCACCTCTGGCACAACATACGCTTTTTCCTAAAACTCGGAGTTCCTTTTTTCTTTTTTCATATTTTAAATATACAGTGATCCATCCTCGATCGCGGGGGTTGCGTTCCAAGGTGAAACTCCGCGAAGTAAAAACCGTATGTTTAGATGGTTATTTTTATGTATTTTAAGCCCTTATAAACTCTCCCACACTGTTTATAAATATTCCCCGCACAGTTATACAGCATAAACCCTTTGTATTCTCTTAGATATTAGGTAAGATTCGTTGAAATTATGTATGTAAACACACTGTTTATATACTACACACAAACATATGTATTATAACGACCCGGCAGCAAGCGCTGGCGGAGTGACGCCGTATGGGTAATTTATGTAAATAGTTTGTGGGGAATTTATGGGTAATTTATGTAAAGCTTATTGTTGTGTCGAAATTAACTTAGTAACCTAATTGTCTTTCTTGTTGTAAGTGTTGTATGTGTTTGTGCTCAATCAGTGGGGTGGGTTGGGTTATCGCCGTCCGGGGTTGTTGTTATTGTAAATAGTCACCATCGATGAGAAAGATGGCTCTGTAAATGACCTTGACCATGGCTATACAATGAGTTTTAAGCTTTGTTTTACTGGCTATCTGTTAATAAAAAGATACAACAGGACAGAGCTGTATCATTGCTAAGATTCTATCTAAGCAATTGTTGCGAGACACTTTCGAGTCGTGCGGTGTATGGGACACGAGTGCTCGTTATCTAAAGAGCTGGGTGCAGCTGCGTGCATAACGCTGGCAATCCGCTAGCCGACAGTTTGGGAGAGGTGCACGGCAGAGTTCGGCTCTAAAATCTTTAAAGACTCCACCACGGGTCGCTACAGTATCGTATATGATTGAGGAGTTTTATTTAATACATAATACAGTTTTAAACACATTGTAATTGATTAGGTAATATAAAAATCAATGAAAAATCTACAACCTGTAAATATAAATAAAACCTAAATCTTATTTTAAAGAAATCGAGCGTCTCCGATATCACATATGTTACAGCCATTACGATAGACAGGCCACCAGCAATAAATACGCACAATGCAAGAAAAATTGTATAAAATGTGTGTACAGTTACACTAACCGTACGTACATGTACTAAGTACGTAGAAAATTAGTTATGGGTACTCGCCAACAATGACATGACGACTTGTCCGATAACGATGATATAAACGTTACCGCACAACAAAGGAGAGTGTTACATAAAGGAGCCTCTTCAAGCGACTGTGTAGCACTGCAGTGTTGCTGTTCCCTTCCTTCAACATATCCAAAACTTGTACCTTTTCGGCAATCGTTAGCATCTTCCATTGGCGCTTGGGCACGGCCCCTGAAGCAGGAACACATCGTTTTGGTGCCACAATGAAGGGCTTGACTATGCACAAAAGAGCACAAAAGTGAACTCTTCACACAGCGAAACACGTTGATGCTGAATGAGCGAGACGAGACTTCCTGGTTAACGCAGCAGAATCGAATGCTGCTGTCCATCGTTGAGCCAGTCAGCACCCAGGAACTTAATTGCATGCTCTGATTGGGTAGCTTCTCAGCCATCCACCAATAGTGTCCCTTGTTTGTATTCAAATGGACAAACCAACAGAGGAAGCGTGTACCAGAAGTAAAAAGACCCATTGGCCGCAGAAATCTGTGATATATATTTAGATATGCTGACATATAAAATCCGCGATAGAGTGAAACCGCGAAAGTCGAAGCGCGATATAGCGAGGGATCACTATAATATGTCAGAGGCTGCCTTTGACAACAAAGTCTCAGCAATGACGTTGATCCTGCCAGCCCTACATGATGGCCTCTTGCTTTCTTTTCCTGCCCCATATTGTATGCACCAAATACAGATACAGTATAAATATTTATTATTCTCATTTTAAGGTCCAGTTTGCTGGAGAAAATGGCATCGATGCAGGAGGACTGAAGAGAGAATTCTTCAAGGTGCTTGCCAGAGAGCTGTACGGGTCGGCAGACGGGATGTTCCAGGTGGATGACTCTTCTGGGTTGCTCTGGTTCCGCCAGGAGGTAAGCAGTAGAGAAAACTGGACCTGAGGGCACAAACGCTGCCAGCTCACCTAACCAGGTCAGAGGTACACGAGGTGACAAGCTGATGGCCAAGTTCTGTGCAGTCAGTTGGTCACATGGGTAAATAAAAGGCTGGCAGTAAAAAAATTCACTGTGCAAAAAGAGATGAGAACACACATAAAGGGTCTGCTGCACCCGTCGGCAAACCCGTTATATTAAAGGTTGGCGCAAATAAAACGTGTGTTAGCACACTGAGACCCGTTGAAACTGGATAGTCCACCTCAAGATGCTGGTACTGACAGATAGATTGAATTCTGGGAGGAAGAGGTGGGTCCCAGTAGAACAGGTTCCAGAAGTGACGTCAGCATGTCAATCATTCTTCCTGCAGAGGGGAAAGAAGGAGAGATACAGTTACAGCTTAGCGCCCTCAACTGGCCTGGGGTAGTATCGCTATTAACTAAGCCCTTAAGTTGTTCCCCAAGCGCACACGTGTGCCAATTGTTTCAAGGAAACAGGCTCGGTGACCCCATGTAAGGTTCACTCTGTGGTACGTCACTCTGTTTGAACTCTCCATTTATATTTTAAAACTTTGCATGAGTCACATGGACAGTTGAATTCCTGTTTACATCTAACTTCAGTAAAATTCTACATTAATAAACAAGAAATGACGATACGATACAAAGAGAACAACCAAACGTGTTCAGATAAACCACAAGTGCAGCTCAAGAGGACCAGGAGATGAATGTAACAGGCAAAGGTCAAGACGGGAAGGACTAATGACTAGCAAAGAGTGAACTCTGCTGACTTTGTTTCACAGATGATGAACTTGGTGAAAGACATTGAAGGTGATTGGGAAAGAGAAAATGAACTAGTTTTGAGTGGATTGTAATGGTGCCATGAAGTGTCCTCGAATACTAGGGAAGTGTATTAGATGAGATTATGGCGGCTAAAAATGTGACCTGTGCTCAGATTTATCAAGAAAAGGACAGCAGTCCTAACTGGGTCAAATCTCAAATTTGATGCAAGTTTGGTCCAACTCTTAGGAGTAGAAATAAAAGAATTTGGTCAATTTTCCTCATTTTGGAAGCTACTCTTAACTTCATTAAAATTTAGGAGAGCCTAACTGGCTAGGAGCTGCCAGAAGATGACATTCAGGCAGAGATTAACACACACATCCTGGGAATGGACGGATGTTTTGGAAATGGCTCTGACAGAGATGGAGTAATAATTGTTACAGATCTTGTACGTTCCATAATCAACCTATCTATGTAGTCCATCCATCCATCTTCCCTTTGGCAGAAAAGCCATGTGTTGTCCTCTGAAATGAGTTACGTTGATCCGTCCCATATAGCCACTCCTGGTCTAATGACGAGAACTTCCTGCCATTGTCTCATTTTATTGTTTCCAGACCACAAGGGTAGGAGTTTGGGATGTGCGGGTTTGAAGTTTATAGCTCTTCAGGTGGTGGTACATCCTCTGCCCAGGGAATCGAAGCAAAAACTGGCGTACCTTCAAATTGGTCTCTGTAAGACACTTGTGGTGCCCACGTTTTTTACCGAGCTTGGCTATTATTCCAACGCTTGCCAAGTAGTGAGGAACTGAACGTCTTACTTTTCAAGCTCCTCCATTTACTGCATAAGCCATACGTTTTGAACCGGCATGGCTACGGCCTGGTAGGAAGGCTTATTGAGTGACACTGAAGGAACGGCACAATACCAGGAGTGTTAGCAGTACAGAGAGAGAACTGTATTTGTGCCCATCGTTAGACGGCTGTCCATATGGCTCTCTTTTGTATTTTACAGGAAGGCAGTGAGCTTTATCATCTGATTGGTCTCCTTTGTGGACTCGCCCTGTACAACGACTGTGTGGCGGACTTCCACTTTCCTTTGGCGCTGTACAAGAAACTGCTGGGCTTTGAGGTGACGCTGGAGGACCTCGAGGAGCTGAGTCCAACGGTGGGGCGGTGAGTGGCAGACACCTGTTGTAAAGACGAGCTCCCCTTGTTACTTTGCTGCGAACTATTGAAAGGTGGTAGGCATTTGGTCAAGAAAATCTTTATTGGACTATTTGACAATTGTGTTCATCAATGCAGTAAGTTTAGCAGCTGCAGTCAGGATGTGAACTAAGAGCTGGACATCACTCCACGTTTCACAGATAAGACTTTCCGTCTTTCTTTGCCAACTCCTTTTTTGATCTTTCCATGTGATGGGATGCTCAGTATATTTCTGGACAGCATCTAGCAGTATGTTACGGAAACGGCAGCTGTTTGTCCAGGTCAACAAGCACTTCGCTTCGCTCACTAAATAGCCAGCGCTACGCACCTTTGTGAAGAGCACCCCAAGGAGACGCGGCCACCCCTCTTAAACGGTGACACAATAGGAAACAAATACAGTTGTTTTACCTCCTCTTTGCTCCATCAGCTGCTGGCTTGCTGCTCCTGTCGTGCTGCGTGATCTGCGTGTCATGCGGCGCTGCGATCGTTTAAAAGTCTGTACAGCACCTTCTTGTCCCCCAGGCATCCTCAAACATCATGCGATCTCTTTTTGCTGTTCCGTTATTTTACCGAGTAATATTTTCCGTTCGTTAGCACTAATGTGATCTTTACTCTCATTTTTTTGAGACTTTCGAATTTTCCGACTTCCATTATCTTTAACCTGCTCTGTATGTGTATCACGGGACTTGCTTCCAAAGGTTGTAAGTATGACGTGACTTGTCCGTCTCGCGGGATGTGAAAGTGTCTCTCTTCAAAAGATCACATCTTGTTGCAAGATAGAAATAAGTGGATAGGACTGGCGAGCTTTGGTGGGCTGAATGGCCTGTTCTTGTCGAGATTGTTCTGATGTTCTAAAGCAGGGGTGTCCACACTTTATCGGCTTGCGAGCTACTTTTAAAATGGCCAGGTCAAAATGATCTACCTACATTAAAAATTATATATATATATACTAATAAAAGGCAAAGCCCTCACTCACTCCCTCACTCACTCACTCATCACTAATTCTCCAACTTCCCGTGTAGGTAGAAGGCTGAAATTTGGCAGGCTTATTCCTTGCAGCTTACTTACAAAAGTTGGGCAGGTTTCATTTCGAAATTCTACGCATAAGGGTCATAACTGGAAGCTATTTTTCCCCATATAATGTAATGGAGTCTTGAGTTGGAGATGGCCGCGGGGGGCGGAGTTTCGTGTGACATCATCACGCCTCCTACGTAAGTACGTAGAGAACAAGGAAGAACTCCAAACAGCGATCAGCACAAAACGCCATTTCACAATTGAGAAGGCAGAAAAACATTATGAAGCAAATGATGCATACAAGCATATTCATAAGTACAGCTACTGCGGAAACAAAGCACGGCGTGAACCGTAAGTTTATATTAAATTAAGTTCATAGACAGGCTGCCACTAGCGTTTGTAATTTAGTGCCTGCCCATATAAGGCCGTCCATCAGCGGCAATCCAATACAAACACTGCCGGTAAATATTCACGTGTGAAGGACTGTGCTTATGCAGAGGAAGATGAGATGGTCAGGGTGGTGTTTGGCACAAACTCATTGAAACTGAGAGAAACTTTTAAGTGCGGGTCTTAGCTGACATTACACGAGATGGCACCAGTACAGCTGGGAACCTTCGATGCAAGAACACCGAGCGGCTCACGTGAACTGGCGCAGTGCACAGACAAAAGCAACAGTTCCAAAGAGTGCTGAACAAAACCGAATTACACAATTGAGAAGGCAGCAAAAAATATGAAGCGTCTGATACAATCATATTCATAAGTGCAGCTACTGCGGAAACAAAGCACACGGTGGAAAAAGTGAATGTCCTGCTAAAGGAAGACAGTGTAAAAAAACCCGTGCATGCAGTTTGTCACATCACAGATAAAAGGAAGACGAGCTGTTTATTGATGCAGTAAGGAACTAATCGATGAATGAAACCTCTTATCTTTACAACGATTGACAAACACGGAATGTAACTTGAACACATCCTACAAATACGAGCCTGATTGAAAGAAATAATGATAATCAAATCCTTGATGACAGCAACATTCAATAACACTCACAAAACAATTACTGTATATTGACAATCATGTTACGTTATTTTTAAAATGTTCCCTTTTCTTTTCATAACTTCTACTTCTCCACTGCGATACGGGTATATATATAAATGTATATATATACCCGATCTACAATACATACTTTAGCATAGACAAGCCACATGCTGTGGCTAATTGTAGAGTCTTAAGCCTCTAATGCCGACATTCGAGGTTCGATTCCCGAGGGGGATGTACTGAGTATGTACGCGCTACCGATTCATTTTACCTTCGCATCTCCTTGGTTTGGGACGTATGAAAAATATTAGGTTAACGCAGAATCATGTTACGTTATTTTTAAAATTTTCCCTTTCTTAGCACAAGCACAGCTGAGAAGCTTCGATGCATGTACTCCATAACGCGTTAAAAAATAACGCATTTAATCACACTTTCAATTCCAAGCAAACGGGAACTTTTGTCAATGCATGATTTCCTGGTACATCCATTACACTGATGCACACATCACAGCTACAAAAATGTTAGAGTCGGAATAAAGCGCGTTCCTACGACTGATCATTTCGACTTCCGAGCGAAGCCTTGATAAAAGCATGGTTTTGTGCACACTGAAAAGCAAGCAAAATTAGATGCATTACAGAAAGCGGACTTTGTGGCTCTTACTGGGGATCATTGGACTTCCGTGACCGTTAGTAATTCTAAATACATCTAATTACAAAATGTTCAATGATCACACTGTTTTAGCCTAATGTACAAAATAATTTTGGCTAATGTTACTCAGAGTTTAAAGAGTAAGCTGGTCAAATTACCTTTTATGTTTCTGACTTATTTTTTAAGAAGAAAACTGCACTTTATGTTGAAATTTTGGTTATTATTATTTAAAGACAATACTATTCTGAAAATGTACTTAAAGTACTTAAACTACCACTTTATTTTTAAGTCTGCCCAATTTTAACCAGGGATGATATTTTTGTTTCTGTTTTGAATTCAAATGCAGTTTAAAGGCTTTTTTTCAGAAATTAAAACAGCTTCAGTTTACAATATTCATGTCCATGTCTATTATTTGATTCTGTCGCCCACTAAAACCGTTTTAAATAAAAAAAAAAACATTTGCGATTTGGGGCAAATTTACGTGTCGATTACATACGATTAATCAAGATTAATTCTTACACAGCCTCTAATTAATTGGATTAATTTTTTAATCGCGTCCCACACCTAATATATATATATATGTAGATATATATATGTAGATTTGTGTATATATGTGTATATATATAACTGTATATATGTATGTGTATAGATGTGTATATATATATATATATATATATTTATATATATGTTTATATGTATATATATGTTTATATATGTGTCTGTGTGTGTGTATATATATATATATATGATAGCAACACTCATGACAATGACAAAACAATTACATTGTCAATCATGTTACGTTATTATTAAAATGTTTCCTTTTCTTTTTACTTCTCCGCTGCCAATCAGGGTATTTTGCTATATATATATATATATATATATAATATAAATAGATAGATATGACAACAACACTCATATCAATGACAAAACAATTACATTAACAATCATCTTACGTTATTTTTAAAATGTTTGCTATTTTTTTTCATAACTTCTTTAACACACTACTTCTCCATGGTGGTATTCTGCTAGTATATATATATAGTAATAAATGAATAAGCAGACAGTATAAAGGTTTGGGGTTTCCAGCCCCGTATGCTGCAAAATTATCCACAATAAATAAAAATCCAAGGTCAAATACATAAACTCAAAACAGTACATATGCACGACACCAAAGATGGCGTCGGCGGCCATTTTATGGAGGAGGAGCCGGAAGTGGAGGAATGCTGGGAAGGAACCGTGGGGAAAGATGGGATTGATGACGTCAGGAACAATGGAGGAGGAAGGGCGGAAGTAACGTGCTGCGGGAAGAAATGAGGCTTATGGCGGTGGAGCGTCTTTTTTTCTGTAAGAAAGAAAAGGAGAAAGGTTAGTACCCCGCCCCGTCTTCCCAAGCATGTTAAGGTCTGTCCGCGGTCTCCTACTCGTGCGTGCGTGACAATATATATATATACACTCACACATACTGTAGTATTCGAAGTCTGAATCACAATCTGATTGTATAGGTGGTTACCTACCAGGTAACGTGTGTGGTTGGTCTGCGAGTCGGCAAACATCCGCCACGGGTGCCCTCTCAGTTGCGAGAAGCAGATCATAGAATGTTACGTAGTTAACTGTCAAATAATGCAAATAAAGAGTACGCGACACGTGTTTCGCCCTATTTTGGGCTCATCAGGCGTACACACTCCACTGCACCCCTCATCGGGGAACAAACCTCGAACGTCAGACAAACGCGCCGATTGTGACATTGTGAGAAAAAAAATCCTCTTCCAGTTCTACATCCAGCACATATCCTCCCCAAACCATTTTTTTTTAAATCCCTTCTTTAGTCGATATAAATTGGAAGGCTAACTAGATCACAGCCGGCGTTTTGCAGTAGCTCGCGCGTTTGATTGTGCGTGCGGGATGACCAGTGCGTTACAAGAAAAGAGATCTCAGCCTGGCCGCCCCGTATGTCAATCAAGTGGCAAATGCCATAGGGAGGATGTATGATAGACTAACGTTTAAAAAAACTTTTTTTGGATGCAATGCGATCTACCTGCACTATCTTTGCGATCTACCGGTCGATGGAGATCGACGCATTGGGCACTACTGTTCTAAACAGAAGAATTAGGAACCCAACACTACACGGAGTACCGGCAGTTGGTGTATGTGCAGTGGTGCATATCAGCACAGTGCAGTCGAATCTCTCCAAACCCCTCTGATCTATGAAGACACGGCACGTATCGTGTAAAACGCATCACGAGGAGGAATAAGGATCCAACACTACAGAGAGTCCGCGATAATTACTCTGTTCAGTTTTAAGCTCTGTTCCATCCGTCATTGACTGCTACAACTCTGTGATATCACACTGGCCTACCAAAGCATCATTGGGTGCTGGGAAAAAAAAATAGTTCTCCTAAACCGAGCACAAGGCGAACTTCCTGGGAGAAATTCGTCAAACAACTTCACCGGCGAACCCAACAGATTTGCTACGAAAGTGCTTTGACGAATTTCACCAATCAGCACTGGTCATCGAGATTCTCAACCTGCAGCAGTAACTGTTGTGCCTGTCAAAAGTGTCCACTTTTCCGACTAGAAGGATCCGGGCTCGGGTCTGAGAAAAGAAACCGTTTTACTAAGAAAAAGGAAACTTTGTGATTTCTGAGGAGAGCCAAAGAGGTATGTGAGCGTTACATGAAAACTCTGCTCTTCCTTTCAGGAGTCTCCAGGAAATCCTCAACGATGACTACATAGACCTTCAAGATAACGTCTTCATAGTGAGTGTGGCCTTGCTGTTTGCCTTTCCCTCATGTTGCCGATCCTTGACAGGTCATTTTTATATTTTCAGTGGGGGGACACGGAGCTTATTCCTGGAGGTGAAGACATTTTAGTCACGAAACACAACAGGTAAGGCGCCATTGATTCATTTCTAAGTGAGATACTACTTCTTCAGGTGTGCTACAAAGGCCGGTACATTGACCGTGAGTGGTCTGTTGCACCAGTTGGTAGTTGGTACTACCGGAGGTAGTACGGGCAGGGCAGTCGCTCCGGGGGCCCTTATGGTTGGGCGTCCACAGTGGCTATATGATTGTAGCGACATAAGGCTTTAGTTTTGCTTACATCGAGATGAAGAGGTCATTGATGTTCTTACTTCTACATCTCTATAAAATGTAATTATGATTATTGACCTTTGGTGTGACTTATATGTCCGGTGTAGCTCAGTAATGGGGGTTATTTTTTAATATTAGATCCTCCACACAATTTTTAAGTACTAAAAATACCAAAGCTGTGTCCAAAATTACTACATTTTTGTTTAAAAATGCAGATCTTAGTCTTTGTTTTCTTGTTTCATCCACACTACCCTGGCGTTTCTAACACCCAAACACTAGGGGACATTTACCGGAGGTCGCGCCATTTTGACGTCTCTAACTGTGACCTTATTTATACCCTCCACCCCCCAAACCTGGTACAGCCTTAAGATATCTGAATTTCTACAAATGACTATCTTTCTATTGTACGTTTTGCAATGCACTTGAATTCCTCAGTTTATGACCTCGCGTTCTTTGGATATACGATCCTCGGTTCTGGTTAGAATTCTAGTCTTGTTTATCTCGAGTTTATCTTTCTGGTTTCCTGATCACACGCTTTCAACGTAATTTTACCGGTTGCTTTCCCTTTCAAACATTGATGGTCTCAAAAGCGAAATTAATTTTTGGAATATCAAATTAATTGTAAATAAGTAACAGTACATGAAAAGTAATTCCGAAGGGTTCAAAATGTAGAAATCATGAGAGCTGGTGTTGCCTTGCATTGTAATGGTTCTCGAGCTCGGAATCTGGCAGGGTGTTTTCTAGGGTGGGGTGCGTTGGAATTTCTCACTTTAATTATAAAACAGTTGGTTTCTGTTTTTGTGTAATTAAATAATACATAAACATAACCATGCCTGGATTAAGACCCCTCTGATGGGCCCCTGGGTGACTTGCCTCCTGTTGATCATACTTTTATGATGCACCATGTGGACACGTGGTAGCTTAATCGTGCGCGGTATTTTCTACTCTCATGTTAGTCATGCAGAGACTCACTCATTTCATCGAGCATTCGCCTTTGGTCATTTCGGCATGCGGAGATTTGGTCCTTCAATAATGTAGGGAAGGGGCGGATTGATGAAAAGACCCCTTGCCATCATGGGACCCCAGGTGCACACCCCCAAAAGGCCCTGATAGTAGATCCACGTCAATTAAAGAGCCCACTGAGTGCACCTATGGTATTCTTTTAGTAAAACGCATACCTCACTTTTTCCTTATTAGACAGAAATATGTGGATGCCTGTGTGGACCACCTGTTGAACAAGTCCATCCAGATGCAGTTTGAGGCGTTCAAGCACAGCTTTCAGAAGGCCTGCCCGAACCCCATGTGGACTCTCTTTCTTCCTGAAGAACTCAAGTCGGCACTCTGTGGAAGTACAAAGTTTGACTGGGAGCACTTTGAAAAGGTACGTCTACTCTAAAGGGGATGTGGAACCAGACCAAATGACTAAAACACAATGGGGGAACACAAAGTACCAACAGTGACAGACCGATGGAGGAATAATGGGTGAAAGTCGCCAAAGTGAGATTGCTGGGTTTTCCGGTGACCTTGTTTGTCGAGATTTAAACCTTCTCTACCTTGTTTTTGAGCAGATCACTCGATACGAAGAGTATGACTCAGAAGATCCAACCATCAGGAACTTCTGGACAATGTTCCACCGATTCACAGAGGATCAGAAGACCACGTTTATGGGTAACTAAATGGCTTCTTTCTCTCTGAATTACATCTAAGTACCCAACTTCTAAATTTGCTTGAAATCTAGATGGTAACACCAGTTGCCAGTGCCAGGTTATTTTGCTCCCAAGGCCACGCTTATTAGTGCGCCAACCGATTGTTCAGTAGCTAACTTGTGCATCTGGCATCTCCCCCACCTTATGATCTGCACCCTAGGTGAATGCTAATTCTCCTTAATGAAGATATCTACTATTACTACTTCTAATACTACTTCTAATAATAATAATTATAATACTAATGAGTATTACTACTGCTGCTAATAATATATAAAATACTTTTATTAATACTTCTACTAGTAATAATATAAAATACTGTACATCTACTGTTGCTTCTACTACTACTACTACTACTAATAATAATAATAATAATAATAAATACTACTACTACTGCTGCAAATACATAAAATACTTCTACTACTCATAATAATATACTGTACATCTACTACTACTACTGCTAATAATAAATAAGATACTTCTACTAATAATAATATAAAATACTGTACATCTACTATTGCTTCTACTACTACTACTACTACTACTACTAATAATAAATAAAATACTTCTACTACTACTACTACTACTACTAATAATAATAATAATAAATACTACTACTACTGCTAATACATAAAATGCTTCTACTACTCATAATATACTGTACATCTACTACTACTGCTAATAAAAAATAAAATACTTCTACTACTACTACTTCTACTACTACTACTAATAATAATAATAATAATAATAATAATAATAATAATAATAATAATAAATACTACTACTACTGCTAATACATAAAATACTTCTACAACGCATAATAATATACTGTACATCTACTACTACTACTGCTAATAATAAATAAAATACTTCTACTACTACTAATAATAATAATACATAAAATACTTCAAATAATAATGTAAAATACTGTACATCTACTATTGCTTCTACTTCTACTAATGCTAATTCATAAAATACTTCTACTAGTCATAATAATATACTGTACATCTACTACTACTACTGTTAATCTATACTAATAAAAGGTAAAGCCCTCCCTCACTCACTCACTCATCACTAATTCTCCAATTCTTTCAAGGCTGACATTTGTCAGGCTCATTCCTTACAGCTTACTTACAAAAGTTAGGCAGGTTTCATTTCAAAATTCTACACGTAACGGTCATAACTGGAACCTACTTACGTACATATATACGTCCATAGCCTGCAGCTCGGTCACGATGTGAGGCGGAGTTGCGTCCCCCATCCCAACGCCTCCCATGTTAATAATAATAATAATAATACATTTTATTTATACAAGGCGCCTTTCAGAGAACTCAAGGACACCGAACAAACAATAAATAAAAAAATAAATACAAAACACAATTATAAACAACTTAAAACATCAAGAAATCTAAAAATTAAAACCAAACAAAACCACTATAATCAGGAGGAAGAAGAGAAAGCCATTTTAAACAAATGTGTTTTAAGTTTACATTTGAAAGATGAATATGATTTGATATTTCGGAGATCCGCACGTAATGAGTTCCAGTGCTTGTTAGCAGAACGGCTGAAAGCTCTGCTCCCCATGGTGGTTAGACGGGCGGGAGGAACGGTCAGATGGGTGGAGGAAGAGGATCTAAGGTTACGGGAGGGAATGGCAACATGTGGAAGGTCAGACAGATATGGAGGTGCGAGGTTATGGATGGCCTTAAATGTTAGTAGCAGAATCTTAAAATCAATACGAAACTTGATTGGGAGCCAATGAAGCTGCTGCAAGACCGGAGTAATATGGTGAAAAGATGGGATTCCAGTGATGATACGTGCTGCAGAATTCTGGACTAACTGAAGCTTATGAAGAGGTTTATTAGGGAGACCAAAGAGGAGTGAATTGCAGTAGTCCAGCCGAGAAGTGACAAGACTATGAACAAGAATGGCAGTGGTATGAGGAGTGAGGGAGGAGCGAATGCGATTAATATTACATAAGTGGAAGTAAGCAGACCGGGTGATGTTATTAATGTGACATTGGAAAGATAGAGTACTGTCGAGGATGACACCCAGACTCTTGACCTGACATGACGGGGAAACAACAGAGTTATCAATAATAAAAGAAAAATTATTGGTTTTGGATAATGATGATTTTGAACCAATGAGGAGAACCTCAGTTTTATCACTGTTTAATTTAAGAACATTTGAAGAGAACCAGGATTTAATTTCAGAAATGCAGTCAATAAGCGAGGGTGGTGGAAAAGAGGAGGTGGGTTTACCAGCAAGGTAGAGCTGGGTGTCATCAGCATAACAGTGAAAATTAATGTTATATTTGCAAAAAATATTGCCAAGGGGAAGAAGGTAAATAATAAAAAGAAGAGGCCCCAGGACAGAGCCTTGGGGCACACCAGAAGTAACAGTGGTGGGTTAGGATGTGAAAGTTTTAAGCTGTATGAACTGAGTGCGGCCTGAGAGGTAAGATCTAAACCAATCAAGTGGAGTGTGAGTAATGCCAATGAAAGATAATCTATTAAGGAGAGTGGTATGACAAATAGTATCAAAGGCCACACTCAGATCAAGAAGGATGAGAATAGTGATTAGACCAGAATCAGCAGCCATAAGGAGGTCATTGGTAATTTTAACAAGTGCTGTTTCTGTACTATGAAGGGGGCGAAAACCAGACTGGAACTTCTCATATAGATTATTGTGAGACAAGTGGGTGTGTAGTTGGATAGAAACTATTTTTTCAAGATTTTTGGAGATAAAGGGCAAGTTAGAAATGGGGCGAAAATTATTGAAGTTAGTAGGATCACAACCAGGTTTTTTTTAATATTGGGGTTATAGCAGCAGTTTTGAAAGATGAGGGAATAATACCAGTAGTAAGAGAAGAGTGAATGATGGCTGCTGTTGTTGGCTGCCTGCCTATATAAGGCCGTCCGTCGCTCCGGTCTCTACATTCCCTTCCTTGCTTCGCCACAGGATTCACGTCTCCCTGCTGATAACTACAGCCTTTTTATTTAATCCACGGCTTCTCCGCTGTTTTATTGTTCGTTTATTACGATTATAGTTATTGTGTAGGTATTTTAGACTTACTTTACATTGTTCAGGTCCCCATTTCCTTTATCATTCCAACCGTACCCCCATTAACATGTCTATCGAGGTGATCACCATCGATCAGAGAACTGTCACTTACCGAGTGGTTTCCATGCCCAGAGATGGCACCTGCCTTTTCCATTCTCTTTGTTACATATTGCACAGCCACATCAGGCTCACTCTTGATATCCATTGTGTCTTCTGTACTGAATGACTGGACAGGTTCAAGGTGTGGACTGATGACGTACAGGAGATAATTAGACTACACAGGAGCACTAGAAGAGTCAAATGCTTAAGCCCTTCACCTATGGATCTGCATGTGAGTTGATGGCTGCCCCTGAATTGTTCGGTCGTCACTTTCAAGTGTACCGAAATGGCCAAATATTTTACACCTTTGGACAACCGCCAATGCCTCTTAAACATCTTAGATTGACAGGTGACGATTTCAGTAGTGGACACTTTAATGTTTATGAATGTTTAAACTCTCAAAAGCTGGATGTGAAGTTATCGATGAAACCGGTTGTGTGCTTACAACGCTTGACAGATGCCGAATGTCACTTCAACACAAGTCCTACAAATACTGTCGTAATTGAAACAAACCATGAAACTCAAACCGATTACGACAGCAGCAATCCAAGCTGTGAGAAAACACTAAAAAGGAGGCGTGTCAGACGTTGTGGTACGTTTTCTGATGCAGCTAGATGGAAACAACTTTGTGACGCTGCCGCCAAATACTCGCAGAAAAATCCACAACTTAATACTGGGAATGCCTATTAAACATTTTAGGTTCACGAGTAGCGATTTGCGTAGTGAACACTTCGATGAATGAAACCTGTTAGCTTTACAACGGTTGACAAACACGGAATGTAACTTGAACACAACACGTCCTCCAAATACGAACCTGATTGAAAGAAATAATGAGAATCAAATCCTTGATGACAGTAACTCTCCTAACAGTGACAAAACAATTAGATTGTCAATCAGGTTACGTTATTTTCAAAATGTTTCCTTTTCTTTTTCATAACTTCTTTAACACACTACTTCTCTGCTGCAAAGTGCAAGTATTTTGCTAGTAATGAATAAAATACTTCTACTACTACTGCTAATAATACAAAAAATACTACTACTACTATTACTACTAAGAATAATAATAATCTGCGGTGGGTTGGCACCCTGCCCTGGATTGGTTCCTGCCTTGTGCCCTGTGTTGGCTGGGTTTGGCTCCAGCAGACCCCCGTGACCCTGTATTCGGATTCAGCGGGTTAGAAAATGGATGGATGGATGGATAATAATAATACATAAAATACTAAATACTAGTAATAATATAAAATACTGTATGTCTACCATTGCTTCTATTACTACTACTACTACTAATAATAATAATAATAATAAATACTACCACTACTACTGCTAATAATACATAAAATACTTCTACTACTACTAATAATAATAATACATAAAATACTAAATACTAATAATCATATAAAATACTGTACATCTACTATTGCTTCTACTACTACTACAACTCATAATAATACTAATGATAAATGCTAGTACTACTGGTAATAATGGTAATATAAAATATAAGTACTACTACTGCTACTACTAATACTAATAATAACAATAGGAGAAGAAGCAGTAGTTCAATTTACGTGAAAACTGGTGTGCAGAGCAGATGACGCACGTGTGCACAAAAACTGCAGAAATAAATAACTAAACAGGCCTATTGGTCCTGCAAGGTGGTCTTTAGCATCTGGTAAACCCCCCACGGCTGGTGATAAAACTTGTCATTTTTGTGATGCAGGGTCCAAATCTTCAAGAAGGTCTGACAGCTTCAAGTAGGCCTCAGGCCTTCATCCTTAAGTGATTACTCCACCCAAAAATGATATTTTTTTATGTTGCTTACCTCATGTAGTTTGTAGTGATGGCCAAGAAAACTTTTTTTTAACTCCGCTTTTTGTGGAGAACGGACATAATAAAAGTTTCTGATTGAACGAGACCCAGTGGTGGACAACGCTGGACAACAACAGACAATGTTAAAACTGTCCATGGAGAAAAACGTCACATTACTCACGTGGTACAGTCCTCACGTCAAGACATTCATTTACTTAAATAACGTTTTCAATGTTGGAAGATACAGCTAAATGTGAGTTATGCAGCAAGGGCAATGTGAGATTTCTTTCATGGACATTTTTGATATCGTTTGCGTGGGTCAGCTTTGGGTCCAGAGCCATCTTAACGCATGGGCACGCTGGGTAGTTGCCCGGGGGGCCCCTAAGCATAGGGGTGCATGTTTTTTTCTGATGCCTATGTATGTTTCTGTTTTGCCATCAAACAAGGTGCCCCAGTGCTCTGCTTTGCCCGGGGGCCTATGATGCTGCTAAGATGGCCCTGATTGGGTCCTGTTATATCAGAAACGTTTTTGATCTCCACTCTGCATGAAAACATGTGGTTACAAATGTTACCTGCCATCACTACAAACTACATTAGGTAAGTGACATCTGAAAACAAAACAAAAACCATCACGTTTGGCTGCAGCGCTCCTTTAAAAGCCAGAGGCCTACACTTATAGGAGAAGGGAATCCTAAAATCCCTGGCCCATGGAACCAGAATTATTAATATTTGTGGAAAAGAGTTTGATTGAAGTAAGGGACCGGGGGTCTCATTGATAAAACTTTGAATGGATTGAGTGTGAAAATTTGCCCACACCTAAAAAAAACAGGAACATGCGTACAGCAAAAAAAAAAAAAACAATTTATAAAACGTACAAAACTTGCTGTTTGCAAATCGCAATCACCTGGTAAATGTGTGTACATGAACGTGCCTTCAATGCCACAATGAAGCATTCATAGATGGCACATGCTAATCAACCTCCTACATATGCAGTCACAATGCTATGGAACTTCATTGGCCGGGAGAGCCGCCTCACCCACCTGACACATCGAGACCCCGCCTCCCGCATTCAAGTACATTTGGCTGTGCTTTTGCAACTGACAGCCTAAGATCATACACTGGATTATAGCGCCTCTCATCATTTTTGAGTTGTAGTATGTTTGTTATGTCACAACAGGAAGACAAAATAGTGACACTGGGGTTAAATGAGCAAACAGTTCAAAATAAAATGACAAAATCTAACCGAGGGATGGAATTGTAATTCTAACCTGATAAGACAGATCCTCTGACCTCAACACCCCGGGTAACGGGTGTCTGATTAAAGATATTTGCAGCAGAAAAGAAGCAAAAAACTATCAAAATAATCCTTTTTATAACAAACAGGCCATAAACAGAGAGAGCTGGAAAAAAAAAATAACAGAAAAGTCTACGTAAACGTGCAAGAGCACCACAAGAGGACGGTGACCGTAAACCCTCGGCTGGAACTTACAGCACAAACCAAGAATACTGCTTGGTGGCCTACAGGCACGTACACCTGATTGGCCGGGGCTATCTTCTCATGCGTCCTGATTGGTTACTTGGGCCCTCCCCTCACACAATGACTTCCCAATCTGCATTTCAGCACAGTGAGGTGGTCCACGCTGGGCCCCCCACACCAGTATACTGCCTCTGTTTTTTAGTGTGCCAGGTGTGCACTGCCCATGCCTTTCATTCACGGATCTCCTCCATCTTACACTTCACAGCTTTTCTAACAGGAAGCAACAGAAGGTCAGCAGGAAGCAGACAGATGTGCCGAATGACAATACGGAAGAATTGCTGTGTCAATCCGGACGAGTACTACCCCGAGGCAAGCACCTGCTACCACGTCCTGACCCTTCCCGATTACAGCAGTAAAACGGTTCTAGAGGAGAAATGCCTGCGTGCGCTCAATTTTCATGAAGGTTTTGGTAAGAACTGAAAATAGGACGACGTGTTGACGGAGTGAGGATAAGGCCAGTGAACAATCCAATATTGCAGTGTGAGGATAACTGGAAGCTGGCAAGATCCCTTATTCAGCCACATGGCACACTTTATTTGATGGCAGGGAGAATGGACCCTAATGGTTGCCCACCATAACTTTATTTGAGAGTAGATAGTGTGGCCATCTAGAGGTCGCAGCCCAAATTTGACTTCATGTCAAGCAGTGTAGCAATGTAACTGTAACAAACCAAATGTGCAGTGTGGCCCCCTAGTGGTCAAAAATGAAATTTTATTTTCATTTCACACACTGTCACCCTCTTTTTGGTCACACACACATTGTTTTATTTCATGGCAGGCAGGCAGTGTGGGTTTCTCAGTGGGTGTGGCAGACAGTGTGCCAACTTCATGACAGGCACCATAGTTCTGTAGTGGTCACAAATCAAATTTGTGGTGTACCCTGTTTCCTATAGATATATATATATATCTATATATATAATTCACTAAATGCACACAAGACACTGAGGGCACGCGAGACAGAGCCCCGCCCGCCAACTCTAACCCTCCTACCGCGTCATCGGATACTCACAACAACTGTAACTGTCCTCCCAAGTCCAGCGTCGCTCTCGATGCACGCAACAACTCACCAAACACAGCCTCAGTCGCTTTCATCTGTGCAAAAGTCTACATGCACCTCCGAGCCACGTGGACTTTAGACCGCACGCAAGACAGAGAGCCCCGCCCACCAACTCTAACTAAGGGCAAACAAGACAGAGAGCCACGCCCACCAACTCTAACTAAGGGCAAACAAGACAGAGAGCCACGCCTGCCAACTCACAGAGCCCCGCCCACCAACTCTAAGACCATGGGATACGCACGCATTTAGTGCAGAGGGGACTGGGCGGTCTCATGGCCTGGAATCCCTGCAGATTTTATTTTTTTTTCTCCGGCCGTCTGGAGTTTTTTTTTTGTTTTTTCTGTCCCCCCTGGCCATTGGACCTTACTCTTATTCTAAGTTAATTAGTGTTGACTTATTTTATTTTCTTACTGTGTCTCTTATTTTTCTATTCTTCATTATGTAAAGCACTTTGACCTACATTTTTTTGTATGAAAATGTGCTATATAAATAAATGTTGTTGTTGTATAAATGGATATAAATAATTGCATGTAAACGATTACCCAAAATCTGTTGTATGTTAACGATACTGTTTTAAACGTTATTGTTTTTTCATCAGAAAACTCGGTTTCCACGTCTACCTGTATTAGTTTAAATGGCACTTTTGCCACTCGCAATATGGCGGATGTGCTGACGTATCGTGTCGACTGGGCAACACAGTGAATGCGGCGTCTTATCTATATATGTCTATATTTTCTATAGCCTGCTAAAGGAAGGTACTCTCTCGACCATTGGCATTGGTTTCGCTCCTTGCTATTTTCGTTATACTGTGACGGTGGTTTCCTAAGCCTTTGTTATACTGGACTCCTTTCTCACCGTTTTCCGTTCCTATTCTTACACCGCTGTATGCTACAGCGGGCTTCGGCTAGTATATATATAATACACTGTTGCCGATTTTTTTGTCACACACATCATATTTTATTTCATGGTGGGTAGTGTGGGCACTGAATTTTATTTATAGTAGACAGTGTGCCCAGCTGGTTCTCATAAACCAACTTTTATTTTAAAGCCTGAAATGTTGCCCCCTAATGGCTACACACCATATTTTTTTCATGATGGGCAGTGTGGGCATCTCAGTGGGTATAGCAGACAGTGTGTACAGCTGATGGCTACAAACCAAATCTGCAGGGTGGCCCTGGTCAGAAACCCAGTTTTAGTTCTTGATGGGCACCATAGCTCTGTTGAAGCAGCAATGCAAATTTTTAGAGTGCCACCCACCCACCACCACCCAGTGGCTAGAAATGAAATTTTATTTTATAGCCCTCACTGTTGCCCCCTTTTGGTCACACACATCATATTTTCTGCATTGGCAGACAGTCATAGTCCATACACTGCATTTTATTTTAAAGCATGAAATGTTGCCCCCTAACAGCCACACACCATCTTTTATTTCATGGCAGCCAGTGTGGGTATTATAGTGGGTAGCAGACAGTGTGCCCAGCTGGTGGTCACAGACCAAATTTGACTTTATGTCAGGCAGTGTACCTACATAGTGATAACAAACCAAATTTGATGAGTGGGCCCCTAGTGGTTATAAATGAAAATTTACTTTACAGCACACACTGTTGCCCCCTAGTGGCCTAACCTCATATTATATTTCATGGCTGGTGGTGTGGATCCCCTAATGGCCTCAAACCACATTACACTTCATGACAGGCACCGTGGTCCCTTCAAGGTTTTCCTGAGAATCCCCCTTGTTTGTTACTACGTAGACAGTGGGGACCACTTCAGCCACCACCAATGCGCAGCCATCCTTGTGCCATGTCCTCTTTTATTGTTGTTATCTCTGTGTATGTAAGCTGCCTAAAAATTGGAATAAATAATGAATAAAAATTCTTTTAATATTGAACATTAAAAATAGGGTCATTGAATGTTAAAAAATAAATTAAATCAGGCACTGACAACATTTAAAAGGTAAATAAATAATAGGTTAGGGTTAGGGGTAGGGTAGGGGATACCAGCCTAGACTGGCCATGCGCTGGTACACTGACCCTGACCTTGTAATTAATTATACCATTAGGGTTAGGGTATAGGATGCCAGTCTAGATTGGTCATGTGCTGGTACATTGACCCTGTAATTAATTATACCATTAGGGTTAGGGTATAGGATGCCAGTCTAGATTGGTCATGTGTTGGTACACTGACCCTGTAATTAATTATACCATTAGGGTTAGGGTAGGGAATGCCAGCCTAGACTGGCTATGTGCTGGTACACTGACCCTGTAATTAATTATACCATTAGGGTTAAGGCAGGGGATGCCAGCCTCAACTGGCCATGAGCTGGTACACTGACCCTGACCCTGTAATGAATTATACCATTAGGGTTAGGGTATAGGATGCCAGTCTAGATTGGTCATGTGCTGGTACACTGACCCTGTAATTAATTATACCTTTAGGGTTAAGGTAGGGGATGCCAGCCTAGACTGGCCATGCGCTGGTACACTGACCCTGACCCTGTAATTAATTATACCATTAGGGTTAGGGTAGGGAATGCCAGCCTAGACTGGCTATGTGCTGGTACACTGACCCTGTAATTAATTATAATTAATCCTTAATGGTTCAATTGTCAGAGAACTAAACATGTAAACAAAAAACTAGTTATTTTTCATTAAGACCCTTAGGAAAAAAATGTATTGCAATTCCTAATCCATTCTGATTGTTTTAGTAATTGCCGGATTTTGATCCAATTCTTGTTCTCGTGTGGTGCTGAGGTGTCACCCTTTCAATGGCTGCATTTGGGTCCTAACCCTGAGTTGGTTTGTCATGTGGTGCTCTATCAGCGCCTGCTCCTAACCTCGCTCTGCTCTCTAGATGAAGGTGCAGTAGGCACCCATTGCTGGGACTGGGGTGATAAATTGAAAGGCAAATTTCCTGGCTAATCCTGTTACTGATTATTGGGATGGCTGTCTACAGGATATTGGTATTTTCTGTCTTTAAAAAGAGTCACCACTTTGACGTTTGAACTGCTTAAACATACAAACAATACAAAGTTGTGATAACAGAAGTGCTTCTTCCTTGGAAACGAACATGTCTGGGGTTATTGGTTTCTAATCAGCAGATGTCCTCCTTGATACTGTGGTTGGCCACAATACTTTTTGTTAACCTGTGTTTACATTATTTGTGAAGCTCATTAAATCTGGTATGTGCCACCGTCATGTTGATCTGGGCAGGGACTGAAAGAGATTTAAACTTCTGGGCAGGAGAAGGCCGGGGGTGAGAGACGGTCCACTGAGAAACACTGCCAAGACCACCTGCACAGAGCACAGGGGCTTACAGGCAGACTAGGGTACGAGGCACAAGGACGGCGACACTTACTGTACCACCAGAGTGAGGCCAGATGTGAGTCCAGCAAGACAGAGAGTGAGAAGACTCCTGAATGGACTGATTGAACACAACAACAACAACATTTATTTCTGTAGCACATTTTCATACAAATAACGAAGCTCAAAGTGCTTTACATAATGAAGAAAAGATAAGTAAAAATGAAAATAAGAGAACACTAATTAACATAGAATAAGAGTAAGGTGGTCCGATGGCCAGGGAGGACAGAAAAAACAAACAAAAAACCTCCAGATGGCTGGAGAGAAAAAAATAAAAATCTGCAGGGGGTCCGAGGCCACGAGACCACCTGACCAGCCCCCTCTAGGCATTCTACCTAACATCAATGAAACAGTCCTCTTTGTATTTAGGGTTCTCTTGGAAGGACTTGATGATGGTGGTCATGTAGACCTCTGGCTTTTAATCCATCAATGTAGGACATCACGGTGCTTTGATCAGGTCAGTGTTTCTCAAACTCGGTCCTGGGGACCCCCGGTGGCTGCAGGTTTTTGTTCCAAGCAGATTCCTAATCGGTGACAACACCTGATAGCACTGAGCTCATTTAATCAGCTGGGATTTTTTTTTTTTTTATTCTCCATTCAGAAAAGCACAGCAGCGTGATTTTTACATTTATAAGACATTTAGAAAGATTTCTGCTTTTGCTCTAGATTGAAATGCTTAACTCACTTTTGTTAATTTCTTTATATTTCACCCTTTCTCTGTGCTTTTTTTCCCCTTCGTTGCATCTTAATAATGACAATTTAAAACGAGCAGAGCAGACACTCGGGCAAACAACACACGGAATAATCAAAGGCTGCAAGTACTTTAGAATCAGAGCCACTAATCAGTAAATAATGGATGAATAAAACAATTAGAACACCTGCAAACGTAGAAGGAAGATCAAGATGAAAATACTGCTAAAAAGAAAAAAAATATAAATTATTCCTATATAACTGCTTGGTACATTTTAATATACACTGCTTACAAAAATTAAAGGAACACTTTAAAGAAACACATTAGATACATCAGATCTCAATATGAAGTTGGGTATCTATACAAATAACGACAGGGCAATGTCTTAGGAACAAAAGGATGCCAAGTCTTTTAATGGAAATAAACGTTTTCTGCCTACAGAGGCCTCAATTGTGTAGACACCCTAAAATCAGAGTACAATGAAGATGTGGCAGGCTAGTCCATTTTTTCAAAAACTTAATTTCTGCGACTCAAAATGCTTTTCAGTATCTTGTGTGGCCCCCACGAGCTTGTATGCACGCTTGACAACATCGGGGCATGCTCCTAATGAGACGACGGATGGTGTCTTGTGGCATTTCCTCCCAGATCTGTATGAGGGCATCCCTGAGCTGTTGTACAGTCTGAGGAGCAACCTGGCGGCGCCTAATGGACCGAAACATAATGTCCCACAGATGTTCTATTGGGTTTAAGTCAGGGGATCGTGAAGGCCATTCAATTGTTTCAGTTCCTTCATCCTCCAGGTACTGCCTGCATACTCTTGCCACATGAGGCCGGGCATTGTCGTGCATTAGGAGGAAACCAGGACCTACTGCACCAGCGTAGGGTCTGACAATGGGTCCAAGGATTTCATCCTGATACCTAATGGCAGTCAAGATGCCGTTGTCTAGCCTGTAGAGGTCTGTGAGTCGCTCCATGGATATGCCTCCAAGATCATCACTGACCCACCACCAAACCAGTCATGCTAAACGATGTTACATGCTGCATAATATTCTCCATGGCTTCTCCTGACCCTTTCACGTCTCTCACATATACTCAGGGTGAACCTGCTCTCATCTGTGAAAAGCACAGGACGCCAGTGGTGGACCTGTCAATTCTGGTGTTCTTGAGCAAATGCCAATTGAGCTCCCTGGTGCTGTGCAGTGAGCGCAGTAGACATTTGGGCCCTCATGCAACCCTCATGAAGTCTTTCTGGTTGTTTGGTCAGAGACATTCACACCAGTGGCCTGCTGGAGGTCATTTTGTAGAGCTCTGGCAGTGCTCATCCTGTTCCTCCTTGCCCAAAGGAGCAGATACTGGTCCTGCTGATGGGTTATGGACCTTCTATGGCCCTCTCCAGCTCTCCTAGAGTAACTGCTTGTCTCCTAGAATCTCCTTCATGCCCTTGAGACTGTGCAGGGAGACACAGCAAACCTTCTGGCAATGACACGTATTGATGTGCCATCCTGGAGAAGTTGGACTATCTGTGCAACCTCTGTAGGGTCCAGGTATCACCTCATGCTACCAGTAGTGACACTGACTGTAGCCAAATGCAAAACTAGTGAAGAAACAGTCAAAAAAGATGAGGAGGGAAAAATGTCAGTGGCCTCCACCTGTTAAACCATTCCTGTTTTGGGGGTCATCTCATTGTTGCCCCTCTAGTGCATCTGTTGTTAATTTCATTAACACCACAGCAGCTGAAACTGATTAACAACCCCCTCTGCTACTTAACTGACCAGATTAACATCCCAGAAGTTTCATTGACTTGATGCTATACTCTGATTAAAAAGTGTTCCTTTAATTCTTTTGAGCAGTATACAGTATATAGATATATATATCAAACTTAGTTTTCTAATTAATATACTGTTCCCTAAACACAGAACTTGGGAAATATCAGTTCACTTAATTAGCGCAGGAATTTAATTAAAAACAGAATCTGGTTGGAACAAAAACCTGCAGCGACAGGGGGGTCCCCAGAACCGACGTTCAGAACCCCTGGATTAGGTGTTGGTGGTGCAGGTCGTCGCCACAGAAGAGAGAGTAGGGGTCGGTATGGATTTTAGAGCCACCATGAACAGTTACTAAAGTTACTGAAGCCAGTGGACGTGAAGTGAGGAGTGCCGAGGTCAACACAGGGAGCCCAGAGTGGGGAGAAAAGAGAACGCTGACTCCACGAAGACGAGTACGCTGACCGGAATTTGACAAAACTTCTGTTGGGAAACGAGTGTCCAGTGAACAGAGTGCATCCATGGACAGCTGGACGATGAACTGTTGGGGTGACGCAGCGCACAAGCTGAACTCTGTAACACTACAGCTTGTATCCTCCACTTTGTTTTTTAATGGAGTTCAGAGTGTGGACTGCGTGCTTTCCTATTGTTAGATTTTCATGTTTGTTTTGATGTACTTTATATTGTCTTGTGTAATAGAAGATACTCTTGCTATTCCTGGAATTGCTGCTGTGTCTTTCATTGTGTGTTTACTCACCGCCCAACTTAAAGAAACCTGTGAATTATTTTCAGTAAATCACACGAGTTCCCGGTCTCTTCATAAAACTGGGTGGCATAGTCGGATATTTTAACGGTGTCTAGGTTAGATTACCCAGATGTGTGACCAGACACCCGTCACATAGGGCACCCAGGACTCCAGGCACCCAACGAGCTTCTTCCAACCAAACAGGGCTCTGCAAATGTCCATGCTCCCCCTGGTGGCGGCCACGGGCCCCTACAGTGTTGAGCTTCTATCCTCATGACCCCTGGTCCCACTGGAAACCATGGGGGCTGCCTTCTGTCAGACCAGGGTAGAAACTCTCCTGAAAACACATCCTTCCATACTCGGGTAAGGCTTTGGCCGACCGCCACAGGAACCACGCTGTCCTGGAAAATAAAACGGTCATTTTTTTAAAAATTCTAGACTGGTTATGTTAAGTTTAATGCTTTGCTCAAACAAATGAGGACGAACTATAAAGGAATTTACAGGACCCTGTGCTGCGGCCCTCCAACATTGTGCTCAGGTGCCTCCTATTGGCTTGAATTCTCCTTGAGATGTTTCTAGAACTTGACTGGAGTTCCACCTGTGGCCATCTGGCCACATTCAGAAAGACACTCCTGTGTGTATAGGAGGTCCCACAAGTCGCACTGCATGTCAGGACAAAAACTAAACCATGAAGTCCACTCTGCAGACCTCTGTGATTAAACTGTAGTGAGGTGTAGATCAGGGTGAGGGGATAAAACCCGTTTTTAAAGTTTTGAGGGGTCTCAGGAGCACAGCAGCCTCAAGAATGGTGAAATGGAAGGAGTTTGGAACCACTGGGACTCTTCTTAGAGTGGGTCATCCAGACAAAATGAGTAACCGGGGAAGAAGGGTCTCTCTCGGCCAGGAAGGTGACCAAAATGTCAATGGTCACTCAGCTTCAGAAGTCCTCTGCTGAGATGGGTGAAGCTGTTGGAAGGACGATCACCTCAGCAGCTCTCCATCAATCAGGCACATATCTCAGCCCACTTGGGGTCTGCCAGACAGCATTTACAGGACTCTGAGGGCGTGAAGAGAAAGATTCACTGGTCTGATGAGACAAAAACTCGGACCTCCAAGCACCATGTCTGCCCTGCTCATCTCCTGCCTCATACAATCCCTACGGTGAAGTTTGGTGGTGGCAGCCTCACGCCATTGAGACGGGGGACTGATCAGAATAAACACAGCCAAATATCGAGAGGACCCTGAAGAACATCTGCTCCAGAGCGCACACCACAGACTGGGGTGTCCGTTAAATGACCCGAAGTCAACAGCCAGGACAATCCTGGAGTGGCTTCGGGACACCATCTTTAGTGTCCTTGAGCGGCCCAGACACAACCCCATAGAACGTGTGTGGAGAAATCCAAAGGTGGCAGGTTACAGACGCTAACCGTCCAACTGAATGGAGCTCGAGAGGATCTGCCAGGAAGCAGTAAGCAGCAGCATAGCTGGTCAAGGGAAGACATCTGTCCCCGGGCGCAGCGTCCAGGGGGCGCCAAATTGATGTTACGAAATTTTAGAATGAAATGTTTTCCATTGTGAAATGCACTAAAAAGTAAATAAAAAACATTTGCATACTCAGTCCGTCACTCCATCAGTATGAGGAGATCTTTTTCCTGTTTTTTGTCTCTTTCTGATTTGAAGCACATATTAGTTCTTTATACCCAACAGACAATAATTGATCCCCTCCACTACTCTAACATGCCTGACTCCCACCCAGAAACATTTTTGACGTTATTGAACAGGTCGCGCGACTGACACGAGGCATTAGGGTGTCCTTGTCTGTCTAAGTTGGTACAAACGCCATTTCTGTGTGCCAAGTGATTTGTGTTTATGTGTTGGATAGAAAATTGATTGGGCCGTGGTGAAGCATTCTAGTAGATGGCTGCAAAAGTCTAGATGTTTCCCCATCATATTTTCATACGAATAAATTGTAAGTAATGCAGTTTTTATAAATATATAATTATTTTGCTTTATAATTTGCTATATACTTTCTTTAAAATAATTTTTAAATGCAGAAAACAAATTTTTTTCTTACAAAAACAAATAGCGGATTTAGATTTTAAAGAACACGAGACGGCTTTATCATTTTCGGAGAATTATATGAAATTTGTTTCTTAAAATACTATTATTTTAAATACATTTTTAAAAAATTTTCTTTCCCTTCCACATTGCATTTTGGCAAACAGGAGGGGGCGCAAAATCTTCAGTTATGCCCGGGCGCTGAAAACCCTAACTACGCCTCTGCCAGGAAGAATGGGATAACCTGACCAAGTCCAGGAGTGCAAAGCTTTGTATTTCTTTTTAGTCATTCTGGTGTGACTACAGTGTGTCTGCATTTCTCCATTTATTTATTTAATGAAAGAGCTTCTGTAAAAAGACACATTTCCCCCAGGGCCAAAAAATGTTCTATCTAAATAACACCAAGACGTGGCTTCTAATAAGGTAATTGGCTGGAGTTTGAGGCCTCAACTTCGCCAGTTATCTTTTGGCTCATTTTCTGTTTGGGTTCCTTTTAAGAAAAAAATAAATAAATTCGGAGGCCTGACCTTCAAAAAACAGGCCAATTAAAACAAATGGAAAATTGCTTAATTAGCAGCAAATACAAGTCACTGATTAAGGAAAGGTTTTGAATGAAAACCTGCAGTCACACTAGCGCTTCAGAACCAGAGCTGGAGACCCCTGCTGTAGATGGTGCATCCTCCTCTGGGCTGATGTGACAAACGATCGGTTCTCGGGGCATGCGTAAATCTCACAAGTGCGCCCATCATCGTGGACTGTCCATGCCAAGCCCACAACTGAGTCTCGACTGGAAAACAAGGCTTTCTCTGTCAAATCTCGAATTTATTAACGCGATTCGATGGCACAATTTTTAAAACCTTTGCCATTTTTCCGACATGTTCTGGAATCTGCGCTCTAAATAGCTTCACGGGACGTCGTCCATCCATAACAACACGCAGAAACACTAAGAAACGCAAATAACGCGAGAGTAACATGCGTGTGCCTGACTGTATCTAGAGGGGTTCTTACGGAAGTCACGCCTTCACCTTTGACTCAGCCAATTGCGATTTGCAGTCATTGGGACGTCATTGCCGGAAAGGCTGAATGCCTGCGGGCGATCCGCCTCACGTGATGCATGACGCAACAGGCTTAGAGGAAGCGAAGCTTCCTGGTTGTTTTCCAAAGACAGACGCTCGAGCGGGGAAGGTGGCAGCAGCGGTGCAAGAAATGTGAGAGGCAGCGTCAGGTGAGAGGCAAGCATTAGTCATTCTGTTCGCGATGCCATTCATTTCATTACAAAGTGCAGTGGATTGGGGTTTTGTCATTCTTCCCTGTCTTTCCTACACTGTTTTTTTTCGGAATGTCGCCCTGTGTGTGTTCCGTCTGTCGCTCCCCTGTCCCCGTGCACAGGTTAACTGCGCTGTGCCCCGCACTGTCTGCACGCAGGGCCGCTTGACTTCAGTAATTCACTTTGTAAACAGAACGCGTGCTTTGACGTCACGGTCCGCTCACCTGCCAACGTCTGTCCTGATGACTCAAACCGCACCCTCGGGTGACTTTACGAGTTTGACATTTGACAGATTCATGAGTTGTTGTAACGGACCGACTTTAGTCCTTAGGTGTCTTGTGCTTGTCTTGCTCCCCCTTTTAAGTGTGAATGATGTTTCAGAGAGAGCGCGTTCAGTGAATCACGAGTGGAGTGACTAACGGAGCAACGCCTTCATACTTCTTTACTTTTTTTTAAAAATTTTATTATAAACCTGCGGTACTTGTGTACTAAAAGGACTGTAGTGAAACATCCCCCACGGAGCCCCAACACTAGAATGGTTTTGGGGGGAAACCTTATGCAACCTCAAGTCTTCAATTTGGTGCCACGACCTTTGTATCTGTAGTTTTCCAACCCCACAAATGAATATATGTATTTCTTTAATATTCCATCCATTATCCAACCCGCTATATCCTAACTCTGAGACCTCTTAAGGTAGGACATTCAATGCCGAATTCCTCTGCTCATTTTGTAAAAAGAAACTGCTTTCATTTTTTCTTTTATATAATGAGATGCTGGTTGTTTGTGTTAAAAAATTGTCAACAGTGCAATCCTGATGGGGGCGTCAGGTGATGTGTGATGGTGCCAACTAAGAAAAGGGCACGCTTAAACATGGGAAAGGTGCTATATACATCCATCCATCCAGCTATATCCCAACGACAGGGTCATGAGTGGTCTGCTGGAGCCAATCCCAGCCAACACAGGGCACAAGGCAGGGCACACACGCCAAGCACACACTAGGGGCAATTTAGGATCGCCAATGCACCTAATCAATTTCTGTAAATTTTTTTTATATGTGTTTTCCTTTGTCATGCCATCCTTTTAGTACACAAATACCATAAGTTTCCTTCTTGGATTAAAAAAAAGTGTGCCCATATCCAGGTCAACCGAACTTTCTGGTGGTGGTCCACAATCCTTCATCACAGCCCTAAACCAACCGGCATTCCTTCCATTCTGGCTGTTCACCACCTTCACACACACCTCATCTTCTCCGTGTTTGGTCACGTTAAATGACGACCTGGCAGTAGACCCTCACGAGTGATGGTGGGTCCACTTGACTCCCGTGTCGTCTCTTTGAGATTGGTTCTGCCGCTCGCGTATGGGAATTGAGGATGTACAATGTAAACAGATTTTTACTTCTGTGGGAATTGTTGGATATGCATAATAGAAATGACTATTTTACATTACAGCGAGTGATCAACCTTAGTGAAAAAAATAGTAAAACGTAATAATTTGAAAGTAAATTCTGTTTCATGTTGCTTTTGAGTTGTTTGTTGCGTTATACGATTTAGTTCTGCTTGGCTTTCAAATTAACACACAAATACTTTTTAAATTTACACTTTTACTGTAAAACCTAAGTTAAAAACAATTTTTTAACTACATTTTCGTCAATATTGGATTGAATTTTGATTCTGCGCTTGGACTTTTATCGTCACAATGCAACATATAACTGCCCGTGATTGAATTTCATTTCTTTCTTTCTATTAAATATAGAGAAAAGCCAAGCAAAATGACACCTTTTATTGGCTAACTAAAAAGTTTACAATATGCAAGCTTTCGAGGCAACTCGGGCCCCTTCGCCTCGAAAGCTTGCATATTGTAATCTTTTTAGTTAGCCAATAAAAGGTGTCATTTTGCTTGGCTTTTCTCTACATTCATAATGGCTAACACGGTACAACACCCTAGTACTACTTTCTATTAAATAAAAAGACTTTTTCGAATGTTTGTACCTGTGATTTGTTAATTGTCATAGTAAAAGCTATTCTAACGGGAAACTGTAAACGTTTTAATACGAATGGCATATCAAGATCTCCTTTGGTGTGTAATGTTAGATGTACTACATTACCTTTCTTGGATGCATCCTTCTTTCAGCAGTAATTCGGCCAGTGGAAGACCGAATGGTGTTAACGGTTGTAGATATTCTTCGTGATATTGTAAGTTGATGTTTTCATCTTCTGCACCATCACCACCAACTGTTTCAGCAGAGTCTATTGATACACATTTAACCAATTTGCCGTGTAACTGATCGTCAATTTTCTCGTTAATTCGTTTGACTTCCTCGTTTCTCGGTGCTAGGATTGCCCATGTACTCATTTCTTCTGTTGATAACCCTTTGGTATGAAATTCATCAATAAGATTTGGACATAATAAGTCGTCTTTTATTGGGAACTTAAAGTGAGGAAAACGTTAAGATTTTTAAAAGCAGAGAGCGCAGGAACTGTGTCTGACAAAAGTATTCACACCAATGAGAGGTGAGAGGGCCTGTTGAGAGGAGGGCAGGACTTGAAAAAATTTCATGGCCAGTGTCTCGCGAGATTTGAGAAAATCTTCCAAAAAGTCACGTCTCATTGTAGGATTTTTTTTTATATAAGAGAGAGATATATTATTATCATATATTATAACATTCTAATTTTCTGAGATACTGAATTTTTAGTTTTCATTACCGCTAAGCCATAATCATCAAAATGAAAAGTTATATATATATATATCACTCTGTGTAATCTATACTAATAAAAGGAAACAACAAACATTTATTTATATAGGACATTTTCATACAAACAGTAGCTCAAAGTGCTTTACAGAATAAAAGAATAGAAAAATAAAAGACACAATAGGAAAAATAAAATAAATCAACATTAATTAACAACGAATAAGAGTAAGGTCCAATGGCCAGGGGGGACAGAAAAAACAAAAAAAAAACTCCAGACTGCTGTAGAAAAAAATAAAATCTGCAGGGATTCCAGACCATGAGACCGCCCAGTCCCCTCTGGGCGAAGCCCTCACTGACTGACTGACTCACTCGTTCACTGACTCATCACTAATTCTCCAAGTTCCCGTGTAGGTAGAAGGCTGAAATTTGGCAGGCTTATTCCTTACTGCTTACTTACAAAAGTTAAGCAGGTTTCATTTGGAAATTCTATGGGTAACAGTCATAACTGAATCCTACTTACGTACATATATACAGCCATAGCCTGCAGCTCGGTCGCCGTGTGAGGCGGAGTTGCGTCTCCCATCACCAAGCCTCCCACGTAATTGAGTGCCTGCCCATATAAGGCCGTCCGTCAGCAGCAATCCAAGCTTTGAGGAAACAGTAAAAAGGAGGCGTGTCAGACGTTGTGGTACATTTTCTGATGCAGCTAGACGGAAACCACTTTGTGACGCTGTCGCTAAATACTTGCAGAAAAATCCACAAGTTAATAGACACGCTGCCGAAAATGAAAGAATGCAAGAAAGAAGGAAAGCAAGGTAAAGAAACGGTAAGAATATCTTATTTATTAACGGCGCAAATATATTCACATGTACTTATCCTATATTACAACTATATACACATATAAATTAGACACATTCAGGCACACACAATCTGCACATGTTCCCCAGTCCTTTATCTGAACTTTCTTGCGCCGCGGACACGTTTACTTAATTTACATGTAAAGAAGCGATCTCACCGGCTCGGCGATAGTTCCTTTATTGAAGAATGAAGCCCGTCTCACCCGGGTGACTTGGCGTTAGCGTCCATCCATGGCCGACGGCCGATCCACAACAGACAAGTAAAGCCGTCAGTAGTGTGGTGGACAGTAAGACGGTAGGGGCTTTCAAAACTCGACTTGATGTAAATAAGTGGACAGGACTGGCGAGTTTTGTTGGGCTGAATGGCCTGTTCTCGTCTAGATTGTTCTAATGTTCTGTATGTGTGTATGTGTGTGTGTATATATGTATATGTATATATGTGTATATATATATATATATATATATATATATATATATATATATATATAATGTATGTGTATATGTATATGTGTGTATGTGTATATGTATATGTGTGTATGTGTATACAGTGGTGTGAAAAACTATTTGCCCCCTTCCTGATTTCTTATTCTTTTGCATGTTTGTCACACAAAATGTTTCTGATCATCAAACACATTTAACCATTAGTCAAATATAACACAAGTAAACACAAAATGCAGTTTTTAAATGATGGTTTTTATTATTTAGGGAGAAAAAAAATCCAAACCTAAATGGCCCTGTGTGAAAAAGTAATTGCCCCCTTGTTAAAAAATAACCTAACTGTGGTGTATCACACCTGAGTTCAATTTCCGTAGCCACCCCAGGCCTGATTACTGCCACACCTGTTTCAATCAAGAAATCCCTTAAATAGGAGCTGCCTGACACAGAGAAGTAGACCAAAAGCACCTCAAAAGCTAGACATCATGCCAAGATCCAAAGAAATTCAGGAACAAATGAGAACAGAAGTAATTGAGATCTATCAGTCTGGTAAAGGTTATAAAGCCATTTCTAAAGCTTTGGGACTCCAGCGAACCACAGTGAGAGCCATTATCCACAAATGGCAAAAACATGGAACAGTGGTGAACCTTCCCAGGAGTGGCCGGCCGACCAAAATTACCCCAAGAGCGCAGAGACGACTCATCCAGGAGGTCACCAAAGACCCCAGGACAATGTTTAAAGAACTGCAGGCCTCACTTTCCTCAATTAAGGTCAGTGTTCACGACTCCACCATAAGAAAGAGACTGGGCAAAAACGGCCTGCATGGCAGATTTCCAAGACGCAAACCACTGTTAAGTAAAAAGAACATTAGGACTCGTCTCAGTTTTGCTAAGAAACATCTCAATGATTGCCAAGACTTTTGGGAAAATACCTTGTGGACTGATGAGACAAAAGTTGAACTTTATGGAAGGCAAATGTCCCGTTACATCTGGCGTAAAAGGAACACAGCATTTCTGAAAAAGAACATCATACCAACAGTAAAATATGGTGGTGGTAGTGTGATGGTCTGGGGTTGTTTTGCTGCTTCAGGACCTGGAAGGCTTGCTGTGATAGATGGAACCATGAATTCTACTGTCTACCAAAAATCCTGAAGGAGAATGTCCGGCCATCTGTTTGTCAACTCAAGCTGAAGCGATCTTGGGTGCTGCAACAGGACAATGACCCAAAACACACCAGCAAATCCACCTCTGAATGGCTGAAGAAAACAAAATGAAGACTTTGGAGTGGCCTAGTCAAAGTCCTGACCTGAATCCAATTGAGATGCTATGGCATGACCTTAAAAAGGCGGTTCATGCTAGAAAACCCTCAAATAAAGCTGAATTACAACAATTCTGCAAAGATGAGTGGGCCAAAATTCCTCCAGAGCGCTGTAAAAGACTCACTGCAAGTTATCACAAACGCTTGATTGCAGTTATTGCTGCTAATGGTAGCCCAACCAGTTATTAGATTCAGGGGGCAATTACTTTTTCACACAGGGCCATGTAGGTTTGGATTTTTTTTCTCCCTAAATAATAAAAACCATCATTTAAAAACTGCATTTTGTGTTTACTTGTGTTATATTTGACTAATGGTTAAATGTGTTTGATGATCAGAAACATTTTGTGTGACAAACATGCAAAAGAATAAGAAATCAGGAAGGGGGCAAATAGTTTTTCACACCACTGTATGTATGTGTGTGTGTGTATATATATATATATATATATATATATATATATATATCTATATATATATATATCTATCTATATATATCTATCTATATATATATAGTGAAAGCCGGCCCGGGCACAGACAGACGGACAGCATATTTCACCCAACATATGTTTATTTACACTATATACAGTCTTTTTCGTGCACTCACAAAACCCCAGTGCCTCCAGCACCGATTCCCCCAAGTCCAGGCCACACAGTTCCTTTGCCTTTCTCCTTGCCGCCTCCAGTCCTTCCGCTAGCTCCGTCCTCTTCCACCCGACTTCCGCTCTGACCGAAGGAGGCGGCCCCTTATATAGTACTCCCGGATGAGCACCAGGTGTTCCCGGCATTCCTTCCTTGGCCATGCCCCAGCGTGGCGGAAGTGCTGGCTGTCCTCCCAGCAGCTCTCCGGGCGTCATGTAAAGTCTTCCCCCCCAGCACTTCCACCACACCAAGATCTCCAGGGTTCCTCAGGCCCCCAACATAACCAGGACGGACGCCCCCTCGCGGTCTGGAGGAGGCACAAGCCCTCCTCTGGTCCTCCTGGGCGTCAAGGGTGTATTTATATATATATATATATATATATATATATATGTGTATGTATGTGTGTGTGTGTGTGTGTGTGTGTGTTTGTTTTGTTAAGTCCTTGAAATGATTTTGTTATCATGGCACTGATTTGTGGTTAAAATGGACCTTTTCGGCCACAACAAGACACGGGCTGCTCGATTTCTTTCAATCCGTGCTGCGTTTGCGGCTGCTCGAGCTTCTTCAGTCGCTTGTGCACGGCTGGCACGATGTCTGTCAGCGTTAGTAGCATTCTTTGGCGTATGTTCTTCATCTGTTTTTTGTGTCCGATTTGCACGATTTCTTTCAGCGTTAGTAGCATTTGTAGCCGTACGCCGCTCATCCATTTGTTGTGCTCGTTGTAGATAGATAGATAGAAACTTTATTAATCCCAAGGGGAAATTCATATAATCCAGCAGCAGTATACTGATACAGAGAAACAATATTAAAGAGTAATAAAAATGCATGTAAAAGCAGACAATAACTTTGAATAATGTTTGCATTTACTCCCTCGGGTGGAATTGAAGAGTCGCATAGTGTGGGGAAGGAAGTCTGTCAGTGGAGCAAGACAGTGATAAAAGTCTGTCACTGAAGCTACTCAGTGGATTCAGTGAATTCTCCATGATTAACAGGAGTTTGCTTAGCACCTGTTGCTCTGTTACACATGTTAAACTGTCCAGCTTTATTCCTACAATAGAGCCTGCCGTCCTTGGTTGTGTACGTGTGGTCGCATTAGCAAGTCTACGTTCCACGTCAGTCATGTGACTTTGTTTCCTACGCATACTTAACGTGGCTGCTTGAGGTATTGCTGCGAACACCATACATAAGGATATATAATTTTCAACTTTAGTCTTGGGTTTGTTTTTGTATAATTTTGTAATCAATATTTTAACACTTCCTTTAATATTTCTATCCATTACTTGCGCCATCTGTTGGTGAAATCTTTAACTATTCTTCATATGAAAATTTCATTTCCTAATTAACATGGATTAATTGATCAAGTAGTGAAACTGATTGTTGATTCATGCATTGTTATCAGAAGTGAGTAATTGTGCAAAATTTCAAGTCATTTGGTCAATAGGAAGTGGGTTAAATGTCGATTACAAGATTTGTAAACTTTAAGAGAAGCGTGGTAATAAAGCTCCAGTTAAGTTAGGTGTGAAATCACCATTAAACAGACTTCTTGAACTCGGCTAAAGTAAAATTTTGCACAAATGTTAGAAAGTTTTACTTCACACCTCATAAAAACACGAAATGAGTGATCCAGCAGTGGAGGGTAGCCCTGTTTTGGACCTTCGGGGTGAAGGTGAACACAAGTTGACGAGCTGTGCTGAGCGAAGTGGCCCGTTGGCCTTTGAATTCTTCTGTTCTTCTCAAGTGCTTTGTATCTGCCTGGTCCTTCATGTGTGTGATGATGTGCCTTCACCCGGGCTTTTCCATTCATCGCTGGGTAGGTCTCACAATAGGTTGGCATTTCCTTTAACATGCCAACCTGTAAAGTTTAGGACAAAGACCCATTTTTCCTTGATTTCTCCCTCAAATTACAAATCAGTTGTGATTAAAGTGCACATTGCAGACTTTCATTTAAGGGGATTTGCAAACATTTTGGTCTCGCCATGTAGAGGTGAATCCTAATTATGGAGGGCACTGTAAATCGCACATCTTCCTTTACTTTCTGCTGAGTAGTGCGATAACACTTAGCATGTTAGCATGAACCCCCCCAACCTTCCACAAAGGCCACAGTAACACACAGACTTCCTCTTCACACTTGTGTCTCGTTTTACGAGCTCCTTTCATGCAATCTGTGAATTCAAGAAGGTTCCTGTCAAGAAATTTTACTGAACCCAGTGCTGTGCTGGACCCTTTCCTGGCCCGGACGCTGTAATAGAAGGAGGCTTAACCTGGCCAGGGATGGGGCTGAATCAGCACCCCATACAAAGGGATACATTAATGGACAGGGTGGGGGAGTTGGTGTCTCCAAGGGAAATTCCTCCTCCCAGTATGGCAGATGGCAGCACCCAGTAAAGGATGCCTGCAGGGAGGTATGGGAATTGTAGTTCTGAGGAACAGCCCTGTTAGGGTCCTTGGGAGACCCGCCAAGGGGTGCTACAAGAAGAGGAGACTCCCTGCTTCAGCCTGACCCGGAAGTGCTTCCATCGGGCTGTGATCCCAAGTCTGACATAAAAGTGAGCCGTCTAGGGGAGTCGGGAGTCAGGGGGCATAAGGCAAAGCCCACCTGGGCGAGGCAAACAAGGAGTAGTTATTGGAAGGCCGTGGAATTTGTCTGTGAAGGTATTTTGTGGAAAATACAAACCTTCATTTTGTCCCCGAGACCGTTGAGTGTGGTGTTTCAGGGGCTCAGTGGCAGCCCCTGTCTCTTACACCCTTTCAATCTTTCACATCTCCTGCCTTCGCCTTCAGGCCTTTTGTTTTCATACTTGTATTCGTTTTCCGAGTCTTCTCTTTCAGCGGTGACTTGTCATCAGTAGATCGTGTTCCAGTTAAGAGCTCCTGTGACAGGACCTCCCACATCTCTATGGTCACCACTGCCATCGCTGTCACGACGACTTGGATGTGCCGCCTTCACCACAAAAAAATGTCCACCTGCTGCGCTGACCCCTTCTTCGTTTTTTTCTTCATTCATAGCCCCTTCCTGTTAATCCCACACCATTTTCTCAGTTCCTGTTTATCTTTCTCTCTCTGTAAGCTTATCAGACCTTTTATCTGGATGTGCAGATTTACGTATGATGCGGCTTTCTTTCATCTTGCCCAATTCTTCTCTTAACGTGTTATTGACCTGCGACACGGTTGCTAGGATTCTGCCCTAAGCGGCTGACTTTAACAGTTGTAATTGTAACAATAGCGATGTCAGATTACAGCTCTGAGTGCGGTAACCAACAGCACCGTCCTGTCGTGTGGAGTGACAACAACAATACTAGAAATGTGCAGGCATGCTTGACTGGAAACTGTGTGAGGAAGAAGAGCTTGAACCATGAAGGCCATCAAAACCATGATGGCAATAAAAATTCGCCAGTGGTAACCCTTGATCTGAATTTTGAAGCAAGTTGATAAAAGTTTGAGGGCAGGTTTATCCTCATAAGTACACAGTGCAGAACCTTGATAGTAATACAGTACCAGAATGAAAGCCACATGCATAGAGTATACAAAACGCTGTCGCAGATTGCTGGGGGGGGGGCGACCCGGCCGGGATGCCTTGGAGGACCGGAGGAGGGCTTACGCCTCCCTCAGACCACCGCCAAGGGGGCACCCCAATGCCTGGAGAGCCCTGGACCTCGGCACTTCTGCCACACCAGAAAGTGCTTGGGGGGGAAGACGAGCAGGGACACCCGGAGTGCTTCCGCCACACTGGGGCGTGTCGGTGGGAGATTGTCGGGACACACCTTGGAGCACATCCGGGCCGCCTCCCTCCATTCGATGGCTGGAGTCAGGTGGAGGAGGACCAGAGACTGAGAGGCATAGTGTGAAGGCCTGGACTTAAGGGGGTGATTGGTGCTGCGGCACTGGGATTGTGCGCACTTATCGTAAATATTATAGTGAAAATAAACGTGTGTGTGTGGTGAAACATCACGTCTTCCTGTCTGTGTCCGGGCTGTACCCCACAACACATACTGTGGTAACTCGGGGAATACAGACCGGCTCAGAGACACCACACACCACACGATTTATTAACAGTTCCTTGCCTTTATAGCACACAACACACAATACCCAGCAATCCCAGCTCAGTCCTTCTCCCTCTTTTCCTTTTCTTTTTCTCTTCTTATTTCGCCTCCACTCCTCTCCCAGCAAGCTTCGTCCACCTCCTCCCTCCCGACTCTGGCTTCCCAAACGGAGTGAGGCGGCCTCCTTTATACTGCATCCTGAAGCGCTCCAGGTGCTCTCTGATAATCATCCGGCAGCACTTCCTGGTGTGGCAGAAGGGTTGTATGGGCACCCAGAAGTACTCCAGGGGCACCCGGATCCTCTTCTAGCCGCACGTCCCGAGTGTGGCAGGAGTGCTGCTGTCCAGGCGCCCTCGGGGTTCAGCTTCCAAGTTCGTGGCCCCAATGCAATCCAGGGGGCCTGTCCTCTCGTGTTCTGGGGGGGGGTATTGCCTCTCTCCTGGTCCTTCCATAGTAAAGGTGTCCCAGCCGTCCGCCACATTACGTATATAGAAGGAGGCATATGTGCAGCTATACACTCCATTTATTTGTGCACAATATATACACCACGACCACAGCGTTTTTGTTTGTGTTTGTTTTTTTTTGTAGATATGTATATTCAGACTCCTTCACTTTTTTTTACATTTAGTTACAATGCAGCCAAATGCTAAAATCATTTAAATTCATTTTTCCCACAATACCCCAGGTTGACAAAGTGAAAATAGGATTTTTTTTTTATATATATTTTGCAGATTTACATGCTCACTTGGTGTGCTATCCATCTTCAGACGGGTTGAAATTTAAGTAGTCAAATGCAATTCATATGGCTCTGCTATATGCGGTTTCCAATGTTTGTGCTGCGCCATTTGTTGAAATGACAAATACAGTGCATATGTCTCTGTTCTATATCATTTGGTATGGGATTATTAAAGGTAGTGTTCATGTTTGTGATACACCATCTGTTAGAATGACATGCAACGCATATGTCCCTGTTATATGCCATTTTGTATGGGATTCGTAAAAGTGGTATTAATGTTTGTTATGTGCCATCTGTTGGAATGGTAAATGCAATGCATTTTATTACTGAAAGATCCTTCAGATGTGCCTGAATGGAATGACAGAGACATACTGTAGCAAAAGAACCGACACACCTTGACAAAAGGGTAAGTATTCCATCCCTTTACTCAGTACTTAGTTGAAGCCCCTATGTCAGTAATTCCAGCTTGGGGGTCTTCTTGGGTTTTATGTAACATGCTTTTCACGAAGGATGTCACAATAACAGAATTTTAGTATTTCATTACAAGTACCAGTGAAATTGTATGATAATTGATACCTATTTGATACCACTGCAGAACCAGATATCCCACTCAACCACTTTTTTATTAAACACCCCTCCATTTTGAAAGTGGACCATATTGTGCCTTTTTCTGTAACTAGCTGGGCTGTCTATCTCATATGGGCTGAAATCAAAGATATTGACATAGAACTCTACGTCAACACGTACAGTGCACATGTCTCTGTTATATGCCAATTGGTATGGGATTCATAAAGGCAGTATTAATGTTAGTGATGCACCATCTGTTGGAATAACACACGCAGTGCATTTTATCACTACAAATATATGTTGCATCATCTGTTGGAATGAAAAATGCGCAGCACATGCCTGTGTTATATGCCATTTGGTATGGATGTGCAACATGCTGGAATAACAAATGCAGTGCATTTTTTAAACTAAAAATGTTTGTGGTGTGCCATCTTTTGGACCTTTCCATGCAATTTTTTCCTTGATAGATCACAATCATCTTGTAAATGTGTGTTTGTGAGCGCACTTCAGACCCCACCCGATTCCTCCCTGAAACAACCGCATATGGGCCATGCTAGTCTACCTCACACAATGCTGCAGTGTGTGTGTGTGTGTGTGTGTGTGTGTGTGTGTGTGTGTGTGTAAACACGATAACTTGTGTACGCTTTCACTTAGATCAACCAAATTTTGCATGTGAGTATGAGGTGCAAAACATAGATTTCTATCAACTTTTGGGCTATTCCCAGTAACCAGAAGTGGTACTTTACTTTATATTCATACAGCTGCAGAGTCCCAATTTATTCAGCTTTACTTTTATAATAATTATTCAATATATTATTCATTTGATTTGATTTGTTGTTGATGGTTCTTTAATGTACATGTCTCTATTATAAAAGAACATCTTGAGACAAGACTTTGGCCAAGAGATTTTGTCAAGTCCTGCCCTCCTCTCAACCATATTCATCCACGCCTGCGGTCGTCTCGCCTCTCATTTGTGTGAATGTTTTTTTCAGACACACACTCAGTTCCTGCGCTCTCAGCTCTTCTACATTTTAACCTTTTCCTCACTTTAAGTTCTCAATAAAAGACGACTTATGTCTAAATCTTATTGAAGAATTTCATCCTGAAGGGTTATCCGCAGAAGAAATGAGTATATGGGCAATCCTAGCAGCGAGAAACGATGACGTCAAACAAATTAAGGCGAAAATTGTCGATTGGTTACACGGTAGATTGGTTAAATGCGTATCAATAGACTCTGCTGAAACAGTTGGTGTAGAAGATGAAAACATCAGCTTACAATATCCTGTAGAATATCTACAACCGTTAACACCGTCAGGTCTTCCACTGCACGAATTACTGTTGAGAGGCGGATGTGTCGTAATGTTATTACGTAATTTATGTCTGAGTGATGGGCTATGCAATTGGACAAGATTAGTTGTATTCGAAATTGGTCGAACAATTCTGACATGTAAAATTTGAACAGGCCACAAGAAAGGTAATGTAGACCATCAGACACCAAAGGAGCTCTTGATATGCCATTTGTATTAAAACGTTTACAGTTTCCCATTAGAATAGCTTTTACTATGACAGTTAACAAATCACAGGGACAAACATTCGAAAAAGTTGTTTTATTTAATAGAGAGGAAGAAACGAAATTCACTCACAGGCAGTTATACTTTGCATCCATCCATTATCCAACCCGCTATATCCTAACTACAGCATCACGCGGGTCTGCTGGAGCCAATCCCAGCCAACACAGGGTGCGAGGCAGGAAACAAACCCCGGGCAGGGTGCCAGTCCACCGCAGGGCACACACATACACCAAGCACCATTTAGGATCGCCAATGCACCTGACCTGCATGTCTTTGGACTGTGGGAGGAAACCCACGCAGACACGGGGAGAACATGCAAACTCCACAGAGAACCCGTGTGTCCTAACTGCAAGGCTGCAGCCAGGGGCGGATCTAGAAAATTATTAAGGGGGTGGCATATAAATTATGAGGGGTGGCAACACTGAAGCAAGCATCCTTGCATGGTTTTTGTGGATTCAAGGAATGCTATTCTTTATTCGGTGTATACACTAGGGTGCACATTTTTACATTGTTCTATAAAAATGAAATAAAGGCTGATTTGTGATTGACTTGAATCTGATATCTGGATTGGAAAGTCAGATAAATTAAATGAGATGGTACGGTATATTTAACTTCTCTTTATTGTGTTTTACGCAAACCTATGCGTTTTACTCAAAGTCTATGCCAAGTTTAATTTACTAAGCATGACAAACAATGCAGACTGCACATTGATACAAAATCTCAATGGATCGTTAAGTCAAAAACACATAATAAATATACAGAAACCACATTTAAATCACCAACATATGTCTTCAAAATGAATAAAATAAATCACAGTATTCAGAGCAACAAAATGACATTTTAAAGTATTCAAATATCTTGGATGAGACATAAAAACAAATTCAATAATTTTAGTGCAAGTAAAGCAACAAAAGTCCCTTTAAATCCAAGTATCTCTTCTTTTTTTAACAAAACCAACAAATTTGGATAGACCGAAAACTAAATTACAACTTTTGGTGTAACAAGGTTATGACCAGCAGTCTATTAAACCATCCAACAAACAGCTTTGGTGCACATGTGTACAGTTGCAGACATATTTACTACTCGCATCTAAAGAATGCAAGTAACTGAACCTACTGTAGCTGAATGCGACGACTGCCATGTTGTTCAGCAAATCTTTTAACAAAGTCATCTAAATTCAAGGCCTTGGTGCGTTTTGATTCAATGCTGAGAATAGCCAAACTCGACAATCTACTCTCTGCCATTGTAGACCTTAGGTCATTTTTGATTATCTTCAGAGCTGAAAAACTCCTTTCACATGTTGCGCTAACTGGTAACACTACAGCTATTTTGCACAACCTGAACAGCTCAAAGAAAACAAGCTTATATGGTTCCAGAAAATGAGCAAACTCCATCAGAGTAGTAGGACTTTCTTTTCCATTCATCTTAAGTCTATCTAGGACTCTCCCTACCTGGTGAAGCTCATGTTTAATATCTTCAACACTTGACTCATAAGCATTAGCCAAAGAGACAATCTCTTCCTCCCTTAAAAAACGACAGCTTGACGGATTTAAAGCCTGAATGCCTTTCATGATGTTGCAATCTGTATCTGAAAAACGTCTTTCCATTTTGCCAATCATGGTGTCCAAGACTGGGTAGAACACTTTGACTCGAAAAGTCTCCTTGCTGTCTGGTTCTACATGCTGTCCAAGTGTGGAAGTAACGATGGAATCTTGAAATTTTGTAGCCATCTGTTTTGACCGCTTTCGGGTGTGAAATGTTGTTGAAATGTGACTCTTTTCACACGTATTAAGTATTTCTGACCATAGGTCTTCAAAAAAAGCCTCACTGCGATAATTTGTCAGTGTTTCTTTTAGTGCGTCAATGAGTTCAACAGCCTTAGAGTGGTCAACAGATTTAGATTGGAGCATCTCAGACAAAATATTTGAGTCACTCAACACCTTTCGAAAGAGCACAAGACATCCAACAAAACTGACATCAATTTGGGCCAATATGCCTTTTGCTTCAACGACTCTTTGAGGATTGTTCTCATCCGAGAGCTCTTCAAGCACTTGCAAAATAGCAGGCAATTTATCCATGACATTGCGACATGCTACATGTCTGCAAGCCCAGCGTGTATCACTGAGTCGCTGGAGCTCCCTTGATACACCATCATACATGTTCCGCTGTACTTCAAGCCATTTTTGATGGACATAAGATCCAGACAAGAACACATAAAGTCCTTCCAACAAAGAAAAGAAATTCCCAGCGTCTTGCACATTTTTGACGGCATCTACTATGACCAGGTTGAGACTGTGTGCACTGCAATGCACATAAAATGCATCCTTGGCCACTGCTTTTATTCTCGCTTGGACACCTGAATGGGCCCCACCTGACAAACAGGGTGCTGGCGTTTCAAGCTCTCTCTTTCAATTTCTGAGCTTTCTTCCTCTCTTAACCCTCTTTCTTCCACCTCTTCACTCACTTCATGCTGGATATCTTCTGCTTCTTCACTTCTTTCTAGCTCTTTATCACCCATTTCTATATTTCTTTCGTCCAACACTCCATCACCTCCTCTGTCTTCCACAACTTCTTTTGTATCCTTTTCTATCTTATCTTCACCTTCCACTCCCACAGTATCTGATTCTGATTTTCCTTTTCTTTTTGGTTTAAAAAAACTCTGGATGTCAGCCTTTCTTTTCATAGTATTCTGGGAGATGCAAGTATGAAGTTTAGACTTTATAGCTTTCTAAACATACACTACACTGAACAATTTCACCTCCCTAATGAATATATATGAAAACATTAAGCTATATGATAACTCAGTAAATTCATGTGCTCCTATGGAATATTTTGATTGCTGCACTAGCTAACAAGGTAATACAGGTTAACGTTAAATAGAACTGATTTGACATACTTGCTGTTTAGTTGTCATATAACTAGCAAGCATCTACCTCAGGCAACACTAAGACATGTTTAATTAAACATTCATTTGTTAAGTATGAAAGTAATTCAGTACCTGGTTTTGTTTCTCAACTCCAGCATATCGATGGACTGGACACGGCATTGTTGTCACGTGACACCACTTATCAAAGGTTTGGACTTGAAGATGCAAGCTACTGAACAACATACTTTCGAAAATAGTTTACAGTTAAACTGTTAGTCATTGATATACGCGAAGATATCAAAATTAACTGCTTCGGTTTGTTAAAAATGCCGGAATTTGTCTGTGATGATCCCGCTGGTTGCACTAAATGTCTTTGATTCACTAAAACGAAGCAGTTCATAAGAGTCATTTGTTCGGACTACGCCTTAATAGAAAGACGATTTTGTTCTATTATTTACAGGTATATGCTATTTTTATGTCATCATAATAGAGCGTTGCTGCTGTAAATCGGTCGAGGAAACTCTTATTTTTAGAACACTGAGATACTAGTGCTGGGGTGGCAAATGGGGTGGCAAGGCTTTTTCTCAGGGTGGCAATTGCCACCCCGTGCCACCCCGGTAGATCCGCCCCTGGCTGCAGCGCTACCCACTGTGCCACTTTACTTTGAATTTTCACGATGAAAGTCCAAACCCTGAATCAAAATTGGATTACAGAAATAAAGGAGATGCTTTATAAAAACACCAGGAATTCTGCTGTGATGGGGTTCAGTTTAACTGAGGTGGAGAAGGGCTTGTGGCGGGCCAAAACAAACAGTGTGGTGGGACCAGACGGCATAACAAAGTCTGGCTTTAAGCAGCTCTCTCCAGTGTTTCATTTGCTTTTTAAGTGGTCTCTTACCTGTGGTATTGTCCCTAATCTGTGGAAACAATCGATCAGTACCCCTGTGTCTAAGGTTTCTAGGCCAAGCTGTTTAAATGACTACAGACCAGTGGCACTTCCATCTATTCCAATGAGATGCTTTGAACATTTTGGTGAAAAACATTTTAATGACGGAGACAAAGTCTTTTCAAGACAGCAATCGATTTGCTTATTGTGCAAAGAGAAGTGAGGACGATGCTCTGCTTGTTATCGTACATCAAACTCTACACCTTTCTCTGCGCCTGGTTGGTATATCAGAGCACTATTTTGGATTTTTCTTCAGCGTTCAGTACCATCCAGCCTCATATACTGATTTGGAAATTGAGCAGTATGATTGTAAACCCATTTATTACACTGTGGATTCAGAACTTTCTTTTAAACCGTTCACCGACTGTTAAAGTGAATTTGTGTTAAATGTTAAATTGTGAATTTCCCCTTGGGATTAATAAAGGATCGATCGATCGTTCAGGACACTTTTTCAATAGTCATTCATTCAAACACAGGAAGTCCGCAGGGGTGTGAGTGTCTTATCACCATTACTGTTTACTGTGTACACAAGTGACCTGAGACAGAACAATGACCGCTGCTCCATTATCAAGTATGCGGATGGCTCATAGGACGCATATCTGGGGAGGATGAAAGCCACCATCTAAATCAAGTGGACTGGATGGTAAACTGGTCTCTCGCTCGGAATGTAAAAAAGACGAAAGAAATGATATTTGATTTTAAAAGACAGAAATCTGCATGTTCACCTATTGTAGTTCTGGGAGAGGAGGTAGAAATGGTGACTGAATAGAAATACTTAGGAACTTTCCTGGATAACAATCTTAACTGGAATACAAATACAACAAAAATTATTCTCTAAATGCAACCAGCGCTTATTTCTCCTCCATAAACTCAAACTATTTAAAGTAGACAAGGACCTCATGTTGTCCTTCTATCGTTGTCTGATCCAGTCTGTGGTCACTTTCATTGCCTGGTTTAATAGTCTGACAAACCAAAACTCAAAAAAGCTCCAGCAGATTGCGAAGTACGAAGCTAAATTTATTGGGGCTGATGGAGATGATTTGACTGGCGTGTGTGTGTGTGTCAGTGGGCAGGTGATGTTAAAGAAACTGGAAATCATCTCAACTGATGACAGACAGCCATTACATGGAGAACTAAAGTTCAGTAAATCAGGAAGGAGAGTCGCTTTGAAAACCCACACAAATCGCTCCACAGACTCCTTTCTTCCAAGTACCATACGACTTTTCAATAAGAAATATCAGAGGTAATGATTAAGGTTTTGATATACAGTTAGGTCCATAAATATTTGGACTGAGACAACTGTTTTCTCATTTTGGTTCTGTACATTAATCACCACAATGAATTTTAAACGAAACAACTCAGATGACGTTGAAGTGCAGACGTTCAGCTTTAATTCAGTGGGTTGAACAAAACGATTGCATAAAATGTGAGGCAACTAAAGTATTTTTTGAACACAATCACTTCATTCAGGGGCTCAAAAGTAATTGGACAATTGACTCAAAGGCTATTTCATGGCAGGTGTGTTCAAGTCCGTCGTTATGTCTTATCAGTTAAGCAGATAAAAGGCCTGGAGTTGATTTGACGTGTGGTGCTTGCATGTGGAAGATTTTGCTGTGAACAGACAACATGCGGTCAAAGGAGATCTCCATGCAGGTGACAGAAGCCACCCTTAGCTGCGAAAACAGAAAAAACCCATCTGAGAAACTGCTACAATATTACAAAATCTACAGTTTGGTACATCGTGAGAAAGAAAACAAGCACTGGTGAACTGAGCAACGCAGAAAGACCTGGACGTCCACGGAAGACAACAGTGGTGGGTGATCACAGCATCATTTCCATGGTGAAGAGAAACCCCTTCACAACAGACAGCCAAGTGAACAACACTCTCCAGGGCTTGGTCAGCGTATTGATATCCAAGTCTACCATAAAGAGAAGACTGCATGAAAGTAAATCCAGAGGGTGCACTGCAAGGTGCCAGCCACTCATAAGCCTCAAGAATAGAAAGGCTAGATTGGACTTTGCTAAAGAACATCTAAAAAAGCCAGCACAGTTCTGGAAAAACATTCTTTGGACAGATGAAACCAAGATCAACCTCTACCAGAATGATGGCAAGAAAAAAGTATGGAGAAGGCGTGGAACAGCTCATTATCCAAAGCATAGCACATCATCTGTAAAACACGGTGGAGTCCGGCAGTGTGATGGCTGGCAGTGGTACTGGGACACGAGTGTTTATTAATGAGGTGACACAGGACAGAAGCAGCCGAATGAATTCTGAGGTGTTCAGAGACGTACTGTCTGCTCAAATCCAGCTAAATGACGTCAAATTGATTCATGATACAGATGGACAATGACCCAAAACATACAGCCAAAGCAACCCAGGAGTTTATTAAAGCAAAGAAGTGGAAAATTCTTGAATGGCCAAGTCAGTCACCTGATCTTAACTCAACTGAGCAGGCATTTCACTTGTTGAAGACTAAACTTCGGACAGAAAGGCCTACAAACAAACAGCAAGTGAAAGTAAAGGCCTGGCAGAGCATTAAAAAGGAGGAAACCCAGCATCTGGTGATGCCCATGAGTTCAAGACTTCAGGCTGGCATTGGTTTTCAACCAAGTATTAGAAATGAACATTTGATTTCCAGTTATTTAATTTGTCCAATTACTTTTGAGCCCCTGAAATAAAGGGATTGTGTTAAAAAATACTTTAGTTGCCTCACATTTTTATGCAATCGTTTTGTTCAACCCACTGAATTAAAGCTGAAAGTCTGCACTTCAACTGCATCTGAGTTGTTTCATTTAAAATTCATTGTGGTGATTAATGTACAGAACCAAAATGAGAAAAAAGTGGTCTCTGTCCAAATATTTATGGACCTAACTGTGTATCCTGTAACCTTTTTTTGGTGTAAATATGTATTATCTAACTGCCTTACCTTAACCTTTCTTGTTTCTATTTGTCTGTTTTATTTCATTCTGTCTGTTATTTGATGCAACTGAGAAGGCAAATTTCATGTTTGCTTGTGTAAACATGACTACATAAAGAAACCTTAAACCTTAAAATTCATTGCGCTATTGATAAAAAGGTAATTAAAAAAAATAGTTTTTACTGAAGTTTTACAGTAAAAGTGTAAGTTTTTAAAATGTATTTGTGTGTTAATTTCAAAGTCAAACAGAACGATAACGTATAACGCAATGATTGCCTGCCTCTAAGGCTGGATTTATACTTCATGTGACGCATGCTGCAGTGGACACTCCTGCTACGCAAGCGTTTTACTGTTTATACTTGAGCGCATACGTACTTTACGTAAATCTGGAGGAACCCAGCAGGTGGCAGTGCGAGATATCATCACGGTGAGAACAGCCGTGTTGTGAATTGCCTGGAACAGCCATTAAATTTCGATGACACCATACCGCAATATCTCTGAAAAGGATGTTTAATGATTAAATCCATCAGTCCAGGGATGTGTCCATTCCAGCAAGCACTGGGCACGAGGCTGAAACAATCCATAGATGGGGCATCAGCTCATCACAAGGTGAATACTAACACTCACATACACTGGAGTCGTTTTCGTGTCACCAAATCCCCAAAACTTCATGTCTTTGGAAGGAAACCGGAGCCCACTGTGGAAACCCAGCAGGAAAACATGCAAACTCCAGACCGGGAGTACCAGCGACGTGACTTCCTGTGAGTGGTACCGCTGCACCACCGTGTCACCCCCATGTGTGTAATTATTAACAGTGTTCATTATTTAAATGAAATTAACGATGTATCTGTAAAATGTAACATACATACTTTAATGCATTTCATCGTGAAAGTGATATTAAGTATAAATCTGAGGATTCGAAATGTGCGGAGAGTTGGAATATCAGACATTTAATGTGTTCTGTGTGGTGAGCTATTAATGCTGTCAGGTCTGGAGGAAGCCCCAGAAAAAAAAGACGGTATGTGAGACTTTTAAAACGTTATCGTGTCATTACGAGGAGGAAAATGTGATGCTTGAATATCAAAGCACCACGAATGCATCTGTGTGTCGGCATTTTGCTTCACTACATCGAGCCATTCATCGAACCTACTAGGATCCACATAGAGGCTTTCTGTCACATGTAGTTAGTAAACAGTGACTCTGACGTCACATTTCGACTTTTATCACACTGAACTGGCTGACTTTTTACTGGTACTGCAACTCGTGTTAATTTCTGAAGACCTGCTCAGAGGACTCGTCAAATGAACGGCCGGAATGCGTGGCAGCCATGATCTGTACGCGTTCTGAGCGTGAAGTATAAACAAGCCTTAACGCAACGTGAAACATAATTTTCTTTCAATTTATTATGTTTTACTATTTTTTATTTTTTTTTAAAACGGATAGTGTAGTGGGGCAAAATGAGGGGGCGGACAAAGTTGGATATTTGGGGTGCCAACCAGACAAAAACTCTGTTTAATATGAACAAATAGCAGAAAAATAAACAGAAAATATACACTTTAATACATCCATCCATCCATTTTCTAACCCGCTGAATCCGAATACAGGGTCACGGGGGTCTGCTGGAGCCAATCCCAGCCAACACAGGGCACAAGACAGGAACCAACCCTGGGCAAGGTGCCAACCCACCGCAGGACACACACAAACACACCAAGCACACACCCTAGCCAATTTAGAATCGCCAATCCACCTAACCTGCATGTCTTTGGATTGTGGGAGGAAACCCGGAGGAAATCCATGCAGACACGGGGAGAACATGCAAACTCCACGCACGTAGGACCCGGGAAGCGAACCCGGGTCTCCTAACTGCGAGGCAGCAGCGCTACCACTGCGCCACCGTGCCGCCCCACTTTAATACACCTCCTGTCAATAAGGTTAAGTCCTTGATAGTTTCTGGCTTGGCTTAGTAGAGTAGTCGGGTCAACATAGAAATGAGAGGACACATTCCAGAAGCGTTCTCCTTTTCTATCATATAACCGGAAGGGACAGGGCTTCCTTTGCTTCGGTGCCCTCCCAGGGCGGTGTCTTGAGGCTGTGAGGGAAGAAGGAGACAAGACTGTTGGTGGCAGTGCCCCCTCTCAACCCAGGGTATTGCTGCCTACTTTAGGCGAACCTGGAAGGCGACCCTCTGCCATGCATGGTTGACATACGATAAAACTTTATTTGCCCCAAGGGTTAAAATTAGGCCTGTTAGAGAAGTGCAAAAATAAATAAGTAATTAATATGACAAGTAACAAACCCAAATCTCAAATTTGCATTATGAGGTGAGACACAAAAATAACTGAACTGGACTTGAGGCTTTCCTGGAAAACCGTCTGGAGGTCGGCTGGACGTGAATCGTAGGACTATATCCCGTCCTACATGCCCTCTCAACCCGCTGACTGGCTAGGTATATCCTGTGAATAGCCCAGTCAGTATTTGCACAACAATCGCTACACGAGTTGCCGCGATAATGTTGGGTGAAAAATTCGAACAGAAATTGAACAAAATGGCCACAGAGACTTGTGAAATGATAAAAATGGTGTACGGTGATATTAGTCTGTCTCACACACAAGTTTTTAAGTGACACAAACGTTTCAAGGAAAGACAAGAAAACGTGGAAGTTGTTCAATGCTCAGGTCGCCCACACTCGTCTCAGACTGATGAAAACATCAAAACAGTGAATCGGATCGTACTGCAGTTTGTGACGGACAAAAACATTCCTGCGTCCTCCCTATTCGCCTGATTTAGCGCCCTGTCTTTTTTTTTTTACTTATTCCTGAAAATCAAAAGTGACCTGAAGGGAACACATTTTTCTTCAATGGATGATGAAGTGAAGACAGAAATGGCAAGCCAGTTGTAGAGCCTCAAGCAAGAAGACTTCCAGCACTGTTTCAGTCAATGGAAGATACGTATGGAGCGGTGTAGAGAACAGGAGGGGGAGTATAGAGAAGGTGACAATGTTTAGAAGGCGCTAATTCATCAATAAATATTTTATTATTATTTTATTTTAACCTATCCTGTTCTTTATGTGTCTCACCTCGTTTAAAGTCTAAAAACGCAAAGAAAAGTAAACTTCTGACTTGGCAGTCCCAGTGAAGTGCTGTACAGACTTACTGCAGTTGGTACAAAAGAGCCGCCACTGCGTTTCCTGACACACTTCTGCTAAGCGGTTCGTTGACTGGAAGTTCTCGGCGCTGCCGTCTGATATGTAGGTCAGTGGTTTCAGAACTTACCAAGGGTACTGCTTGGCTTTTGAGCCTTTTCAGTGCCTTAGAAGAGCCAAGAATACGTAGCACCTGTCACCTGTGGCTGAGTTTCTTTTGTTGTACGTGTGTTAAGAATGCAGGCATTCTTGTGATGTTGATGTCTTCACAGTTCATGTCCCCTGTTTGTGGTTTCTCTTTCTGTTTAAATCTGAGTTTGAGTCGCACCCACTTCAAGGGGTGTTGGAAGCTGGAGCTCGGCCCTTGATGCACTAAGGGTTTTTTTTTGGTATTATTGTGCTAAAATTAAATTCTCTAAAATAAATGGCTACTACTCTGCTTATGTAATAAAGGAGCTGCAAATGGCTGCAGAGCAGTGAGTACAACACTCCACATTTTTAAAAAAGAAAGTATTTATATGTTTAAAAACCTTGGTTTACATCAACAGCAACTAAACAAAACACAAAGCAAACTTTGGTGCTTCAGGGATTTCTCTCCAGCAAACAGGATTTTGCAGTCCACAGCCAAGACATTTTATGATGCACAAGACCCCAGTCAGCCAGCCACCATTGTAACAAGTTTGGATGTCACATCCCATAGCACTGCAGAGTTAGACTGTTTGGCACAAGGTGTCCCCCCGTTTGGGAACAGTTAGTCTCCTGCACTTGAGCAGTCTCTCCGAACAAGGATTGCACTGCAGGTGTGTGTGTGTGTGTATTTATTTATATTGATTTTACACACACACACACTAGGGGACTTCGCTCGCCCACCCCCGGGTTTGGTTAACCGGATATACAATTTAAAGAGATTGTAGTTTTCATGGGAATTGTTACATGTACATTATTTTCACTGTTACTTTAAAACTTTAGTAAAAACAATATTTAGAATGAACTTTTCTTCAAGATCGCATTGAATTTTGATTCCGTGTTTGGACTTACATCGTGACAACGCAACGTATAACTGCCCGTGAGTGAATGTCGTTTCTTTCTTTCTAATAAACAAAACAACTTTCTCGAATGTTTGCCCCTGCTCTTTCTTCTTCGCTTTGTCGTCGACGTGTCATCAAGAGCATATAAAATGATTGTCCTGATAAAATTTCTAAGAGCTGAGAGCGCAGGAAGTGTGTCTGACAAAAGCATTCACACGACTGAGAGGTCAGATGACTGTGGTCTTGTTTGAAAATAGCTGTAAGTAGGGCATGACTTGAAAGAATCTCCTATTAAAAAGTCTCCATCTCACGGGACTTCATACCATGCCAACGTTTTTGGATTCTTTTAATTCTCGCTGGCAACATGAATTAGACGATCTACAAGTCTCCGACTTAAAGTTTAAATCCGAACAATATATCCAATCTCTTTTCGCAGTTCCGTTATTTCACCGAGTAATAATTTCTGTTTGTTTGCGGTAATGCGATCTTTATTCTCCTTTTAAATTTTCGTACTTCCGTTATCTCTAACCTGCTCTGCATGTGTACTGTGCCAACATTTTTGAATTCTTTACGAGGTTCTACTTTGTCATCTATTCTTTGTTCTTTATTTCTGGGCCTGGTTAAATGTCTTTCTCGCGGGACATATAAGTGTCTTTCTGAGAAATTCACATCTTGTCTCCTTCCTTCCAAGATTTTTTTTTTTGTAATAGGGATATATATACTGTATGTATATGTGTGTGTGTGTGTGTGTGTGTGTGCGCGTATATATATATATACTCACGATGAGAGAAGTCGCAAAATCAACCAGAATGTTTGAGCAAATTGTAGAAATAATCCGATTTAAATCTGTTAAGTAGTTCTCTCGTGAAAAGCGGACAGACAGACAGACAGACAGACAGACAGACATTGGATTTTATATACAGTGGGTATAGAAAAGAATCCCCCCCCTTCGAAATATTCCCATTTTTTTTTTGCTGTTTTTTTTTAGCCTTAAATGAAAACGCACAAACCAATATTTCTTCCCAGCTTTACTTACTCAGTGCAATCTCTAACATCCACGTGAAAGATATCACAGCTACTGTTCAGAAGAATTATAAAAAATCAAAAACATGACCTACTGAGATTAATAAAGGACCCCACCCAATGTCAATGTCATTTTGTTGACCCCCCTTTTACTTTAATGACAGCCTTGAGTCTGTTGATTCTTCTCTATCAGCTTTGTACACCTCGACTGAGCCCACTCAATATTTGCCCCCCACTCTTCTTTACAGTTGAACTGTTCAAGTTCGGTCACATTGGCTGGGGAGTGTTGGTGGTCTGCTATCTTCAGATCTTTCCACAGATTTTCAGTGTGATTTAGGTCTGGGCTCTGACTGGCCACACCACCACATTCACTTTTTTCTTCTTCAGCCACTGGGTGGTCAGTGTTACTGTGTCCTTCAGGTCGTTGTTGTGTTGAGAGGTGAATATTCTGCCCATCTTCAACTTTCTGGCAGTGGGTAACAGGTTTTCCTCAAGAATTTGATGGGATTTGGCCCCATCAATTTTCCCTTCTACCCTAACGAGAGCCCCAGGACCCCCACATCAGGGTGCTGCCCCCTCCATGCTTTACTGTAGTTATGGTGTGTTGTGGATGGTGAGCTGCATTGGTGGACCGTTTGATATTGAGGCCAAATAGTTTGATTTTGGTCACTTCTGAGCAGAAGACCTTTTTCCACTTGGCATCAGAATCTTCAAGTTGCGTTCTGGCAAAGCTCAAACGAGCCTTAATGTGGCCTTTCTTGAGAAGAGGCCTTTTCCTTAATACCCTCATGAACAAGCCACAATGGTGGAGTGCTTGTGAAATTGTTGTCACCTGCACACCATTAATGAACACTCTTTGCCATCAAATCCTGTAACTCCATCAAAGTGGCCATTGGCCTGTTGGTGGCCTCTCTTACCAGTTTCCTCCTTGCTCTTCCATCCAGTTTGGGGGATCCAGGGAGGGTCCTGGTAGTACCAAACACTTCTTTATGATGGACTTTACTGAGCTCCTTGGGATTGATAAAGCCTTTGAGATGTTTTGGTCTCCAACTCCTGCCTTATGTCTGTCCACAACAATATCCCTGAGATCTTCTGAAAATGGCCTGCCACCCTCAGTCAGTTATTTCAATCAATCAATCAATCAATCAATCAATCAACATTTATTTATATAGCACATTTTCATACAAAAAAATTTGATGTCGGTTGCTCTACCAAGCAAGGGAACGAATGGACCAGGAACAGCTTCACTAATCACACTCATTACAACTGATCACCGGTGGAAGGAAACCAGTAACCGCACTGGAAATGGTGGGCACTGACACCTGATTTATTTTGGGGGAGGGGGGGATTATCCTTTATTAATCTCAGGATTTCTTGTTTTTGATTTTTTTATAATTCTTCTTTCACTTGGATGTTAGAGGTTCCATTAAGTAAGTAAAGCTGGAAAAAATATTGGTTTCTGTGTTTTTATTTAAGGCTGTAAAGCAAAAAAAAAATGGGAATATTTCAAGAGGGGGGATTCTTTTCTACACCCACTGTATGTTGAGTGATATATAAGAATGCCTGTAATGCTCAGCATGTCAAGTTGTTTTCTCGACCAAGGAGGCGACCCTGTAACGTTCACTAGCTGCTATCTGGCTGTCCATGGCTTTATGCTCCTGTCACCAGACTGGTTGGGCTAGATGTTCGGGTAAGGCCTGTACGAGAAAATCGCAGGTGACCAACTCCATGATTTCTTTACCGATGCTGACTTCTGCTTTTAAACAACGTAAAGGCAGCAGACGTCTTTGTTTTGGGCCCAGAATAGCTTCTCATGACCCAGCTTGATTTGTGAGAAGAACTTCAGTCCTCCTTCAGCAGTGCCCGCTTGCAGCACCCATGGAGCCTGACAGGGCTGCACTTCCGATGAACTCTTGCGGGTGTCCAGGCTGGGATGCCTCCAGTGGACTGCCACTACTTAACCTACTGGAGAATGAACGCTCCTGTCCTCTGGGTTCTGCTCACCCATCCCCTGGCACCTTTCATTTTAGCAAGAGGTCACACCATTGTCCTGATGGGATGCCCGTCTGTTCACCATTGCACTCATAATATATATATATATTTTTTTTTTATATCATATATATTTTTTTAATTTCTTTTGACCTTCATGTTTTTCTCTTTGCAGATCTTCACTTTCTTCCTAAGCAAGCCAAAGAATATTAAAATGCTCTGCTGGGGAAATGCAGGTTCAGGACAGCTGGGACTGGAAGGTGCTGAAAGTGACGTGCTGCAGCCACAATGCTGCCAGGCTTTCCACGGCCGAATCATAAAGGAGGTTGCCTGTGGATTCGATCATTCGATTTTTCTTCTAAATGATGGAGGTGTTTATACATGTGGATCTAATGTTTTAGGCCAGCTGGGCCACAATAAGGAAGGCAACAAACCCTGTAAGTTCTGTTCTGAATGTTTTATCTTCTTACCAGTAACAGCTATAACGTTAACATGCCATGGATCCACTTGACTTGCGCATTCCTAGTTTTCCTCCTTTTTCTCTGTACGTTTACCATTCGTTTGCTCAGAGGTTGATGCGCTTGATCTTTCCCGAGCAGCTCTTCTTATCTCCACCCTAGCAGCTCGCTTCTTCTCTTCTTCCGTCTGCATCTTTTCACCTTTAAACTGATTAAGTCCGTGTTTGTGTTGCAATTATTTATTGCGTTTTCTTACCTTTTTCACTTAAGCTGGCACTTAAGTCTTCAACCTGCCTCAAGAAGTATTTAAAATATGAAGAGGTAGGGCAAGTGATGGCGAAGGTGGTAGGGAATGAGAACGGCACCCTTATGAATCCTCCCGAACCTTCCTGATCCCACCTTTATGGTGCACTTCGGCTTTTTTTGTTTCCTGGAGCTCCTGTTATCTTCCTTCATAGATTGTTCTAAATTGGTCTGGTATGGGCGAGTGTGGGTGTTGGTCTGTGGGTATGCCCTTCAATTGCCTGGCACACTCTTCAGGGTTGGTTACTGCATTGTTGTGTCTCTGGTCCGCAGCAACCCTAAAATCAGATGCAGTGAATTTAAAGACCATTCAGGTCCTCTGATAAGAGTGTCAGATTTAACATATTAGCTTAAAAAATATCTGGAGTAGCTGAAATGTCATTTTCTCGCAGTTTGTGAAGTCATGGTATCTGCCAGCTTGATTTCTGTGTAGCTGTAAAGGTGTCCTAATGCAAATTATATTTATGTGCTGCAGGTTTGGTGGAAGCCCTGAATGCACAGAAGATTACGGAGATTTCATGTGGACAAGCGCACTGCCTGGCTCTGAATGAAAAGGGCCAGGTGTTCTCCTGGGGTTCTGGAAGATATGGACAGTTGGGTCTTGGCACAGAGGAAGAAGTTGTCAGGGTTCCAAGGTGGGTACTGTAATGTTTTTAAAGCGGATTAACTATCCAGTATAATACTTGGATGAGATAGCTACTGTAAAGCATTCTTGAGTTTTTATGATTTGTTTGATTCATAATGTGGGGGAAATAAGTATTTTTGCTCACTTACAAAGAAACGAACAAGTCTCTGATTTTATGGTAGTTTCATTTTAATGGAGAGGGACAGAATGTTAACGGAAATGTCCAGAAAAAACACATTACATCAAAGTTATAAATTTGATTTTCATGTCATTGAGTGAAATAAGGGATTGATCCCCTACAACCCAGCCAGAATTCTGGCTCCTACAGATTGGCTGTGTGCCCACAGATTACAATTAATCAATCACAGATACTCTTGATCTTAACTCGTTATGTGTATAAAGCACACCTGTCCACAGAATCAATGGGCAACACCAAAGAGCTGTCAAGACCACCAGCAAGAAGCTTGGCGAGAAGGTGACAGCTGTTGGTGCGATTATTATGACTTGGCAGAGCATCACCAGAGAAGACCCTCCGCACCTCCTGATGTTTTTGAATCGCAAACTTCAAGCAGTCATTGCATGTAAGGTGATATGTGACACCATGGCTTTAACAGACCTGCCATTGCTGTGTGCCAAACACTATAGTGCCCTGAAATAGGCGGTCCATGTATAAAACGTGTTGTGGGACAAAAATGTATGCAATCCCCTTAAAGTCTGCAGCGTGCACTTTAATCACAAGGTTTGAATTGTTTGATTTGTAATTTTAAACTGTGGAGCAAAAGGGGAAAATAAAGGAAAAACGGACCTTTCTCCCAAACATTATTTTGGGGTTGGGGTTGCACTATATATGTCTGCTTCTCTATTCAAGGGATATTTTTCTTCTGCAGTATGTAAAGTATTACATAATTGTTAATCTTTTTTTTTTATATATAAACAGGTTGATCAAAAAATTATGTGAACACAGAATCACACAGGCAGCATGTGGCAGCCAACATTGTATTGTTCTTTCTAAAGGTAATAATGCTTAGTAATCAAGGTGCCATATAATTAATAATGCACATAGTAGTGTAAATTAGGGTTAGGGTTTTTATGATAGAGAGGTATGTAAGAGTGGTACAGGATATGTACGAAGGAAGTGTGACTGTGGTGAGGTCTGTGGTAGGAGTGACGAGGTGGGATTACATCAGGGATCGGCTCTGAGCCCCTTTCTTATTTGCAATGGTGATGGACAGGTTGACAGACGAGATCAGACAGGAATCCCCGTGGACGGTGATGTCTGCTAATGACATTGTGATTAAGTCATAGGAACAAGTCTGAATACATGTGTGTGAATGAGAGGGAGGTCAGTGGAATGGTGAGGATGCAGGGAGTAGAGTTGGCAAAGGTGGATCAGTTTAAATACTTGGGATCAACAGTACAGAGTAATGAGGAGTGTGGAAGAGAAGTGAAGAAGAGAGTGCAGGCAGGGTGGAGTGGGTGGAGAAGAGTGTCAGGAGTGATTTGTGACAGATGGCTATCAGCCAGAGTGACAGGGAAGGTCTACAGGACAGTAGTGACACCAGCTGTGTTATATGGGCTGGAGACGGTGGCACAGGAGACAGAGCTGGAGGTGGCAGAGATAAAGATGCTAAATGAGGACATTAGAGTGTCAACTCAGGTTCGATGGTTGGAACACAAAGTCAGAGAGGCAAGATTGCGTTGGTTTGGACATATGCAGAGGAGAGATGCTAGGTATATTGGGAGAAGGATGCTAAGGATAGAGATGCCAGGAAAAGAGGAAGGCCTAAGTGAAGGTTTATGGAAGTGGTGAGAGAGGACATGCAGGTGATGGGTGTGACAAGATGACGAGGACAGTAAGAGATGAAAGAAGATGATCCGCTGTGGCGACCCCTAACTGGAGCAGCCGAAAGAAGAATAGGAGGATGATAGTAGTGTAAATGTATTGGGGTCACTGAGTATTTCTTTTTTTAGTTGTTTCCAGGGTCTATAAATAACACTGTCCAATTGTACAATAATGCTGAGAGCAGTCTGAAAATAAAGCTGAAGTACAACTAAACTGCCATTTAATGTAAATTGAGTCAAAGATGGAATTGTATTGTGCATTTGTATCCATCCGTCTTGTCCATTTATTGATCGCACTTAGTCAAGTCTTAGGCTATGAGCGGTCAGAATCCTTTATGATCTTTGTGTGTCTTATTGGGTGATTGAGTGCCAGGCATTTGCTCATTCTGTGATCCTGAACGAGTTCTTTCGCCAAATGTTGCACCAGTGTGTATAATTTGTTGTCTGACAAGATGCTTAATTGTATTTGCAGATTTAGTTGTCATTTGATACTCTTACTATAGAAATATTACATTTAGTTTAATGGTGCCAATTTGTTTATTTTGTTTTTTAAACTGGTAAGCTTTAGATAAACTTGTTGACCATCTTATGTGGAATCATCAAAGGAGTACATTGATTTTTCAAGTCTGTTCTTCACGAGCATGTTTCAAATGGCTTAGTAAATTTTAATAGCACCATATGGTAATTTTAAAGATAGTAGCAACACCAGTCTTTTGTTTTTTCTTTTCTTTGCTTAGATGGGCAGCTGTTTGCCTGGGGGCAAAATACTAATGGACAACTTGGTCTTGGCAAAGGAGAATCCAACAAAATATCCCCCCAGCCTTTACGATCGCTAGCAGGGGTCCCGCTAGCTCAGATCTCTGCAGGAGGAGGCCACAGCTTTGCAGTTTCATTGTCGGGTGCAGTTTTTGGCTGGGGGAGAAATGGCGCAGGGCAGTTGGGCCTAAATGATAAGCAAGGTAAAGTTCATACAAGTCACTGTCAGCACATTATTAATATTCATTATAAGGATAAAAGAGAAAATCATTGTTTACTTCGAGGTTGGTGCCATGCTATTGTCGTCGTAGGCTAAATCCTTTGTGTTTTTGACTCCTCAAAGTGTTTTCATGCCCAGTTTATTTGGTGCAGTTGTTTCAAACCCTGAAGCGATCTTCCTTGTGGACTTCTTCCTTTAGGTAGTTGTGAACACGCCACTTACACTCTGGTTTGGAATATAACAAATGGACTGAGACCCTTTAGAAAAGGTGGTCTCTGCACAGTACAAAATAAACCTTGGAATAGTTAGTATGAGATATGAATGTAATTCCATATGGGACCAGGAAGTAGAGTGCAAATCCATCACACTTGGTATCATCTGCCAACTTAACCAGCTTGTTACTTATATTCCTGTCCTATTCATTTATATATTTTAAAAATAGCAACAGCTACTGACCCCTGCTGAACACCACGCTTCACTTCAACCAGCTCTGATCAGGTCCCTTACACCATCACCCTCAGCTTCCTGTGTCTGAGCTAATTCTGCCCCCATCTACACATCACACCCTAACTTCCAGTACTTTTAGTTTGATGCCCAGCCTTTCATGTGTCACCTCATCAAATGCTTTCTGAAAGTCCAGATGAATGGTATCATAAGCTCCACTTTGATTATATCCTTTTGTTGCTTCTTCCTAGAATTCCAACATGTTAGTAAAACATGATCCCTTGCTGACTGTTCAGTAAAACTCCTATTCTTGCCATATGTTGCTCAGTTTTTTCCTTAATAATTCCTTCCATTAATTTACTTGTGATTCTTGTTAAGCTTACCGGCCTGTAGTTGCTTGGATCTGCCCAATCCCTCTCATTCTATAATGGGATAATATTTGCCATTTTCCAGTCCTTCAGAATGTCCCCAGTGCACAGTGACTTCCTAAAAATATGCATGAAGGGTTTATATCTGTACTTGCCATCCTTCTGTGAAAGGATGCCCCAGACACAGACAGACGGACTCAGAATGTCCCCAAACAACACACGCGTTTTATTTTCTTTTTCTGCGCACACCAACACAAATCTACTCATTAACCCAGTCCTTATCTTTTTGCCTTTCTTTTCTCTGTCTTCACGGCCTCCACTCCTCTCCTGCAAGGTCCATCCTCTTCCACCCGACTGCGGCTCTCCGAGTGGAGTGAGGCGGCATGTTTTATAGCACACCCAGAAGTACTCCAGGTGTTCCTCAATCAAGTTCCGGCAGCACTTCCAGGTGTGGTGGAAGTGCTGCAGACCAGGGCTCCGGAATTGTTGTGGTGGCCACGGACTCCAACAGGCTTGAACTTCAAATCCCCATGCCTGTGGTCCCGATGCAACCCAGGGTGGCTGTCCTTTCACGTCCCAGGGAATGGCTTGCCCTTTTTCTTGGTCCCCTGCTCTTCCAGGCTTCGCGACAGGGCATCCATCACGCTCCTTAAGCACTCGAGTATAAGTGTGATCGCGTCCAGGTGATTTGTTAGGTTTCAATATAAATCAATGAAAAGCTTTACCACCAATCTAATAACACAACACTCAGATCATATCTTGATTCTTAAAAAGTAATATACATTGCAAGGACAAAAAAATACTTCTTATTTTTGTAAAACACAAAATAAATATTATTATTAAATATTGAAAATTAAAAAAATAACAACATTTATTTCCATGGCACGTTTTCATACAAATGATGTAGCTCAAAGTGCTTTACAAGATGAAGAAATAAAATAAAATATAACAGTAAGATTAGACAACGCAGAATAAAGTAAAGTCCGATGACCAGGAGGACAGAAAAAACAAACGAAAAAAACAAAAACTGCAGGGGTTCCAAGGCCACGAGACCACCTGCCCAGCCCCCAATAAATACACAAGTACATGCAATTGTGAAAAAGTAAGTATACCCCATAATTGTTTTTTTTTTTTTTTTAACATATGCAGATATAATCAAGATTTTAACAGAATCTATAGATGTTGGAAAATATTTTGACTTGTAGTACATTTGCAATCCTTTCTGGTCAAATGTTTTCACTTTGTCATTATGGGTTATTGAGTATAAATGTTTGAGCAGAAATGTCATGTTTGTCTATTGTAATAGATTCTACACCACACAGGAAGAGGTTTGGGGGCAGACGCCCGTATTTTTGAATTTGGCTGCCAAAATTAGCAAAGGTTGTGGTTCAGTGTTTCAGATTTCAGTTAAGAACAAAGCAAACAGGCAAACATGGTGGTTATTATATAGCGAGAATCAGACAGGAACCGGAAGTGACATCCTTGGGGCCGAGGCCAGAAGTGATGTTCTTACTACCAGAACCGGAAGTGACGTCCTCGGACCCAAGTGGAATTTCCTGTGATCTGTCTGTCAATGGAAAAGAGCAAGGATTAGTGCACTCTGCCATCCCCTGGTTTGGTGAGGAATTACCATCAATTGAACCTTTTAGCTGCCTCCCATGCACACGTGTATGACACCATTTTAAATGAAATTAGAACACAGTAAATTGCGCAGAAAGTGAGAGGGCCTGAATTTTCCTTTTCCTTGTTATATTTTGTATTTTTCTTATAGGTAACCATACTTTTGTACTTCGCTTAAATGAAAAAGCCCCTAACCTGCTGTAAATAAAACATGGAAGGTGCCATATAAAACCTTAAGGTTGCAGATCATCATCACAAATGAAAGTTGGAATTGTTCCCACATTTCTACAACTGGAGCAGTTGACTTGCTTTAGGTTGCATAATAAAACATTGGTGGCAGCGATGTGAGTTTTAGTCTTAGACAGAAGATGACATTTGCAAGAAGCTTTCTTAGTAAAGGTGGCTGTCTGCGTTATTAAAAACAAGTTAGGCTGTAGTCTATTGATACTTCATTTATAATAACATTTTATAAATATAGTTTTTTTCTCAGTTATTGAATTAAAATAATAATAATAATAATAATGTGCCACCACTACCCGATCAAAGCACCGTGATATCCCTACATTGATGGATTAAAGGCCAGAGGTCCACATGACCGTCGTCATCAAGTTCTTCCATGTGAACGCTGAATACAATGAGGACTGATTGTGAGGTGGAATGCCTAGACAGGACTGGGTGGTCTTGTGGCCTCGGAACCCCTGCAGATTTTATTTTTTTCTTCAGCTGCCTGGAGTTTTATTTTGGTTTTTTTTCTGTCCTCTCTGGGCATCAGAGCTTACTTTTATTCAATGATAATTAGTGTTCCCTAATTCTATTTTCTTATTTATTTTGTCTTTTTTCTCTTTCTTCATCCCTAATTCTATTTTCTTATTTATTTTGTCTTTTTTCTCTTTCTTCATTATGTAAAGCACTTTGAGCGCCATCATTTGTATGACAATATGCTGTAGAAATAAAAGTTGTTGTTAAGCCCTTTTGGTTAATAGTTCCATAATGTTACCTTGGAGGAGTGAAATCCTAATTTGGTGACGGTGGCATTATTTTTAGACAGGTAACCCCGTTTCTTTGTTTTTGTGATATTTTGTCTGTCACACAGAAATGTGAACGTTAAGTCAGGAATGAATGAGTTGAGTTTTTCCTTGTACAACTACATTTTTTTTGTCTTTGTGTTTTGGCATCAGATCGAGCTTTTCCCTGTCACATCAAGTCTTTGCGAAATCAGAAAGTGGTGTACATAAGCTGTGGTGAGGATCATACAGCGGCCTTGACAAAGGTATTTGGAGACTACTTTTAAAGTTTGAATGACGGACTGGCTATTGTTTAAACTGACATTTTTAGAGTCAGTTGGAAAACTGTCTGTCTGTCTGTCTATCTATCTATTATATAGTGCCTTTCACTTCTATCTATCTATCTATCTATTATATAGTGCCTTTCACTTCTATCTATCTATAATATATAAAAGCCAAATACCACTGACTCTCTCATCACGAAATCTCCTGAACCATCAGGACTTGGGACTTGAAATTTGGAATGTAGGTTACCCAATTTCGTGGCCCAAGTGTGAAATTTTTATAGTTTTTTACACCTGTTTGTATGTCTGTCCAATTTTCACAAGAGAACTACATAACGGATTTAGATCATTTTTTTTTTATATAATTTACTTGAACATTTCGTTGATTTGGCGACTTACTTATCACACTAAGTATCATATTTTGCTTGCGGTACCGATATATTAGTGTGTGAATCTGAGAGAGACTCATCGGGCTGCGGGAAAGGGGGCGTGGTCGTTCTCATTTACGCGTCTGTCTCGGGGTGTAACCTTTACTCTGCTTAATTAGAGAACGAGACAACTACTTAACGGATTTAGATCTTCTTTTTTCTATAATTTGCTTGAACATTCCGTTTGATTTTGCGACTTCTCTCGTTGCGCTAAGAATCGGAGTTCGCTTGCAGGAGCGATATATTCACACTAATCCGAGACTGAGGCTGTGGGCCGAGGGGACGGGGAAGTGTGACGTCAGGAGTAGAGAGCTGGGCGGGGCCTCCTCACTGTCCGGTTTCACTAATACGCGGGGGATGGCTAGTCACAGATATGGGGCATGTTGTGTTTTAGTTGGTTAATCTGAGCCAATTTTTCCCCTCAAGTAGAAACTCTTCAATTGAGTTATTGATTCTCATTTTTCAGACGGGCATGGTGGTTTTAAAATTGCTGTTTAGGGTCTCTGTAGGTTTAATATTGACACAGAGATTTCCATTTTTGGATTTCCTACTAAGTGTCGATGATTTCTGTATCAAGTTTTATAGATATAAACGCCTTGCCAGTTGATTGATGCCTGTTCATAGCCCCAGTGGTAGTAATTGAGTTAATTGAGGTCTTATTTTTTGTCTTATTTCACAGGATGGAGGACTGTTTACTTTTGGAGCTGGCTCCCATGGACAGCTGGGACACGACTCGACAAGTGACGAAATCCTTCCAAGACGGGTCATAGAGCTGATGGGTAGCGAAGTCTCCCAAGTTGCTTGTGGCAGGTAGACACATTAATGTCCAAATACAAACTATCACACTGGAGCAAAGTAATATTTATTGAATATTTCAGAGAAAACTTTGGATAAGAGACCACCATGGTGGGGGGATTGAGGCACTTTGGTTTTATGCCAGGGAGAGGAACAACTGATGCAGTCTCTGAATTGAGAAAGCTCATAGAAAAACCGAGAAAAACGGAATGGTTTGATATGGATTTGGAAAAGCCTTATGATGGAGTGCCACGTCAAGTGGTCTCTAGGTGCACAGTGAAGATTGTGCAGAGTATGTATGAGGGAGTGAAAACTCGGGCTTACACTAGAATTACCAGAGCCTACGAAAAAACTCTTAGATCCGTCCCACTTTAAATCGCTTCCCAACCTCTCCGTCAGCGTCTTTTGTCCTTTAAATTTGTTGATAAGCAGCAAGCAGCCTACTATCACATCTCCCCACCCTGCACAGTTTTCTCAGCTCAAGTCTGTTTACCTGCGTGTCAGTTGCTTGGAGTTGTATAGAGTGAGAAGTCAAGCAAAATTACACCTTTTATAAATACAATATCGTTATTTGGAACACTTACATTTCATGTGTGTTCCGTGTCTACAACGATCTATGCACAGTAAACACATCGTTAAAACAGAAACGTTTTTCATGTTTTAGTAATAATTAACAAAATGTAGACATGAAGTGTATAATATGTGAAGCCTGAAGTCCAAATATCAAAGCAACACTTTCACAAAAGGTACAAATATAACAGAATTAGTGCGCTTTTATTCAAAAATATAACTGCAGAAAAGAACCCGCGTTAGAGTGCGATATTGACATGCATTTGCTAGGAGCGCTTCAGTGGAGCAACTGTATCAACTCTTGACTGGTAATCAAAACTTCACGGGTTAGATCCTCGACAAGTCCGTTTTGAGAAGTCAGCTGCTTTTATTCCTTCTATTTTACAATAAAAACATACATTTGATTTCAGTCTGTAACAGTCGGTTGTTTTGCTTTGTTTTTTTTTTTTTTATTCACTTTCATACTCTCAGTCGCTTCCACAATCCTACCGTACCCTTTCCCCCCATCTGACACTGCTGTTTTCACATAAAGACACGCTATAGCTCTGCACTCTGTAGGAAGTAAGTAAATAACATGCGATCTGGCTTTTATTTAAGTAACATATAAATGTTGATGTACAAGTATAACAAAACAAGTGCATTTTTCTTCAAGACTATAACCGAAGAAAAAAGAAACTCACAAGTACACTGCAGAGCTTCCTGTGTTTGAGCGACATGGGCATGCTCAAAAAATACACGTGTAATGGCACAAAAAGTGCATGCAGACGCTTCAGTTCGCAAGCATTAGTACGAGAATGCAGTCAGACTTCCTTTTAGGGCACATACACCGTCCAGATGTTATTTACAGTAGAGTCTCGCGTATCCGACATAAATGGGCCGGCCGAACGTCGGATAAGCGAAAATGTTGGATGATGGCAGGTGTTAAGAAAAAACCTATTAAACGTCAAACTTTGTTATAATTTTACACATTACGAACCTAATAATCATGTTTTACAACAAAACAACAGGATAAATTAACTGAAAACATGAACCGCCAGTTACAGAATTGTCTGACGTTAAATACAGTATGTACTGTACTTAAAAAGTTCAGTCCTGTGATGATTTAAAGACATTTTTGATCGTAATCTGCTTTCCTGACGAGTGCCGTTTCTTCGCTGTGAATATCTCGCCATCTTTGCAGCATCATTATGTCGATTCCTGTAGCTTCTTCTTGTTGCTCAATGTAATTAATTGCAGCTTCTTGAGCCTTAACTCCATCACTAAATAGTCAACATCCGTACGAGCGTATACTGTTTACTACAGCATTGTGACTGTGTGTGTGTTTGTGCTGTGACGTGCGAGTCCCCGTCTTGCACCCGAAAACTCGAAGCTGAGTCTCAATACTTTTAGCAACACCAGCTTTATTAAACTTGAAACAGCAACAGCGCGGTTATTTATTTTAGCAGGATCTGCCATTCTCCTATACACAGACACAGCAGTCAGGCAGGGTCGGGGGGAAAGTAATACTGAGCCCAGCGCATTTATAATGTCGCTTGTTCCTTGTATCACCCATCAAACACAGGCGCTTATAGCATGTCCGCAATCTTTTCGGATTCGCTTTTACATCGAACTGCTACAGCGCTGGGAGACTGCGATTGCAGCTTTGGGACGCTCTTCCGCGTGTCGTCCCGTTGGTGGAATCCACAAGAGTTTAGAAACTCACTCACACCAGCCATGATTCTTTTCAAAGGTAAAGTGCAGGTTAATTTGCTTTATGTATTTTTACTTTATATTTTGTATTAATCATCTTTATATGAATAGTTTTGGGTTGGGGAATGAATCATCTGAGTTTCCATTATTTCTTATGGGGAGATTCGCATTGATATACTGTACGAGTGCTTTGGACTGCGAGCACATTTCCAGAACGAATTATGCTCACAAACCGAGGTTCCACTTTAATTAGCTGCAGCAGAGCTGGGAGCAACAAAAAACAGACTACACTCACACTCGCAACTTGCAGTTCTTGTTACCGATTGATGCGTATTTTTTTTTTTTTGGTGGGACGTCGGATAATACGGAATGTTGGATAAGTGAAGGTAGGATAAGCGAGACTCTACTGTATTTGGATTTATTTACTTACTTCCTACAGAGTGCAGAGCGCGTCTTTATGTGAAAACAGTAGTGTCAGATGGGTTTCATTTAATTCAGTTTCATTCTCTCAGTTTCTCTCAGAACTATTTTATTTTTCAGCATGTTAGGCAGCTGCTTAGAGGGACTTGTGACTGCCGATTATCGGGACAAGGTTTGAGGAGTAAGAGTATTTATACAGCTGTGAAATCTGCATCGCTTGACTTTTCCTAACAGGGATTGTGAACAAACCATAGCCCAAACTTACTAATGAAGGTCTGACAGCTGGGAAGAGTTATCAGAGACCTCATATAATATTGTGCTGCTCAAACTTTTATATGGTGCCCATGTCCTTTTTTCACTTTACTTCTTCTGGCAGCTCCCGTTAGGGGTCACCACAGCGGATCATCTTCTTCCATATTTTTCTGTCCTCTTCATCTTGTTCTGTCACACCCATCACCTGCATGTCCTCTCTCACCACACCCATAAACCTCCTCTTAGGCCCTCCTCTTCCCTGGCAGCTCTATCCTTAACATCCTTTTCCCAATATACTCAGCATCTCTCCTCTGCACGTGACCATACCAACGCAATCTCGCCTCTCTGACTTTGTCCCCAGACCATCCCACCTGAGCTGACCCTCTAATGTCCTCATTTCTAATCCTGTCCATCCTCATCACACCCAATGCAAATCTTCACGTCTTTAACTCTTCCACCTCCAGCTCTGTCTCCTGTGCCACCGTCTCCTGTCCATATAACATAACTGGTCTCACTACCGCCATGTAGACCTTCCCTTTCACATCTGCTGATACCTGTCTGTCCCAAATTACTCCTGACATTCTTCACCACCCATTCCACCCTGCCTGCACTCTCTTCTTCACCTCTCTTTTACAATCCCCATTACTCTAAATTGTTGATCCGAAATATTTAAACTGATCCACGTTCGCCAACTCTACTTCCCTCATTCTCACCATTCCACTGACCTCCCTCTCATTCACACACATGTATTCTGTCTTGGTGGTCCTACTGACCTTCATTCCTTTCCTCTCTTCTCATATCTCCAACTCTCCAGGGTCTCCTTAACCTGCTTCCTAATATCGCTACAGATCACAATGTCATCAGCAAACATCACAGTCCATGGGGCCTCCTGTCTAATCTCGTCTGTCAACCTGTCCATCACCATTGCAAATAAGAAAGGCTTCAGAGCTGATCCCTGATGTAATCCCACTTCCGTCACTCCTACCGCAGACCACGCCACAGTCACACTTCCCTTGTTCATATCCTGTACTACTCTTACATACTTCTCTGCCACTCCAGACTTCCTCATACAATACCAAACAAAAGTAGCACACACCTATTGCTTAAAATATGGAAAAGGTTTCATCTTTAACATTATGCCATTTTGAGATCAGTTCATCTTCTGCTCACTTATCCATCCACAGTAACAAACTCTGTGTGCGTGTGTGTGTATAGACATATAATATCTGAGATGCTCCAATCAGGTGTTTTTGGCCCGTTACCAATCACTGGTTTCATGTTACTTGATTGGCCAATTCCAATACCATTTTTGTTACCTTTGTCCCTTTTAAAAACTTTTTAAACTAAGCTCCCACATAACCAGATGCATAGAAGTGTTACGTCCAATATTAAAGTTTTAATGCTGTTATTTTTATAAATAACTATAGACCACATGTGTTCACTGATCTTTTTTTTTTATTAACAAATTTAAATTCTGTAGGCTCATTTTTCAGTGACCTAACAATACTGAAATAAATCAAATGTCCTTGAAATACATCCTTTAACTAATAAAATGTATACAAAAATATTTACTCATAATACATATAGTATGAAATAAAATAAAATGCTTCTTGTAATTACAGGCTGTGATATTGTTTAAAATTTTCTGTAATGTACTTAACTGAAACAAGGTTTAATAGAAATAAGTAGTTTTCACCACTTCTAACAAAAAAATCTACTATATATATATATATATATATATATATATATATATATATATATATATATATATATATATATATATAATATATATATTATATATATATATATAATATATATATTATATATATATATATAATATATATATAATATATATAGTGGAACCTCGGTTTACGAACGTTTTGCAAGACGAGCAAAAATTTTTAATACATTTTGACTTGATAAACGATCGATGTCTTGCAATACAAGTAGTATGGATACACTTTGTCTGCTGAGCGTTATGTGATCACAACTGAGCTGATGGTTCTTCTCTTTCTTCTTATCTTGCTCGCCCGCCCAGCGCGTCTCTCTCTCTCTCTCTGGCAATCATCTCCTATTCTCCGTCTGAGTCTGTGTGCCTCACTCATATAGTCACATCTGTTTACTACAGCATTGTGACTGTGTGTGTGTGCGCTGTGAAGTGCGAGTCCCCGTCTTGCTCCCCAAAACACGAAGCTGAGTCTCAGTACTTTAACACCAGCTTTATTCAGCTTGAGACCGCAACAGCGCTGTTATTTATTGTACCGGGATCTTTATAATGTTCCTTGTATGACCCATTGACGACAGGCGCTTATAGCATGTCTGCGATCTTTTTGGATGCGCTTATATGGCGAACTGCTACAGCGCTGGGAGACTGCGATTGCTTTGGGACGCTCTTCCGTGTTGTCCGTTGGTGGAATCCCACATGAGTTTAGAAACTCACACCAGCCATGATTCTTTTTAAAGGTAAAGTGCAGGTTAATTTGTATTATGTATTTTACTTTATATTTTGTATTAATCATTTTTATATGAATAGTTTTGGGTTGTGGAACGAATCATCTGAGTTTCCATTATTTCTTATGGGGAGATTCGCATTGATATACGAGTGCTTTGGACTGCAAGCACATTTCCAGAACGAATTATGCTCGCAAACCGAGGTTCCACTGTAATTAGCTGCAGCAGAGTCGGGAGCAACAAAAAATAGACTACGCTCACACTCGCAACTTGCAGTTCTTGTTGCCGATTGATGCGTATATTTTTTTTTGTTTGTTTTTTTTTTTGCGGTGGGATGTTGGATAAGCGAAGGTAGGATAAGCGAGACTCTACTGTATTTGGATTTATTTACTTACTTACTACAGATTATCATATATCATATATCTATATATCTATATATATATATATATATATACAAACCGGATTCCAAAAAGTTGGGACACTATACAAATCGTGAATAAAAACTGAATGCAATGATGTGGAGGTGCCAACTTCTAATATTTTATTCAGAATAGAACATAAATCACGCAACAAAAGTTTAAACTGAGAAAATGTATCATTTTAAGGGAAAAATATGTTGATTCAGAATTTCATGGTGTCAACAAACCCCAAAAAAGTTGGGACAAGGCCATTTTTCACCACTGTGTGGCATCTCCCCTTCTTCTTACAACACTCAACAGACGTCTGGGGACCGAGGAGACCAGTTTCTCAAGTTTAGAAATAGGAATGCTCTCCCATTCTTGTCTAATACAGGCCTCTAACTCTTCAATCGTCTTGGGCCTTCTTTGTCGCACCTTCCTCTTTATGATGCGCCAAATGTTCTCTATAGGTGAAAGATCTGGACTGCAGACTGGCCATTTCAGTACCCGGATCCTTCTCCTACGCAGCCATGATGTTGTGATTGATGCAGAATGTTGTCTGGCATTATCTTGTTGAAAAATGCAGGGTCTTCCCTGAAAGAGATGACGTCTGGATGGGAGCATATGTTGTTCTAGAACCTGAATATATTTTTCTGCATTGATGGTGCCTTTCCAGACATGCAAGCTGCCCATGCCACACACACTCATGCAACCCCATACCATCAGAGATGCAGGCTTCTGAACTGAGCGTTGATAACAACTTGGGTTGTCCTTGTCCTCTTTGGTCCGGATGACATGGCGTCCCAGATTTCCAAAAGAACTTGAATCGTGACTCGTCTGACCACAGAACAGTCTTCCATTTTGCCACACTCCATTTTAAATGATCCCTGGCCCAGTGACAACGCCTGAGCTTGTGGATCTTGCTTAGAAATGGATTCTTCTTTGCACTGTAGAGTTTGTGGTGCAGTGTCGTTTATAGATATATACGAAATCTTAGCTACCTCTTATATTCCCACCCATAAAAAAGGCCAAATTCTGCAGCAGGATGGTGCTCCATCGCATAGTTCCATCTCTACATCAAAGTTCCTTAACGCGAAGAAGATCAAGATGCTCCAGGATTGGCCAGCCCAGTCTCCAGACATGAACATCATTGAGCATATGTGGGGTAGGATGAAAGAGGAAGCATGGAAGACGAAACCAAAGAATATTGATGAACTCAGGGAGGCATGCAAGACTGTTTTCTTTGCTATTCCTGATGACTTCATCAATAAATTGTATGAATCCTTGCCAAACCGCATGGATGCTGTCCATCAAGCTCATGGAAGTCATACAAGATATTAAATTTGGATCTCACAGCACCACTACTTAATTTGCTGACATATTTTTGGATTTGCAGTAAAGTTGTTCATTTTCTGTACAGGCGACAAAACCTTTGTCTTGCCCAAATTTGACCTTTCTGTTTTGATTAAATGATAAATCTTTTTTCAGTGAAACTAATTTATTTCACTACATTAAACATCATTTGGGAGGGCTTTAGCTTTTCATATGAGCTATTTCTAACACCAGTTGATTAATTAAAAGTCAGGTTAATAGCAGGAGTTTCTACAAAATAGAGAAGCGACAAGACTTTTGTCAGGGACTGTATATCTATATCTTTATATCTATATCTATATCTATCTAGCAGGCTTTGGGCCTTGGCAAATGCCACACGGTTTTATTTCTATTAAATAACGAGACCGTGATTCCACCTCGTAAACAAAGCAGTCAGAACCAGTTATAACCACATGCGTGGTGACCCTGAACATGTCTGAACCTGCATGACAATCAGCAACACTCTTATGACGTTCAGTTGTGAATTGCCATTTAGTTTGGTTGTGTTTTCTGTAGTGTGCCGAAAAAATGCTAAGTTTAAAAGTTGAACAATGTGTCAATTTGAAATTTTTAGTAAAGTTGCACAAAACACCAACAGAATGATTTGATATCATGGGTGAACAACACTCTCCAGGGCTTGGTCGGCGTATCGATATCCAAGTCTACCATAAAGAGAAGACTGCATGAAAGGAAATCCAGAGGGTGCACTGCAAGGTGCCAGCCACTCATAAGCCTCAAGAATAGAAAGGCTAGATTGGACTTTGCTAAAGAACATCTAAAAAAGCCAGCACAGTTCTGGAAAAACATTCTTTGGCCAGATGAAACAAAGATCAACCAATGATGGCAAGAAAAAAGTATGGAGAAGGCATGGAACAGCTCACTATCCAAAGCATAGCACATCATCTGTAAAACAAGGTGAAGTCAGGCAGTGTGATGGCTGCCAGTGGCACTGGGACACGAGTGTTTATTGATGAGGTGACACAGGACAGAAGCAGCCGCATGAATTCTGAGGTGTTCAGAGACGTACTGTCTGCTCAAATCCAGCTAAATGACGTCAGATTGATTGGGCAGCGGGCATTTCATGATACAGATGGACAATGACCCAAAACATGTAGCCAAAGCAACCCAGGAGTTCATTAAAGCAAAGAAGTGGAAAATTCTTGAATGGCCAAGTCAGCCACCTGATCGTAACCCAACTGAGCAGGCATTTCACTTGTTGAAGACTAAACTTGGGACAGAAAGGCTCACAAACAAACAGCAGCTAAAAGTAAAGGCCTGGCAGAGCATTAAAAAGGAGGAAACCCAGCATCTGGTGATGCCCATGAGGTCAAGACTTCAGGCTGGCATTGGTTTTCAACCAAGTATTAGAAATGAACATTTTATTACCAGTTATTTAATTTGTCCAATTACTTTTGAGCCCCTGAAATGAAGGGATTGTGCTAAAAAAATACTTTAGTTGCCTCACATTTTTATGCAATCGTTTTTTTCAACGCACTGAATTAAAGCTGAAAGTCTGCACTTCAATGTCATCTGAGTTGTTTGATTTAAAATTCATTGTGGTGATGTACAGAATCAAAATTAGAAAAAAGTTGTCTCTGTCCAAATATTTATGGACCTAACTGTATATTCTCACACAGTAAATTAATTGATATTGGCAATTAAACACTGAAATATATATTCATTCTGAATCATTAATTACACTATAGCTTTTTGCTGTTAAGATATACATTTACTACATTTATAAAGATGTGTTTTAATAATGTAGCACTTGTTTTTTATCAAAACTTACATTGTATGACACATATAAAAATAAAATAAACAGTACAAATATTTTTAAAAGTCTATTATTTACTAAGCAATTTCAAATTCTTCTGTATTTTTTCATTTTACAATTAAAAGTCTAGGCTGCTGCACTTAAAACAAGCTTGCTGTCCAAACTCAAACGGTGTCCATTTTAATGTAAAGGACAAAATAAAAAGTTCTGAATTCATTAAAGTAGCCTTTCTTGCCGGTTGTCTAATTGTACATGATGACTTCTTCAATTCCTTTTTCTCATTACTTTCTTTAATATTCCAATAGTCCCTCACTGTCTTGTAAAACAGGCCTTGACTTGCTTTATTTACACTACAGGAAAATGAAAAAAGACGCGAGCTGGATTAATTACCATAAAGCTTAGAAAAGCAGGGGAAATATCATATTTTGTAACTGGCCAATTTATTGATCACCAGTCGTGTCTTTTATAGTGAAAATCGGCCAGTCAATCAGAGCATCCCTAATATATGTGTAATAGTCCATTACTAATAATGCCAGTATTGATGTCCTTGCCTTGTCTTACTTACAGATGATAAGTGAAATTTAACTTCTCCCCCACCCCTTCTTTCCTTGCAGAAATCACACATTAGCCCTTGTGCCTTCTACTGGTTTGATCTATGCATTTGGTTGCAATACACATGGGCAACTGGGAAACGGTTGCATAAGTAACTCCAAAGGTCCACAAGCGGTAAAGGGATTCTGGGTTCCCCACAGGAGTCAGCGGCAGTCAGGTACTTGCTTGTATTTAATCTGGCTAATAGTAAATAGAAAAACAAATTGTAATTCTCTATATATAAAAGCCAAACGGACTCACTCATCACGAAATCTCCCGAACTACAAGGACTTGGGTCTTGAAGTTTGGAATGTAGGTTACCCATGGCCCATAGCTGCTCGCTAAAAAACGGTTTTAAAAGTTTTGTGGTCCAAGCGTGAAATTTCTTATAGTCTTTTTAGACCCGTTTATATGTCTGTCCGCTTTTCACGAGAGAACTACTTAACCGATTTAGATTGGGTTTTTTTCTGTAATTTGTTTGAACATTCCTTTGATTTTTGCGATTTTCTCATCGCGCTAAGGATGATAGTTTGTTTGTGGTACCAACTTAATAGTGCGAATCTGAGAGAGTCTTATCGAGCTGCCGGGCCCTCCTTACGCACGCGTCTGCCTCGGGGCCTAACCTTAACTCCACTTAGTTAGCAAACGAGAGAACTACTTCACGGGTTTAGATCTTTTTTTTTTTTTTCCTTTAATTTGCTTGAACATTCCTGCTGATTTTGCGACCTCTGTCATTGCGCTATGAATAAGAAGTGCTTGAAAAAGTTATGTATTCACGCTAATCTGAGACCGAGGCTGCAAGCCGAGGGGAAGGGCAAGAGTAACGTCAGGGTGGTAGAGAGCTTGGCAGGGCCCTCCTCACTGTCCTGTTTCACTAATATGCGGGGGATGGCTAGTATATAAATATATACATGGCAGCAGCATACAGCACATCACCTCCTTATGCAGCCCCGATTTAAGAAAATGTAGGAAGGATTTGTTGTGGTATCCGATGTGATGATTTGAGTGCACTCCTATAGCGAGAGTTGTGCGAGGTCTCCTAAAGGCTCCACAAGCCTGGCCAGTCCTTCCCAGCCAGCCCAGAATTGGGCTCAACCAAAGCAGCTTTGGGGTACTTAGGCCTAAAATGAAGACCTGATTTTCAAAGCTCCAGACAATCTCTTTGATGGCCAAAAATGTTTAAAATACACCAAAAGAACCGTGAAAACCTTTGGCAGAGAAGAGATATCCAGAAATGGAAATGTGTGAGGTAAAAGAGAGATTCACACAGCATTGCTGATTTCTATTTCATTAAGTGCTTAAAAGGACAAGAGCTAAGATACGTTTGGGAATGCTGAGCCTTTTTGATGAATTGTTTAAATTTGCAAACATGCATTGACACCAGAAAATGACCCAGTTTACTTGGTATAATTTAAATTGTGCTGTACCATGAATGTCAGTCCGTAAGTTTCACATATTTTATTAAAGAGTTACTGGTCTACAATAGATAGAATTTTATTTGTCCCTGGAGGAAGTTGAGCTTTTTACTGAAGCTCTTTAAATAAATAAATAAATAACACACACATGCTATAGTCTAAACAAAACCAGAACGACTGAAAATAAAGCAAAATTTAAAAAGAAATAAAGTAAAACCTCAGATTTGGCAGTCATAGTCATAATGAGGCACTATACAGGTGTGTTGCCATTTGTATAAAGCAGCCCTCGTCACATTTCTTCACACACGTCTGCTGAATGATTCTTTGTCCGAATGTCCTCAGTGTTTGTGTCAGACAAAGGACGTGCAGCATTGTTCATGATGGCACTCAGTTTTGCTTAAATTCTTTCCTTTGTTTCTATTTCTAGGGGCTCCAGAGAGTGTGTCATTTATGAGTCCACCCTTCTAATTAGCTTGTTGATTTGGTGGGCCTCTCTTGAAGTGATGTTAACCAGCGCAACACACCACAGTGTAGAAAATTGCACAGGCCATTACAGAGTTGTTGAAGAGTAATAAGTAATTAGTAATAAAGCTAAAGACATTATTGTATTTTCTTTCTGTAACAGACGTTTATTCTCATATTAAACGTGTGTTTTGCTTGTAATTTGCTGTTACCACAGCACTGACTGTAGGACTCAGGGGTTCTTGTGCTTACTGACCCCATCTGTAGCTACTGTTTTTCTCTCAGGCTTCGTCTTCATTCTTGGCCTTTGACTTTAACTTGTTCACTCAGCCTTGTAGATCAGGGGCTCCAGTCAGCTCTGTTAACATCAAAATATTATTGATCTGACCCGAATCCTCATACAGTATCTTCATCCTCAAGAGCACGTATCCTAATACTGTCGTAAATTTGTACTATATTGAAAACAGTAATTTAGATTTAGAATGTATTCAGACCAGTTGACTTTCTGCACACTCTTTTGTGTTGCAGATTTCATTTTAAACAGATTACATTTGCCGTTTTTGTCTGTCAACCTACAATCAATAACCCGTAATCACAACAGGAAAACACGCTTTCAGAAAGGTTTACAAATTTTATTGAAATCTCTCATTTTACAAAATGTTCATGCTGATATTCTAATAATTACACACACATTTTACATGCAGTATCCTCAGTTGAGCATTCAAGGCTAATCCTGACTAAATATTTTAGAGGGAATGGTTACAAGCCATTAATTCTGAATAATGTAGCCTCATTTTATTTGTGATTTTAATTTTTTTTCTTTGTTTTTTGCCAAGCAGATACTGATTACTATGTAATCCAGAGAATTCGTTGTGGGGGAGACCACAATATTATATTGTGTTCCACAAAAGAGGTAAGAAAACAGGGAGATTTATAATGAAACACTGAAAAACTTGTAATGAATTATGAAACAGGTTTAAAGGCCCATTCTGTTGTGAATAAGGAGTCAGGTTACAGATAATTGAATACAGTACAATCCCTCTTAACCGGCCACCTCAGGTCTGGACCCATGGCTGGTCGCCATTTTGGCCGGTTAATCCGTTGCATACCTATTTTCATGTAGAAAAATATTTCTAAGGTATGTACTGTACCTCTTCGACGTTCCTGAAGAAACCATATCCACATGTCTTCATTCACGATTTTGCACACAGGTTTTTTTCTCGTACAGTGACTGGACAGTGTGGTGTAGCAGGTCCACAGCTCAAGTCAATAAGGCCACTTTTTAAATAAATAATCATTGCACTCGCGGCTTACCGAGTATGTGTGGCCGATCGGTTCCCGGGGAATTCATAATGCGGGCAATCCTAATTTAAGTGCACAGGTGAGGAGTCATCTGCATCCGTAATTGTTCCCGGGAACTGCTAATTGCCACATCTGATCCACGCCCCCGTGATAAATAGAAGTGCGAGGCGGCCAGGGGGAGAACAGGAAAGAACGGGAGGTTAATGGAGAGGCAAGCAGATAGAGGAAAGCCGGTGCAGGAGAGACCGCAGATTTGATGGAGCAGTGGCAGGCAGCTGGGAGGTGAACCCCAGAAGATGAGTGTTTGGCCAACACTCAGTGGGGCTGAAGAAAGCAGTCACTCCAGTTGAGCAAACACGGAGCTGGAGTGACCGGTATTGAAGACGACTGGCTGTCGAAAGGCAGCAGCAGTCGTGGAGGCTTTGGGCTGGTTTAGCCCCAGCGTGAGCACCCTGGCTGCTGGGGAAAGAACCCACGTCTCGGTCCGGATGGAGCCCGACGTAGCCAGGGATTGGAAGGCTACTGGACCAGTGTGGAGGTAGGGCGACTCCCCGTTGCGATGCCCGATGGGAGAAGCAGGGGAGCCGCTAAGTAGAAAGAAGGCACCGTGGAAAATTCATTAAGGAATATGTAAACGGAAATCACTCTGAGCATAGGAGCCCTCTTACCTTCCAGGAAAGAAGGAAGTGCATACATAGAATATAAAGAAGAACTCAGGATTAAAACAATTTTTTTTTATTTTAACAGGCCGGTTAATGCAAGGCCAGTTAAGAGGGCTTGTACTGTAATTGTTATAATACTCCATACTTGAAAAGATTAGGTTAACCATAATCTTTTAAGATTATGAGATTAAGATTATGTTAAGATTACCCAAACATTTTACATGCATATGAGATTAGCATGCACTTTATTCTCAACATTTCCACAATAATCTCATTGGATCGGGGAACACTTACTACGAAGCATTTAATGTGCTACATTAGTTATAATGGGGATTTGAGAAAATCTAGTAAATGAAACATTGATTTCAAAATGAAGTTTAAGACTTTCTACTTTAATGACAAAACAAACTACGAGAATAAAGTCGACATGGTGACTTTAATCTCCACATAAACGTTGCAATTAAAGTGGCAATGTCGAGAATACACTCAGCATGTTGACTTTATTCTCGACATGCACCTTTTTTTTCTCACTGTGTCCATAATTTTTTTTTTCTTCTCCGTTGCCCTAATACGCTTCTGTAGAAATGAGAGTGTTGTCAGAATGTTCCTATATTACATCTGGCCTTTTATGGTTTTTAAAGCATTAATCTTATTTTGGACACTACCTACAAGATGTCAACTTTTTGCTGCTGGAAAATCAACATGATTGCACGCATATGGTGGTCTTTTTCTTTCCTTTGTAGTAAATGTTTCTTTCTGTTTGTTTCTTTATTTTTTCCAGAATTCTGCTGCGCCCGATGATTTTCGTGTTGTCAGCTTTACAAGAAGTGTTTCACTTATAAATTATGAGAATTTAAATTTATGGCAAAAAATGCTTTCTAAGAATAGCAACTCCAGTGTAACCAAGTGAGTTTTTTTACCTTTGAAGTCTTTCAGTACCAAGTATTCGACTGTTTAACGTTGGTCATATTGCTGTTTAGCTGTAGTTTCTGCTTTAAGCCAGTTGGTGTATCATTTGAGATCAGGGCTGTGAATGGCACATGACGTCAGTGCAGCTCTTCCTGATTCTAATGTAGTGCCTTTGGATGAGAAGTAAAGTCATTGCTGTGTAATGCCTGTGAAGAAGTCATTTATTTTTGGTAGTTCCTTTTGCCCATCAGTAAGAACAATGGTACAGTAGGTAAACTTATCATTGGAGTTCACCGATTTATTTATTTTTGCTTAGAGTGACCATTAAAAAGTAAACTACACTGTTTAATGGACTCTTTACTAGGGTTGCCAGATTAGAATCTCTCTCCATCCATCCATTCATCCACACACATGCACACCCACCCATACACCAAGCACACATTAGGGGCAATTTAGGATTGCCAATGCACTTAACCTGCATGTCTTTGGACTGTGGGAGGAAATCCACGCAGACACGGGGAGAACATACAGACTCCATGCATGGAGGACCCGGGATGTGAACCCAGGTCTCCTAACTGCAAGGCAGCAGCGCTACCCACTGCTCCACTGTGCCGCCCATCTTCTCTATATTACTCTATACATAAATTTATACATGCCCCCTACACACCCAGACCAATATATTATATAAAAGTAGAGACATAAGTTAAAACTATAAAGCAAGGATTTTAATGGGTTATGAGGAAAACAAAAGTTAAATCATTTGAAAATTATTTACTGCAAGTGCAATTGCATACACCACAGTTTTCTTCAAAACAGCTTCTGCCTTGTTTGATAAATGTCCATTTGCTGGAATATTCATCATGAAATTTACACTTACGTTTTGGTATCTTGGCATGGATGGATTACTTTTCAAGTTAGAAACAAAGTGGGCCGTGGCAAGTAGTAACCACACACTCTGTTGACGCTGAACTTTGCAATGCTGATACAGAACTGCACAGCAGCGCGGCCGGAGAGCCTAATGATACCAAACATAGCAACAAGTTGCAAGCAGGCAATAAACACTCGTTTCCTCTTTTACATTTGGGTTATTTTCATCAAGAGAATCTGAGAAAAGGAAAGCATAATTACTTATAAAGTTACAACTAAGTACCGTAAGGAGGTAGTAAAAAGGTCAGTATGGGACAGGGGACAAAATGATCAAATATGGGACATGTCCTGTATTTAAGGGACGTGTGGCAACCCTACTCTTTACTTACCTGGGACCCTTGACATAAATTGACCAAAGCCAACTGGAGTTCATGCAGTTCTTCTTCTTTTTTTTTTTTTTTTTTATTATTATTTAATTTTATTACAATCCATACATAGCAATCAAGTTTTTACAAAAGAAAGAATTATGTTAAGAACAGATCGATCCCCACCCCTGAGAGAGAGAGCAAGCCAAACGGTGTAAAATTTAAGGCTTGTAAACATACCTAAATTAATAAATTCTCTGTGCTGTATAAACTTATTTTAAAATATTACTGATTATATCCTGCCATGTTTTGAAAAAAGTCTGTACAGATCCTCTGAGTATTTGATTTTTTCCAATTTCAAATAGTATAACACATCGGTTTCCCACTGACTTAAAAGAGCAGAGTTTGGGTTCTTCCAGTTTAGCAGAATAAGTCTGCGTGCCAAGAGTGTAGTGAATGCAATCACAGTTTGTTTGTCCTTCTCCACTTTAAGCCCCTCTGGAAGACCCCCAAACACAGCTGTTAATGGGTTAAGAGGGATTGTGAGTCCAAGGCTGTCTGAGAGGTAATTAAAAAGTTTTGTCCAGAATAATGTTAATTTGGTGCAGGCCCAGAACATGTGACCTAGTGAGGCTGGGGCTTGATTGCAACGTTCGCAGGTTGGATCATGCCCTGGAAACATTTTGGAGAGTTTTAGTCGAGTTCAGTGCAGTTCTTTAATACCCAAGACTGTGTGAAGCTGTGCTAGCTGAAAGATATCATAATTAATGATGCTCTGGTTTATCAACAGCAGGCTGGAAGCTGGTGGATTTTGCTAAGAATATACAATCAGCAAATCGGTATGCAGCTTACAAAACACAAGAAATTTTCATGATTTGGAGTGGGTGGGGGGTCTGCCAGTAAAGCAAATGAAACGTCTGAAACATGTAGAAGTATTTGACTTGTGTACAGATTTTTAGTTTGAGTCAGCTGGAAAGAAAAAAAAAAGTCTTCTGAACACGATAAAACTCTCTATATACACTCACCGGCCACTTTATTTGGTACACCTTGCTAGTACCAGGTTGGACCCCTTTAGCCTTCAGAGCTGCCGTAATTCTTCATGGCACTGATTCAACATGGTGGTGCAAACCTTCCTCAGGGATTGTGGTCCACATTGACATGGCAGCATCACACAGTTGCTGCAGATTTGTCAGCTGCACATCCGTGATATGAATGTCCTGTTCCACAACATCCCAAAGGTGCTTTATTGGATTGAGATCTTGTGACTGTGGAGGCCATTTGAATCCAGTGAGCTCATCGTCATGTTCAAGAAACCAGTTTGCGACTATGTGAGCTTTGTGACATGGTGTGTTATCCTGTTGGAAGATGGAGACACTGCCGTCATAAAGGATTGGACATTGTCGGCGACAATACTCAGGTAGGCTGAGGCATTTAAACGATGCTCAGTTGGTACTAAGGGGTCCAAAGTGTCCCAAGAAAATTTCACCTACACCATTATACCACCACCAGCAGCCTGAATCGTTGATACAAGACATGATAGATCCCTGTTTTCATGTTGTTGACCCTACCATCTGAGTGTCACAGCACTCATCAGACCAGGTGACGTTTTTCCAATCTTCTGTTGTCCAAAGTTGGTGAGCCTGTGTGAATGGTAGCCATAGTTGCCTGTTCTTAGCTTACAGGAGTGGCACCCACTGTGGTCCCACTGCTGCTGTAGCCCACCTGCTTCAAGGTCTGACATGTTGTGTGTTCAGAGCTGCTCTTCAGCACACCTCCGTGGTAACGAGTGCTTATTTGAGTTACTGTTGCCTTTCTGTCAGCTCAAACCAGTCTGGCCATTCTTCTCTGACCCCTGGCGTCAACAGGGCATTGAACCGCCGCTCACTGATATTTTCCCTTTTTTGGACCATTCTATGTAAACCCTAGAGATGGATGTGTATGAAAATCCCAGTAGATGAGCAGTTTCTGGTCTGGCACCAATAACCACGCCACCACGTTCAAAGTCACTTCAGTCCCCTTTCGTCATCATTCTGATGCTCGGTTTGAACTTCAGCAGGTCATCTTGACGATGTCTTCAGGCTGAAATGCGTTGAGTTGCTGCCATGTGATTGGCTGATTAGATATTTGTGTTAACCAGCAGTTAAACCTAATAAAGTGGCCACTGAGTGTATATGTGTGTGTGTTTTATACTGTCACTATTGTCACATTTACAGAGTACTTTAAAATTCTTAGTTCCATATTTCAATCAACATGCATCACATCTCGACTCTCTGGCAACATCATCTGTGAGTAGAACTTCCTTACTTCAAAATTTCTGTCTTCCTCATCTGAAAAAAATCTTAGATGAATATCTGCTGTTTACATGTGCAACAAGTAGGTTCTAAAATCTTATTATCACATTTTAAAACCAGTAGTCTACAAAAGGGGAAACATTAAAACAGTAATGGCTCAAGTTAGATGTTGATGTCTGCCAAATGTATCCCCCTGAACAACAAGATAAAAACAATGTGACATTAAAATGGAGTGGAGGGCAGCCAACAAGGATCTCTGAACTATGTTGCTCCTCATTTTGTTGACGCCTCAGCAGTGGCATTCATGAATGATTTGAATGGGTGTCGTCCTCCACATGTTCTGCGTTTTTTTTTTTTTTTGTCCCAGTCCAGACACATGCAAGTTTGGTGAACTGGTAATGCTAAACTGTACCCTGTTTCTGTGTGTTTTTTGTCTTCTGGTGGACTGCCACCCCGTCCAGAGATGGTCTCAGGCTTGTGCCCCTTGCTGGCTGAGATAGGCTGCTCAGGATAATGCTGGTGTAGAAAATGGATGTGACAGTGGATATGTTATGGGTACTTTGCTTTTCCTTTGAACAGTTTTGTCAGCTTTGACTTGTTACTGTTTGATGCTATCAGTGTGCAGGGTGGTGATGTTTTTATACACATGACTATAATACTACGACTGCTGTTCTTTTATTTTTTGTTTGTTTTTGCCTTTTAGTGACATAATTCCTCTGCTATCTTCCGCTGCATGTTGGAATGCAAGTTTTCTTGACTGTAGGTAAGTATTATTATTTACAGTGTATATAGAAAAGAATCAAAAATAGTCACATTTTGTTGTTTCACATCAGAAGTGAACACGCACACACACACACACACACGCACACAAACAATATTTATCCAGCTGCATTTACTCAAGCCCTGTGGTGGCTGGCGCCCTGCCCGGGGATTTGTTCCTGCCTGGCGCTCTGTGTTGGCTGGGGTTTTGGCTCCAGCAGACCCCTGTGACCCTGTGTTAGGATATAGCGGGTTGGATAATGGATGGATGGACGGATGTATTTACTCAATGCAACTTAAAAACAGCCAAGTGAAAGATATAATAGCAACAGGTCAGAAAAAAAATATAAAAACTGGGATGTTTGAGATGGTTAAAAGATCACCCCCTCCTAAAATAATCAGGTGTAACTAATCACCATCACTGCACAGGATGTAACATCAGTAGGGAATATTATCTCTTCTCTGGAAGATGTTTTTCTCAAAATGCTGTGTCTGCAAGGCCTGCTGGATTGTGTCAAGAGCCCTCTGATCCCTCTCATGGATTCTTTATTCTTTAGCCATCTGGAATAAAGAGAGCCTGATCTGTCAGGTGCGGTGATGGCTTTTTATGGCCCAGGCTGTCAGCACAGTTTAGTTCCCCATGAGCTTCCACCCCACCCTAACATCTTAGATCACAGTGTCACACTTCTGTTGAGACACAAGTCACTTTACTTATCATCTCAAAAGATCAGCCACCGCACTGCACTGATCTGAGGAACTTACACTAAACAGGTTTATTTAAATGTGTATCTGCATTGTGTGGTTTGGCCTGTTTGTGCTCACCGGCCCCGAGCTCTGTCATTTCATCTCTCTGTTCTTTTATAAGGGGTGGAGGATGATGATGATGATGATAAAGATAAAGTGAACTTTGATTTTAACTTTGAAAATCTTTCTTTCTTTCGATTGGCTGGAGCATCAGTATCTGTGGTGGGAACTGAAGGGATTTGGACCCCACCCCCTCTTCTTTTATCTTTACAGTGATGTTTCTTCTTATTGAGCTCCCTTTATTCATCTCTTCTTTCTTGCTTTACTCATCCCTTCTTTCTTGCTTTCATTCTTTTTTTCTATATCCTGTCTTTCTTTACTCATCCCTGCTTTCTTTCTTTCCTTCTTTACTCATCCTTGCTTTCCTGCTTTCTTGCTTTACTTGTCCCTCCTTGTTTTCTTGCTTTACTTGTCCCTTCTTTCTTTCTTTCTATATCCCTTCTTTCTTGCTTTCTTTCTATATCCCTTTCTTTCTTTCTTTCCTTACTTATCCCTGCTTTCTTGCTTTACTTGTCTCTCTTTCTTTCTATATCCCTCTTTTCTTTCTTTACTCATCCCTTCTTTCTTTCCCCATCCCTTCTTTCTCCTTCTTTCTTTACTCATCCATTATTTCTCCTTCTTTCTTTCCTCATCCCTTCTTTCCTGGTTTACGTGTCCCTTCTTTCTTGCTTTCTTGCTTTACTCATCCTTTCTTTCTTTCTTTTAACTTGCTTTTTCCATGATTTATCTCAGTAGCAATGATGAGCATTTCAGAACCAATCCCAAGAACCCAGGAATCGATTTAAACTCGGTCAGGTTGCTGTTTGAGATGTTGGCAAAGCCCACCTTCTGCAAGTTACTTGAGCAGGTAATCGATTCATGATTGTCTAAAGCTACTTTTTAATACATTTTTATTATTCTTGTAAGAGCCATTTGCTAGTTACTTAAGTTATCTGAATTTTTTTTCTAAATATTAGTGCATAGTCTATGGGAGGTTCCTATAACCCCCATAAGTTGAATTGAATTGGTATATTCTAGCATTTTCTAGCCACTCTGACTAAACATTATTCTCAGTTAGTGATCAGCCTTGCCATGTGTAAGGCATAGAGGGCATGTGGTTTTAAACCGGGCCTTTCGTGCATTAAGAATCAAGTAACATGAAAGACAGTATACTTTATTGAATGTACAGCATCTTTAAATATAAAAACAACTAAAGTTTGACAAGAAAAGCTGAATTTATAGAAGATATATTTTTACATTTTTTTTTGCCTTTTATTCTACGTGTGTAACAACTTTTTTCTTTATTCTTGTGTTGATTGTCTGCTTTGAATTTTCACTAAATATTTTAAAACAAACTTTTGGACCAAGAGATTTCTTTCGGCACACGTGCTTGAACTCTCCATTTATAATGTATTTTAAATGAAGAATGGTATCTAAAGCAAGGCATTAGCAGCTTGGCTGCTTCGACAGAGGCAGAGAGGAAATTTTTTTTCGTTCACTGGGGCTGCCTGTTGTCATCTGCGTGTTATGAAGTTGCACCCCGGGCTGCGTAAAGTGTAACAATTTGATTGTCAGGTTGGAGTTAAAGGAAGAGTTACACTTGCTGGCCACTTTATTAGGTACACCAGTTCAACGGCTTGTTAATGCAAATATCTAATCAGCCAACATCTGTCTGCGGGCCGAGGGGAGGGGGAAGTGTGATGTCAGGAATGGGGATGGATATTTTATTGTTGCTATGTGTTTTTAATCGGGTTTTTTGACATAGAAGAGTTTTTCTTTAGCATTTGTTTAGCTTACTGTGTAATTACATGGGGTTAGCAATGACTTGAGTTCAGTGGAGCCATTGACCTATTCATCATCTTCAATATTTACAGTCACTATTGTCATGTACTGTATACAGAGTACAGTCTGAGCACATAACATAGGAGCCATGGAGCACATAAATACACTGACTAATAGTGGTAAGCAAGGCGGAGGCTTCGGGTTTGGGTTTGGTGCCTGGTGAAGTGTTTGTAATAATAATTTTTTTTTCTTCTAGCTGTTTTAAACAACATTTGATTTTTTTTTTCCTCTTTAGACAACAAAGAGTTTTGAGAGTCTCTTGATTCCTCAGCTGCCATCTTCTCCACCAGATGTTGAGGCCATGCGGATCTATTTGATTCTTTGCGAGTGCCCTGTGCTTCATGACTCCAAGTATTACATTACGTTAACTATCCCCTTAGCCATGGCAATACTACGATTGGACGCAAATCCTAGCAAAGTACTTGGTAAGGCCTCTCTTCCTTCATGCATACTTTGTTTTAAATAGTTAGATTCACGGATCTTCCCATCCATTGCCCATAGCCATTAGGTCACTTGTAGTCAGCTGGCATGTTTCTTAGCTTGGCTCTGTTCATACTCGTTTATCTGCATGATCTTTATGAAATTTTTAGTTTGATGAATAGTAGTCTCACTGAGCCAGTGGAATCATACATACTCCTGGATAGGACCAGAAGAGAATTTTCCTTAAAACTGGGTGGGGTCAATTAGACAGCTCACTGAGTTATCACATTTCTAAACCAATCCAACTACTCCTGAAGGGCGGTGCTCAAAGTAGGAGTGGTGATTTTTTTTATTATTATAAACATTTTATTGAATTTATTAAAATCAAATAACATTCCATACAAGCAAGTCAAATTTTACAAAAGTAGGTTTGAATCAAATCAACCCTCACCCAATTTATCAAAATCACTTTACAGTTAAATAAATTACCCATGACAATCACATATCACCCTTTAGGATCAGATACTACAAATGAGATTGTTCTATGTGTAAGAATTACCACACCTTTAGTTTTCTTTGTAAAGCTGGAAAGGAATATTTGGCCAGTCTAGTCTCTGTGCAGCCAAAACTGATCCTTGCTTAATAAGCTGGTCTCCTGTAAAAATACTATTTTAGTGTTTAGACTTGTTACTTGAGAGAATACTTTCTTTCTCTTTAATTCATGATTGAGACCTTTAACATTCCAGCTCACAAAGTTAACTGTTTGGTCATGAAGACTTTGCTTCTGGACCTTTGTTGACATTCTGTAATTCTAAACTAAGGTTGTACTTTGTTACATGTGCTAGCTTTGACCTTAATTTCCAGTCTAGCCCCACATGGGGAGGTAAAATCGGGGTGGGACTAGGAGGTGAGAGAAAGAGAGCAAGCTAATTCTAATCTATCCTTTTAATCCTTATAATTGTAAGTGCCAACATAACAATAAGCTTCATGGTAGTAACTCCTGGAAAATGATTTTGAACCTCAAACAGCAGTGGTGCTCTCATTAACCTGCTCCGACAGAGGGCAAGCTTCTTATTGCAATAACATGTATACAGTTGAAAAATCTCCTGAAAGTGACCCCTATGAATGTGTGTTGCATGTGCAGAGGGCACATTGCATGTGTTAAGAAAATAAGCTTTTCCTGTTGCAAGGGAAAAACCTTTCTATGACATCAGGCTAAACATTGACATTCAAAGACATTGATGGACGAATGGTAAAAAACAGTACGTTACACGGGTGCAGTGTGCACCCTCTGTTGTTTAGTTATGACAATAGCATAAGAGTTGATGTAAGGTTGAAAGATTTAGCAATTTTTTTAATGAAAATTTGAATTGTGAAACGGACATTCCAAATAAACACTCTGGCTGTTCGCTTAACACCGTAGGAGTAAAATCGACTTGCCCGCATCTTCTGTAGTCCTGTGCTACAAAAAATTAAGATGGATCTTGTGGGAATGCAGACCCCTATAATGAAATGTTATTTGCTCACAAGCAACATAAGTCTGGTTTCACCTTTGACATCACTACTTATTTCACAAAGGATGTCAAACAACTTCAGAGTCAGCCTCATGAGCCAGTAAAGCCTTGAGATAAGTGAGCGCTCCTTAAAGACGCACAGACCTGTTGACGTTCATGCATGTCTTGGTTTAACCACCGTGGGTGCTTTGCTTGGTTTATAAGCCAGCCTTTTAGTCCACTGGTAGAAGATGGAGCTGTCTGTTTAACTGCTGATTAACTCCTCACCACAGACATATGCTCTGTGACTCTGGGGACATTTCGTAACTCGTCTTAGAAATTTGGAAATGTTCACATAAAATGCTGTAAATGGCGATGTTAAAGGTGCTAAAATAAATTAAACTTGTCTGTGTACTTTGCTTGAGAACATAGCAGTGCCCTCCATAATGTTTGGGACAAAGACACATTTTTCCTTGATTTAGCCCACTGCTGCACAGTTTTAAATCATTGTGATTAAAGTGTACATTGCAGACTTTCATTTATGGAGATTTGCAGACCTCTCAGTCACACCATGTAGAAATGACAACACTTTTTCAACATGGTCCCCCCATTTCAGGGCTCCATAATGTTTGGCAGGTCTATTAAAGCCGTCATATTTAGGTCCTTCACATGCATTGACTGCTTGAAGTCTGCGATTTATAGACATCAGCAGGTGCTGAGGGTCTTCTCAGTCAAGCCTCTCATGCAGCCATCTTCAGCTCATGTTTGTTTTGGGGGCTCGTCCCCTTAAGTTTTCTCATCAACATATAGACGGCCTGCTTAATTTGATTTAAACTGGGTGACTGGCTTGGCCATTCAAGAATTTTCCATTTTTTTAGCTTTGAGAAGTCAAGCAAAAGGTGTCATTTTGCTTGACTTTTCACTACATTCATAATAGCTAACATGGTACAACACCCTAGTACTTTTAGCTTTGAGAAACTTCTGTGTTGACTCAACGATATGTTTGGAAACATCATCTTTGTAAGAGCCATTTGCTAGTTATTTAAGATAAATCAAATGTTTGCCTATATATTAGTGCACAGTCTATGGGAGGTTCTTCTAACCCCCACAAGCTGAATTGTGTTTGTATATTCTAACTACTACTTGCCCCTCTGACTATAGATTAGTCTTAGTTAGTGACCGTGAGTAAGGCATGGAGGACGCGCTGTTTTAAACCAGGCCTCAACGGGCCCAATAGAATGTAACGCTATGTGCTCTATTGAATGTGCAGCGCTGTACATTTAGAGCGTACTGAAGGTGAAGTAAATCATCTTTAAGTATATAAGCAGCTGGAGTTTGACAAGAAAAGCTAAGTTTAGAGAAGAGACATTTTTTGCAATTATTTTTTTTTTTTGGCCTTTTCTTTTAAAATGAACTTTTGGACAGAGAGATTTCTTTCAGGGCACACTTTTGACCAGTGCTCGATCCTGCCTTACTTACCAGCAGCTACAATCTTGTTTTTGAATGAAGTGCTGTCCAAATGTCTCCCCTTAAAATGAAAGTCTGCAATTTGCACTTTAATCACGATGTCTGAATTGTTTGATTTCATATTTTAAACTGTGGAGCAGAAAGGGAAATCGAGGAAAAATGTGCCAAACGTTACGGAGGGCACTGGATCATGCACTGAAATAACAAGCCTTTAGCAAATTACTCATTTGTGTTAGTGTTGTGTTCCCCCAAGAAGAATATACGGTACTGTAAATCAGTATGCTAATTTCTCCTCCCATGTCTTTTCTTTCACAGATAATTGGTGGGCTCTGGGAGATTCAGAATTCTTTTCTCGACTTATTGAAATGTATAAATGCACGGTTGTTTTTCTTTTGGGTAGTGGAAAATCTCTGTTGATCCCAACGTTTTTGGATGCCTATGTCACTGCTGCGCTTAAACTGCTTGAAAAACTCCACAAGGTATGTGTTGTCTGCTTTACTTTTCCTCTGTGCTATTCGGTTTTCTGTAGTTTTATCCCTCTTAAATTATTTTCATTCCTGAATAAGCACAGTTGCATCCACTTAACAGGATCATCTCCAGGCAGAGGAGTAGCTTCAGTGACAGACTTTTGTCACCGTCCTGTTCCACTGACAGACTGAGGAGATCGTTCCTCCCTATCTATCTATCTATCTATCTATCTATCTATCTATCTATCTATCTATCTATCTATCTATCTATCTATCTATCTATCTATCTATCTATCTATCTATCTATCTATCTATCTATCTATCTATCTATCTATCTATCTATCTATCTATCTATCTATCTATCTATCTATCTATCTATCACATTCCACACTTCTTCATCCTTCCCTCTTTGCCTTTACAGATCTAGGGCCTAATAAATCACCCTTTGGTACTCTTCTCTGTGTTTAATAAAACTCTTCACTTTATCGCTTGTTTTACCCTTCTCAGAATAATTTCCCGTGTTTTCTAATCACATATTCCTTGGTCTTCCTCTCATCCAGCGCTCTTCTAGATATTCTGTCATTGTCCATTCTTAACACACGACCAAACCATCTTAACTGTTTCTTTTCTGTTTGTCCCAGGAGGGCTTCTTGGTTTAATTCTTCCCTTATCTTTGTGGGTTACACTTTGCCTGATGAAGGGGCCTTAGCTTCCTTGAAAGCTTGCATTCGTAATCTATTTAGTTAGCCAATAAAAGGTGTCATTTCACCCTACTTTTTCCTGTATCAATCTATGGCTAACACGGTACAACAGTCTACTGCTATGCTTATCTTTGTGTTTGTAATTCAGTCCAGCTTTGTTTATCCCTATTGTTCTTCTTAAATAATTACTTTCTACTTCTTTATTCTACTATACTTTTCTGTCATAGTATGTTCTGGTATCTGGAAGGTTGCTGGTTTGAATACCTGTTACTGCCAAAGTGGTTGCTTACCCTCCTTGGCCCTTCAGCAAGGCCCTTAACCTGCAGTTGCTCCAGGGGTGCAGTACAATGGCTGATCCTGCACTCTGACCTCAAGGGGTGTGCGAAAACTTAACAAATTACTAATCCAAGAAATTGTATAAAGTGAAATAAATAACAAAAAAAAATATCCAACTCAGATTTGTATAGACTTATAAATGTGTGATTCAGCCCTTCTTCCCACTTCTTATTTCCTATAATTGTATTATTTAATTCATAATAAACATGGCTTGATTTATGAAATCTTCTATATAATACGCTAAGGTGGCTGTCCATTTGTCTGTCCAGAAATCACCTGTAGCTCACAAACCGTTTGACCTATCAAACTGAAATTTGGTACAGATATACTACATTATGTCGATTATCCGCTTTCGGGCTGATGATTGACCTCCAAGGTCAGAGGTCAACCCAGGAAGGTCAAGGCCAAAAAACAAATAACTTGTAGCCTGAAATTTGGTACACACATATATTACACTTAGAAAGCTGTAGCGCAGAGTTTATTAAAAGCAAAAATCTTTGGAATTATTACAAATGATGCCAAGAAAAGAAGAGAGGAAGCGGGCCGCTAGGGTGGAGAAAAGAAAAGCTGCTCGGGAAGCAGCAAGCGCATCAACCTCTGAGCAAACAAATGCTAAACATACAGAGAACGAGAAGGAAAACTATGAAGAGCACACTCCGCATTTACGACAGGCAGACGCAGAGCGAAGGAGACTCACAAGAGCAAATGAGACCGAGGAAGAGGCTAATCGATGTTGGCAATCAGTGGTCAAACATGCCAGAATTGCAAAGTCAAATTTGACCGAACAAAAACCATCCAAGAACGTGCAGTGTGCCGTTTACTGGTCTGTTCATATTTCTTAACCTCAAATAATGTTATGAGCCTTCAGGAACATTATAAATAATTTCCACCAACCCATTCCAATTCCATTTCCTCCAATCTGATTCTTCATTCTAACACTTCTTCCTTCATATTTACAAATTGAGCTTGACTTTTAATATTTTTCATGCTGTTTGCTGTGTATTACAGAATGTCACAAATTATTGGAGTTTTTCTGGGGTATCTGCTTTCAGCACTATATCCTCAGCAAAACTAGATTTTGTACATACACTGGTTGTAAATTCCAGTTTCCCGTTTTGTTTTTTGGGTTGTCTTTGGTTTTTATGCTTTAGTAATTTTGTTGATGAAGATTATAAAACGTAGGAGGTTTAATGAGTCTCCTTATTTTATTCATTTCTGATACTTGTCCATTATTCCAACCTTCCATTTCACAGCTTTACACAAACTTTCTGTGACTCTTCATATATTACTGGGGACTATCAGTCTCTTGCAGGTTTCTCCATACATATTTTTTATTCAGCTTATCAAAGGCAGCATGCAGATCCAAGAATGCTAGGTGGACAGCTTTGTCCTTATCTAGAAATGTTTCAGTCTGGATGATATTGCTATGATCCTCTGTTTGTCTCTCTGGTCTCAATGTTGGCTGTTCTTCTTCTAGTTTTCCTTCTACATGCATCCTTAGTTTGGTTTTAGCTGTTCTGTAGTTTATTTTTGAAGACTGTGCATTTTCAAATACAGTGGAATTTCCTTTCTTATTTATTGGTTCAATTTGATGTTTTTTTTGCAATCTTTTTGTATCATCTCCTGTTTCTAAACTCACTGGAACATGTCTTTAAGCTACTCGGTTACCTTCAGTCTTTTGGTTCTTGATATTTGTCATGTTCCTCAGCTGCTTTCCTAATTTAATTTTCTCAATGGCCACCTCTACTTCATTTATTAATATAGTCAAACTCGGTTATAGTGAACTTGACGGGACCAACACTATTTGCTTATTATAAGTGGAATTCTCTATAACCGGGAAATGCGAATTTGACAAAAACTAACTCAGTCTATTAAAGTAATACTGATTTATTGAAACAAATATACAGTCTATATGAAAACGTTTGGGAACCCCTGTTAATTCTTTGGGTTTTTGTTTCTCATTGGCTAAGCTTTGAAAGTAGCAACTTCTTTTTAATATATAACATGCCTTATGGAAACAATAGGATGTCAGCAGTGACATTAAGTTTATTGGATTAACAGAAAATATGTATCATAACAAAATTAGACAGGTGCAGAAATGTGGGCACCCCAACAGAGATATGACATCAATACTTAGTTGAGCCTCCTTTTGGCCTCTAGACGCTGTCCTCCTATAGCCTTTGATGAGTGTCTGGATTCTGGATGGAAGTATTTTTGACCATTCTGCATACAAAATCTCTCCAGTTAAGTTCAATTTGATGGCTGCCGAGCACGACAGGCCTGCTTTAATTCATCCCATAGACTGTCGATGATATTCAAGTCAGGGGACTGTGACGGCCATTCTAGAACAGTGTACTTCTCCCTCTGCATGAATGCCTTTGTAGATTTCCAACTGTGTTTTGGGTCATTGTCTTGTTGGAATAACCAACCCCGGCTTAAGTAACTTCAACTTTGTGACTGATGCTTGAACATTATCCTGAAGAATTGGTTGATATTGGGTTGAATTCATCCGACCCTCGACTTTAACATGGGCCCCAGTCCCTGAACTAGCCACACAGCCCCACAGCATGATGGAACCTCCACCAAATTTGACAGTAGGTAGCAGGTGTTTCTCTTGGAAAGCGGTGTTGTTCTTCCGCTATGCAAAGCGCTTTTTGTTCTGACCAAATAACTCAATTTCTGTCTCATCAATCCAAAGCAATTTGTTCCAAAATGAATCTGGTTTGTCTAAATGAGCATTGGCATACAACAAGCGACTCTGTTTGTGGCGTGAGTGCAGAAAGGGCTTCTTTCTCATCACCCTGCCATACAGATGTTCTTTGTGCAAATTGTGGTGAATTGTAGAACGATGTACAGATACACCATCTGCAGCGAGATGTTCTTGCAGGTCTTTGGAGGAGATCTGTAGGTTGTCTGTAGCCATTCTCACAATCCTGCCTCTGCATATGCCACTCCTGTATTTTTTTTTTTGGCCTGCCTGACCTGAGTTAGTTTAACAGCAACTGTGCCTGTGGCCTTCCATTTCCTGATTAAATTCCTTACAGTTGAAGCTGACAGTTTAAACCTCTTAGATGGCTTTTTGTAGCCTTCCCCTAAACCAGGAGACTCAACAATCTTTGTTTTCAGATCTTTTGAGAGTTGCTTTGAGGATCCCATGCTGTCTGTCACTCTTCAGAGGAGAGTCAAAGGGAAGCACAACTTGCAATTGACCACCTTAAATACCTTTTCTAATGATTGGACACACTTGTCTATGAAGGTTTGACAAACTAATCCAAACAATTTTTTCCGAGAAATCGTTATAACCGAGCTCGTTAAAACCGAATTTGACTGTATTTCATTTCTTTCTTCTTCTTAATTATTCTTTGTCCTCTTAATTCTTCTACACTCCATTACATAAGCCTAATTTTATAGTGTTTTTATATTGTTCTGGGTGTTTTACCCACTTAATAAATAACATTTTTTCTCTTTTTGTATTTTTGCCGTTGATTGGCAATGTAACTAAAAAGTCAGTCAGTTGTAGGGCCACAGTTACAACTTTCTATCCTGTGTACTTAACTATGATTAATGTCTCTGGTGCCATTTTTAAGTCTGGCCTAAGATTGCAATGCAAAACTAAACTGTGTATGGTTCAGAGTTGCTGTCATCATGCTTTTAGGATTTCTTCAAAAGCAAAGTTGAACTTTTTAGCCATCAGACTAAACACCATGTTTGAACACTGCACATTATCCACAGTGGGAAGCATAGCAGTGTCCTACAATGAACATGGACCAGAGAACGCAAAGGAGACAGTTCTGTGAGGAGATCAGAAAGAAAAATGATGGACAAGCATGTTAAAGGCAAAGGCTAGAAGACCATCATCTCCAAGCAGCTTGATATTCCTCTGACAACAGTCGTAAAAATATTATGAAGAAGTTGAAAGTCCATGGGACTGTACCAAACCTCCCTGGACGTGGGCACAAGAGGAAAATCAACCCCAGGATGAGCAGAAAGGCTTTGAGAATGGCACACAAAATGCCAAAGATAACTTCCCAAGAAATATAAGCTGAACTCCAAGGTCAAGGTCAATCTGTGTCTGACCGCATCATCTGTTGCTTTGTGAATAGAAGACGTCCCAGATGGACCTCTCATTAAAAAGCCAGACTGGAATTTGCTAAAATGCATATTGACGAGCTACAATGCTTCTGGGAGAAGGTCCTTTGGACATATGAGACACAAGTGGTCTTTCTTGCCAAGTTTCATCAGCTCTATGTCCACAGATGAAAAAAATGAAGCTGTTAAAGAAGAGAACACTCTGTCATGTTTTGAGGCTGTTTTGCTGTATCTGACACGGGGCTTCTTGAGTCTCTGCAGAAAACAATGACATGTCAAGAATATCAAGACATTCTGGAGCAAAATGCACTGCCCGGTGTCAGAAAGCTCTGTCTTAGGCACAGATCGTGGACCCTCCGACAGGATAAGGAGCCATAATACACTGTGAAAAGTGCCCAAGAATAGCTAAGAACAGAACATTGGACTATTCTGAAGTGGCCTTCTGTGAGCCCTGATTTGAATCCTATGGAACATCTATGGAAAGAACTGAAACATGAAGTCTGGAGAAGACCCCCTTCAAACCTGACATGGCGAAAGCAGTTTTCTCAGGACAAGTGGGCCAAGTGACCAGTAGATCTCCAGGTCTCGCTTGTGTTCAGTGATTGCAAACTCTTAAGGGCTGTGTTTCAAAATATTGGGTTAAGGGTCATTTTTGTCCATACCATTTCCCTTTGTGATCTTATTTGAAATATTATTTTGCATCAAACCTTTAAGGCAAAGTCAGATTTTTGTTGAACGTGCAATAAACAAAGATGGGTGCCAATTACTTTGGTCAGTTTCAAATTATTTATGGGCAGTAGTGGCTTCTTTTTTCATGGAGGGTTCCAACAGATTTTGTCAATGTCTGTATTGAAGTAAAAATACCAACAACACTGGGTGTAAGGCAAGAAGCAAGTGTACCCGTGTGCCACTCCTTTGCAGGGCTCAATACCACAAACAAGGAGAAGAGTGTGCTGCATGGTTTCCAGTAACAGAAACATAATTAGAAAAGTGTCACCCAGCGCTTTGCTATAGATACCTTGGAACAGTGAGATTGGGTTTCACAGTGGCCAGTGTTTATTCTGCGAATCTTCGGTGGCTCAGGTCAAGGATGTAAATATGCAATGGATGCAGTTCACATCACAGCACATGAAGGACTAAACCTTTTGATCAAACACAAGAGAATTATGACGTTTGGCTGCGTTTCTGGTCAGTTTCATGAAGATTCATATATGGGCTTAGGTTTTAAGAACAAATGTGGGCCACTCAAAGGTGCCGTTTTTCATACCAATGAAGTAAAATGTATGCAAAAGTAAGGCATTATTTACGCATTACATTTTATAATAAGTAACTATATAACATATTTAGCAACTTTTTTGTGAGCAAAGAGTAATGTACTCTTCTAAATCTAACATTCCCACCACTGCTCAGGAGATGCATGCTTGTTTTGGGCCAGTGAGGGTATCTGACTCTTTTCTGTGAAGTTAAATGCATCGGCCCATTTTACCAAGGGTGGACTCATGCATGTAAACTCGGGTTTTAAAGAAGTTGGTTTTCTGCCTTACCAGGGTTACTCACCTTATTCCAGTTTTGTATATGTAATGGACAAGTTAAATGCCCGAGAATTGTTGTGAGCAGCTGGGGACCAAGAGATGAAAGCAGAGGCACCCAATGTGAAAGTGGAAAGCATCCAAAATCAAATGAATCGAGTCAGTGGACAAGACGAGGTCAAAGTCAAATTTGGGAATGAAGCTGAAACCGAAAATACACAATACTAGGCCTACTTTGAAAGTAAACAAACTACGTCTAAATCCGTTTAAGGAGATTTTGTATCCATCATGGGAGAGGGTATTATACGATCACCAGCATCTTTAGATCATCGTGTCCTGTGACATCATGGGCACAACAAGCCTGGTCACATAACAGATTCAGAAAGCTGTTGCATAATTAAACAAACATGCTGATAATAACAATCAAGTTTGTGAACACTAATAATAATGAAAATTACAGCAGAAATAAAATCCTCAAGAATGACACCCCAAAAATAAATAGAAACATGTATCAGCCATGCCGGTATTACACAATGGAAACAACATGCGGTGCTCGAAAATCTAACAGACCCTACAGGTCAAGTCAGGTTGGGGAGCATGCACCGGTACAGCATGTTGCCACACGCACCACACGACAAAACAGCTTGGGATCATGGTTGGCAGACTTGCGGTCCAGTCTTACCTTCCAGAAATTACTGTCTTTCTGCCGCAGCCAGGTGTCACATGGCCTGGTTCAGCCGCTCAGGTCCTCAAAAAAGAGGATCCTGCGAGCCGGATCACAGTCATGCAAATCACGCCACATGGCCATAATGCCGTGACTGATGATGCATGTAATGTGCCTCATTTGGGACTCCATGAGAAACCACTCATTCGACATAAAGTTAAACCACTGGTAGGCGAGGATTCTCAGAAGATACACAGTACTGAAGGAGTTCAGTATATATATACAGTATATATAGAGGATATACATATGTATATATATATATATATATATATATATATATATATATATATATATATATATATATATATATATATATATATATATATATATATATATATATATATATATATACAGTATATAGCGAAACAGTAAGCAACAAGACTGCCTTCATCCTTTTGCAGAGATATCGGGAGCACCGCACAGCCCTTTCCAGCGACCTCACGCGACCCCCCATGCTATCCCAATCCGTCTACTTACTTCAGAGGAAGAGTCACCAGAGACAAACCCTACCACTAGGTGAGAAAAGAAAAATAATGGCAGAAGTACATGGAGCTTTGCCAGGGCTGGTTCTGCCTGCCTGGTTATATAAAAATTCGCAGTGAGAGCACCTGCCCTGTTTAAGTAACTTCTAATGAGTCCAGCCATCACGGTTCTGCATACAACCAAACGCATATTGCAGTTCGTTTTTCTTCTCTCGTACTTTTCCATTCCTCTGAGTTGAAGTTTTGTTCCTGCATTTAGATAGGTTTGCCTTGTTAAAAATGTATATTTCATTTTCATTTGTTTGTGCCACTTTAGGTAAATTTGAAATCACGACATGTCGAGTACGATCACTTTTACATACCTGATATTGCAGCTTTAGTGGACATTCAGGAAGACTACCTCAAGTGGTGTTCAAGCAAGACGAGTATTGTGAGTATTGTTATAACTAATGCAAAAAAATAACACGTGTTAAGTTTGCTTTACTGTGAAGCACTTTGTCTTTTTTGTAAAAATAAGTAACTGTTGTATTTAAAAACATTTTTTTAATAACGTGTTCAGACAGGTGTTTTTGGCTTTCTGTATTTCTTTATTCTAATTTATCATTTCTCAGTTGTTTTAATCTAGCTTGTTTACCAACTAGTACTACATAAAAAGAAAAGTGGGATTATTTTCAGAGGTATTTGTGGTCCTCGATTTATACTGATGGTTGCATTTTGTTTTCTGAAAAAGCTCTAATTTTCTTATTATTTTGCTCTACCCCCTTATTTGAATGCAGGCTCTTGCAACATCTGTCTCACTTCATGATACTATAGAATATACTCATTCGTATTAATGTCAGTTTGTAGTTGTCAGACATTGGTATATAAGAGGAAATGGGAATACCTGGGAAAACCTGTACATACATTGACAGAATGTCCTAATTCCCCAGACAGACAGTGACATCAGTGACAGAGTCAGGAGGTATGAGGCACCATGGCAGTGCCACTGTGTCATCTTTGCTTTCATATTGTTTCTGATCATCTCCTTTATGTCTCATTTCTGCATTTCCTGCTGCCTGATCTTATGTGGGTGCTGTGTGTTCATGTTATACTCCTCACCACATGCATTTCCTGCCCAAGGCTGCTGGTATAAACAACCTATAAAATGAAGTTGCCGAGTAAAGCAGCTCTTTCACTAAGGTCACCACAAGTAGACCTTTTTCTCTAATAACACAAGTATTGCACCTCAGACCAACATACTTAATCAGACTGGTTTCTGGATTGTTTTAAAAGTTCATGTGTACCAGGATGTGGTCACAGAGCATTAGAACATAAGAATTTTGTCAAATGAGAGGAGTTCACTTAGTCCATTTGTCACTGGCTAACATCAAAGCTGTCTCACTATCTCATCCTGATCCATACTTAAAGGCTGTCAAGGTTTCTGTTTCATCTCCATGACTTAATGGTTTGTTCCACAATCCCACAACTCTTTGTGTAAAGAAGTGCTTCCTGGCTTCAGTCCTAAATGCACTTCCCCTTAATTTCCCACTCGTGTCCTTGAGTATGCGATTCATCATTTAGTTGAAAGAATTCAACTGGTCTGCTTTATCAGTGCCTTTTGAGAATTTTGAACACCTAGATTAGGTCCCCATGCAGTTTCCTCTGCTCAAGACTAAACCGGTTTCACTCTCTGAATCTGCCACAGTAGGACATCTCCTTACGTCCCATGATGCACCTGGTTGCTCTTCTCTGCACAGCTTCAGGTGCTGCTATGTCTTTTTTTTTTTAGTGTGATGACCAGAATGGCACACAGTAGACCAGATGTGGTCTTACTAATCCCCCTACAGTCTGAGCATAACGTCCTTTAATTTATATTCAACAGTTTTTATGATATAACGTATTTTGCTTGCTTTTGCACATTGAGATTCACATTCATAGATGATGAAAACGTTGTGTTGACATAAGCCACTAAATCCTTTTCAGAGGTTGCTTCCTGCAGGTCATTGTCACCCATCTTGTATTTATAATTGTCATTCCTTTCACCCACATGGTGCACTTTGCACATTCCTACATTAAACTTAATTTTCTAAATGTTTGCCCAGTTCCGAAGCTTGTCTAAATCTTTAAAAATTGTTTTTGCTGCCTCCTCAGTGTCTGCCATTCCTTCAGTTGGTGTCATCTGCTGTAATGAGTACACAAGAAACATTATAAAGGGTTATGGCACCTGAAACCGATCCCTGTATAATGGAAGGTTTTTGAATATCTGCTGTTACTCCAGTTTTTCTGTCATCTGTGAATTTCACACATGTACCAAAATCAGTTCATTAATATAAATCAGAAAATGTAACGGACCAAGGAGAGACCCCCCGTGAGGTAACTCACTGATGCCCTCACTCCATTCTTAATAATACATTTTATTTATTTGTAGGCACCTTTCTAAACACTCAAGGACACCGAACAATAGATAAAACAAAGATTACAAACAAAACTAAAATACAAAAATTTAATCAGAGAGAACAATTGTAATCAAAGAAAAAAGCAGTCTTAAACAAATAAGTTTTAAGTTTAGATTTGAAAAGTGAAAATGGTTTAGTATTTCTAAGCTCAAATGGTAGTGAGTTCCAGAGCTGGGGAGCAGAGCAGCTGAATGCTGTGCCCCCATAGTAGTAAAACGGGCGAAGGGGTCAGTCAAGTGGATGGAAGAAGAGGATTTAAGGGTACGGGAGGGAATGGCAACATGGAGGAGGTCAGACAGATATGGAGGGGCGAGGGTGTGGAGAGCTTTAAAAGTTAACAGAAGAATTTTGAATTCAATGCGAAACTGAACTGGAAGCCAGTGAAACTGCTGCAAGACGGGAGTGATATGGTGAGTAGAGGGGATTCTAGTAATGATGCGGGTGGGCAGCTGAATTCTGGACCAGTTTCAGCTTATAAAGAGATTTGCGAGAAAGACCAAAGAAAAGGGAATTGCGGTAATCCAGACGAGAAGTGACGAGGCTATGAACAAGGATAGCAGTGGTGTGGGGAGTGAGGGAGGGGTGAATACGATTAACGTTACGCAAGTGGAAATATGAAGACCGGGAGATTTTATTGATGTGGGACTAAAAGGATAAAGTACTGTCAAGGATGACACCCAGGCTCTTGGGGAAGGGCAGACAGAGGAATTATCAATAACAAATGGAAAATGATCAGTTTTGGATACATTGATTTTGTACCAATGAGGAGAACCTCAGTTTTGTCACTATTTAAGAAAATTTGAAGAAAACCAGGATTTGATTTCTGCTATGCAATCAATAAGTGAGGAGTGTGGAAAGGAAAAAGTAGGTTTGCTAGTGAGATAGAGCTGGGTGTCATCAGCATAACAGTGGAAGCTAATGTTATATTTACAAAAGATATTTCCAAGGAGAAGGAGGTAAATAATGAAAAGGAAGGGCCCCAGGACAGAGCCCACCTGAAGTAACAGCGGTGGGTTGGGATGTTAAAGTTTTAAGTGGAACAAACTAAGTGCGGCCTGAGAGGAAGGATCTGAACCAATCTAATCGTTCAGGGGCGGCTTATTGGCCACCAGGAATGCACGATAGGTCGTCTACCTGGCTGTCCTTTTGCTTCAGGAGAGTAGCAATGGCAGTTGCGGTGCGATGCAGTCTGGTTTGTACCTCTCGTCATCGCAAGTGGTGGTCCTCCCAGGTAAATGTTGCTGTTGGCACATCAGCTACACAAACGTGTTCAGCACCACAGTCAGCTGGGGACCGATCAGCTGATGCTGGTACCTCACTTTAGTTTTCAATCTGCATCTCCAGATCACTTGCATCATAATCGAAGTCCGACAAGTCAGAGTCTGATTCAGCGATAATATGTCATCCTCAAAGGTTTTCACTTTGGTTTCTCGCCAGATGCCAATGCCATTTTAGAGGTGGTTTCCTCTTCGTTACTCCTGCACACGCAGGGGATTAAGGTCAAATCAATTAAGCTAACTTTTCTCCTAGTAAAGAGAGTAGAACTAAAACGTAGTGGTGAGTTTTGTCGCCATTTATAGCTGATTACCGTCCTCTACCCCTGAATTTCAACAAAAGTCGACATCCGCCCTGAAAGAGTTAACCAACATTAGTTCCAGTTTATAGATTCTAGTTTCAGAATTGATTTTTGCTGTGTTTTAACGGAGTCAAAGTCTTTTTGAAGGTCTAAGTAAAATATGTCATATGCTTTGCTTTTTCTAAACTATTCCATTCGCCTGTTCACAGGTGTCAATGGCTCAAATCTTGTAATAGTGAAACGGTGAATAAATAAGCAATTTTATTTTAAAAGTTCTGGAGCAGCTTTCCCCTCATTTTGTACATTACTGTTTATTTTAGACTGCAATCCATATATAGCAGTCAAAAAAAGAAAATAAATAAGAGTTTGTTTGAAATTAGATCAAGGTTATTATAGTTTTGCCTTTTTATTTTAGTTTTCATTTCTATATTTTTTCTGACCTTACTTGAAAATTCAGTTTAGTTTTAGTGTTCCTTCATCGTGTATTTTTAGTTTTAATTTAGTTTTTATTTCACAAAGAAATTTATATTCTATTTTATATCTATTAGTTTCAGTTTTGGTTTTAGTAATTATGGCATGGAGCTCCTGTTGAGTTTAGTTTTGCGTCACAATCAGACAGAACTGTACACTTAACGGATTTGGATATGAGTTTAATGTTAGTGGAAGCTTACTACACTACATGGTTTACTATCAGTTTTTGTCTGATAAAAACAAGCATAATCAAAACCAGATACTGAATATGAACAATTTTACACAATTTTATCATTTTTAAAATATTTTCTATGTCATTTGTGCTGAACAAATCTGTGCTGACTGTTGGCACTTTTTATCTTTTCATTTTATTGCCCAGAATGGGCCAATTTGTAATGGAATGTAGGTGAATTTTAAGGTTTGAGGGTTTTTTTACTCAAAATGTCTACAGCAGACAACATATTCTGCTCTAAGACAATGTGCTTATAATAAAGGACTTCAATATTGCATTTAAAAATCTCCTATACTGGGCTTTATTTTCTACCAGCCATATTGATCTCTGATTCCATCTCAGGCACAAGCAATTTATAGACAGAATTTTGCCACCTGCAGTCCTGAAAAAATATAAAGATATCAAAAATCAGAAAACAGATTCTACTGTATTCTAAAAGGTGCAATAATGAAAATCATGGGGGCTTAAGAGGAACAGGACTGTTAGGCTTGAATCAGTGTGCAGACCCCACCTAGCTATATTTAGGGGAAACAAAGAAAAACAAGCATTTAGTGTCAAGGTTTGGGGTAGTGAGACTTGAATATCTAATGTATAAGAATGATAAACCCTTAATGAGTAGGTGATAGGTGTATGGATGGGCACAAAACCACAGAGACAGCATCTGATATTAAGAACAATATAAACATTTTCTAAACTTGTTTATCCAGAGCAGTATCGCAGGACACTTGGAGCCTACCCAAACAATTTGGATGCAAGGCAAAAATATGATGATTTCAACTATCTATTTTGAGAGAGAGAGAGGATGTAGAGCCCAGAGTTTGAGAGTTTAAGGGGACTCTGTTGAAGAAAATAATGGTCCAGGTTTTGTAATTGTCGTCTGTGTCCTAACCGCTTGTGGGCTCATCAGTGTTAGCTCACAGAGTTCCAGGTTTGCCTCGCTTGCACTCCAAGTTCCTATTTTGTTTATTGTTTAATTTATGAACTCAGTATTGTGAGCTTGTCCAAGTGCAAATTAACATTGAACTTTAAAACACTGTCTTTACTTACTGCGAGTGTCTGCCTGTTTTTGCCTGAAATGGTATGCAGAAACAAAGCAATAAATGGAAAAACAGGCAAAAACACAGCTAACGAGTTTCAGACTTCAGAAGGAGTGTGACAGCACCAAGAACATCAGACACACTGACAGTCCTACCACTGTGTGGGTCTGTTTTTATATTCAGGGGGAGTGGCCTCAAGCACACCTGACTGCATACACCCACCAATCCCTCATGTAGCCACTCCCCCTGTAATGTTATAATCAGGCATCTCTGGAGCAATTTAAGATCAATAGCCAGGCAATGCAAAATTGTACACCTCAGCATTACTCTGTTTTTGAGTTTGTGAATTCCTTACAGTTGTGTTGGGATTTATTTTGCACACTGTTTTTTTTTTGGTCAGTTGATGCCCACTATTAAAGAAAGATATTTCTCACTGTATGATTTCCCCCTTCTCTTTTCATAGAGCTCGGTGACACTGTGCAGCTACCCATTTATATTCAACGCTAAAGCCAAGACGAAAATATTGCAGACGGATGCTGAGCTTCAAATGCAGGTGCTCTTTTGATAACTTTTTTTGTAATATTTTTAAACATCGGAATTTTAAACATTTTACAAAGTATTTTGTTGGAGATGGGAGAAAGACAATAGATGTCCAGACTGCAAATTTAAAATTGTTTATGAACAGTGTCCTTTTATCCTTGTAAAGCAAAGCCTTCTGCAGTGTGGTGGGACAATCCAGGCTGCTCAGTGCCAAAGTAGTGAATGGCAATGAAAATAAATGGAGTAGATTTACTTCATTTGTAAGCGACTTCAAAATATTTGCAGCTACAAGAATTAATAATAAAATTGCTCAAGAAGGCAAGTATGTATGTATGTAGGTGTTTTTTTTCCAATTTGAAATACAGTACATTAAATTTGCATTCATTTATTTGTGTAGCCAGTGCCAAATCTAAAGTGACTTCTGCATCACAAATACACTTGGTGGTCACTTTAGTGGTTCTCCCTGCACATTAATGTAATTCTTTATGATTAGTCCTTTGAAGGAGAAAACAAAGTTTAGTTGTTTTTCAACCAAACAATGGAATGCTCAGGATGTAAGATCTAAGTCTCTTGGACCATGCTATGAGTGTCGAGGCTGGACATGGTCATTATATTTCGGCAAAAGCTGCCCAGTACTCTCTAGAATTTGCAGTTATTCATTGGGTGAAGGGTCTATAGGTGAAAACACCCTTTTAGTGCCCCTGGATTGCTGAGATTCACCCTGATTTTACAGTAATTTGTTTATTTTAAATGGACGTGCCTGTGCACCACTCGTATTGATGATGCCATATGCACAGAGACACCCTACAGTAAGGTAAAAATTCTAAAAGTATGTATTAAATAAACTGTTCGCCCACCAAAACAACTGAAACACATTTTACAAAAGCCCATCCCAAAATCGACATAAGCAACACACAATAAGTAAATGGCACAAAATAGGCAGACTGGTTTAAGCTAACAGGATGACCACATCAGCGGTCACAACACATCTTTGCCACAGTGGTGTGCACTGATTTCTGTATGCATGGCACGTAGGACAGTGAAGAGAATGGGCACAGCTGCAGTAGGCATCTGGGGAGCCTCCTTCTTGTCTCCCATTTTGATAATTGGTAGCAGGAAGCTTGTTTTTCTGGGTCCATTTTGAATTTGAGACGATGCAGAGATGGCCAAATCCTGTCACACTCCAAACAAGTGAGTGCAGTGCCCTATATTGTGGTTTGGTTTGGTTTCTCTTTGCAGATCGCCATTAATAGAGCAACTTTACATAACGTCTTCATGCTGCTGACTTTGGAGCCCCTGCTGGCTCGAAATCCATTTCTGGTGCTTCATGTTCGGCGTAGCAACTTGGTCAGTGATGCTCTACGCGAGCTCAGCATTTACTCAGACGTCGACCTCAAGAAACCTCTGAAGGTCAGTTCTCTCCTGTGCCGCTCTTTAACTGTGCTTGTAATTTGAAACGAACAAAGGGCAGATCTTTCATTTTACGATATACTGTTATTTAAGTAGCATATACCTTTATCTATAGTGATATGAACATCCTGCTTTTACAGTCCCTTAAAAGTCATCACCATTCTCTGGATTTTAGAAGGTACTTATTGGAGAAGTATTGTTATGTATTTTTAGTGACAACGTAAGTGTTCCAAAAGTTTATTTTTATACTTAGAGTAAATCATTTGTCGAAAGTATATTTCTAAGATTTATCAGATGTCACACCAACAAAAGAAAAAGGAGCCTTGGTAGCTGCCCCCGTATATTATAGGCTATGTTAAGGCATAGAAACGAGTCTTTTGGAGGTCAAAATGGAACTAGCTATAGGATGCATAAAATGGCGGTTTTATGGTCAGGCAGAGGAAATTAGGTCATTGGGCCCAGAACCTGAAGTGATGTCATCTGGCCCTGAACTGGAAGTGGTATCGTCGGGCCTGGAGCTAGAAGTGGCGACTTCAGAGATGGGCAGAATTTTTCCGTAACTGGTCTGCAGAGGAAGGAGGAACAGGATTAGTGCACTCAGCCACTCCCTGGATTGGCGTGGAATTGCCCTAATTTGAACCCGTTAGCTCCCTCCCATGCGCACATGTGTGACACACTGTTCAACACCATTGACATCCCAACAACCATCTACTATCTGTATGTGCACAAACTTGCCTTCTGCATTTCTGTATCCTGCTTCTGATAACTAAAGTAACCAGGAAATAATACCAAGAATCTGTGATAAAATGTATTATTTCCTCCAGGTAAGGATCCATTTCTTGCTCGCTTGTCTACTCGCATTGGCAAATTATTATTGTCTATTTGTCTACAGAACAGACATAGCATTTCACTTCTGGATATCAGCATTCAGTGTCAGTAATGGTGCTTGATGTTGACTTTCCAAGGTGAATCCACACCTGTGCCCCTGAAATGTTGTCACGGAGCAAGATGAGCAACGAAGTGAAGTGTACAGCCAGCCTCCTTTTAAAATGGTTGAATCACATGATGTTTTGCTTTTTGTTCTCCTTAAATTGACATGGATTCACTGTTTACTCAAAGCTTCATGATGCTCCAACAATGATGGATGGATTAAAAGGCAGAAGTCTGTATGACCATCATCATCAAGTCCCTTCCGTGAGAACTCTAAATCCAAAGAGGACTGTTTCACTTATGTGAGGTAGAATGCCCAAAGGGGACTGGGTGGTCTCATGGTCTGGAATCCCTACAGATTTTATTTTTTCTCCAGCCGTCTGGAGTTTTTTTGTTTTTTCTGTCCACCCTGGCCATTGAACCTTACTCTTATTCAGTGTTAATTAATGTTGATTTATTTTATTTTATAATTGTGTCTTTCATTTTTCTATTCTTTAATATGTAAAGCACTTTGAGCTACTGTTTGTATGAAGATGTGCTATATAAATAAATGTTGTTGTTGTTTTGTAATATGTGTTTAATCGCAATACTCGGATCAATATTTATGGCTAGAAAGGTGGACGTGTGGTAAGTTTCAAGGCTTTCCCCCCATACCCATTATCTCCATTATAAAATGAAACAGGCTAGTCATTTTTTAAAAATTAATAAAATATGCTTCACTTTAGAATGGCAAATTAATATGTACTGTGATTGTGAAGAAATAACTTTGACTTGAAAAATGCCAAGCGTATCCTTTAATATTATTATGTCTGAATTTCCATTCTTGAGTTCATGCTTGTCCTCAATTTTACTCTTTTCTATAAAAAATATATATATATTTAAAAAATCTGGTAAACTAGATAATTAGCAATGTGCTATAGCCTGAATAATTTTCATTCTGCCTGACTGCTATATTTCAGGTCATTTTTGACGGGGAGGAGGCTGTGGATGCAGGTGGAGTTACCAAAGAGTTCTTTCTTTTGCTGCTCAAAGAGCTTCTGGATCCCATTTATGGAATGTTCTCTCATTATGAAGAGTCCAACCTGCTCTGGTTTTCTGACAAAGTAAGCACATTGAAAATTAAAGAATTTAGCAACCTTTTATATGATTTGGCTATAAATTATGATCACGTAGTACTGAATGGGGGATTTTAATGTACACATTGATGTGGAAACTGACACTTTTGGCAAATATTTAACTTATTTGTTAAATTCAGTAGGATTTTGTCAGATTGTCAAAGGTCCAACTCATAATCATAACCAGATATTAGATTTAATTATAACTTACAAAGTTGAAACAAAGTTAAAATTTAAATATTACTCCATTACATAAATGAAGTTATTTCCGATCACTACTTAATTACATTTGATTTAGTCCTGCCCTTGCTAACGCACTCACAGATTAACACAAAGACAGTGCGACATCTAGATTGTAATACTGCTTCAAAATTTATAGATACTTTGAGTAAGTCGAGTGTAATTGTTGAAAACCATTTAGATCAGCTAACATGGCCCACCTGCCAAGTTGTTTTGCCTGCCTATGGTAAAGTCATCCCTGATGGAGGATCGCAGGAATCATGGGAAAGAAGGGGGGTCCTTTCATCGGATTGGCTGGCCCAGCACTGTTTTTAGCCGTGGAATGGCCAAATAACAACAACAAAATTTATTTCTATAGCACATTTTCATACAAACAGTAGCTCAAAGTGCTTTACATAATAAAGAATAGAAAAATAAAAGACACAATAAGAAAACAAAATAAATCAACATTAATTAAAATCGAATGAAAGTAAGGTTCAGTGACCAGGGGGGACAGAAAAAACAAAATAAAACTCCAGACGGCTGGAGAAAAAAATAAAATCTGTAGGGATTCCAGACCATGAGACCACCCAGTCCCCTCTGGGCATTCTACCTAACATAAATGAAACAGTCCTCTTTGGATTTTAGGGTTCTCACGGAAGGGCTTGATGATGATGATGGTCACGTAGACTTCTTCCTTTTAATCCGTCCATCATTGTTGGAGCATCATGAAGCTTTGAGTAGGTGGAGGTGGCGCAGGCCACCACCACAAAGAAACCAGAAAAGAAACAGAAAAGAGAGTAGGGGTCAGTACCGATTTTAGAGCCACCATGAATAGTTATTATGAAGAATTGAACATACAGAGTATCAGGATTAAGTTAAATTAAGTTAAATTGAAGTTATAGAAAGGCCATGTTAAAGTAATGTGTTTTCAGCAGTGTTTTAAAGTGCTCTACTGTATCAGCCTGGTGAATTCCTATTGGCAGGCTATTCCAGATTTTAGGTGCATAGCAGCAGAAGGCCACCTCACCACTTCTTTTAAGTTTTGTTCTTGGAATTCTAAGGAGACACTCATTTGAGGATCTGAGGTTACGATTTGGAATATAAGGTGTCAGACACTCCGATATATAAGATGGCGCAGATTATTTAAGGTTTTAAAACCATAAGCAGAATTTTAAAGTCAATCCTGAATGACACAGGTGACCAGTGTAGTGACATCAAAACTGGAGAAATGTGTTCTGATTTTCTTTTCCTAGTTAGGATTCTAGCAGCTGCATTCTGCACTCGTTGCAAGTGATTTATGTCTTTTTTGGGTAGTCCTGAGAGGAGTGCGTTACAGTAATCTAGTCGACTGAAAACAAACGCGTGAACTAATTTCTCAGCATCTTTCAGTGATATAAGAGGTCTAACTTTAATGTTTCTTAAGTGAAAAAATGCTGTCCTAATCTGATGAATATGCGATTTAAAATTCAGATTACAGTCAACAATTACCCCTAAGCTTTTTACCTCCGTCTTGACTTTTAATCCTAATGTATCCAGTTTATTTCTAATAGCCTCATTGTATCCATTATTGCTAATCACTAAGATTTCAGTTTTCTCTTTATTTAACTTGAGAAAATTACTATTCATCCATTCTGAGATACAAGTCAGACATTGTGTTAGTGAATCGAGAGAGTCTGTGTCATCAGGTGCTATTGATAAGTACAGCTGTGTGTCATCAGCATAGCTGTGGTAGCTCACGTTGTGCCCTGAGATAATCTGACCTAACGGAAGCATGTAGATTGAAAAGAGCAGCGGACCCAGGATAGAGCCTTGTGGAACACCATATTGGATATCATGTGTCTTTGAAGTATAATTCCCACAACTTACAAAGAATTTTCTCCCTGTCAGATAGGATTCAAACCAATTTAAGACCCTGCCAGAGAGGCCCACCCATTGACTAGGGCGATTTCTAAGAATATTGTGATCAATGGTGTCAAATGCAGCACTCAGATCTAAGAGGATGAGAACAGATAAATGGCCTCTGTCTGCATTTACCCGCAGGTCATTTACTACTTTAACGAGTGCAGTTTCTGTGCTGTGATTTGTTCTAAAACCCGACTGAAATTTATCAAGAATAGCAGGTTTATTGAGGTGGTCATTTAACTGCATAATGACTGCCTTCTCCAGAACTTTACTTAAGAAAGGCAGGTTAGAGATGGGTCTAAAATTTTCAAGAGCCGAAGGGTCAAGATTATGTTTCATAAGTAAGGGTTTAACTACAGCAGTCTTAAGACAGTCTGGCAAGACCCCCGTATCTAATGACGAATTTACTATGTCAAGAATATTGTCAATTAACACGCCTGATACTTCTTTGAAAAACCTTGTTGGTATCGGGTCAAGGACACAGGTGGAGGATTTTAATTGAGAGATTATTTTTTGTAAATCAGGTAAATCTATCCTAGTGAAAGAGTTTAATTTGTTTATAACAGAATGCTGGGGTTTAGGAGGATCCTTAGTGTTGGAGGGATATATTATGTTATTTCTAATATCATTAATTTTTTGATTGAAAAATACAGCGATAGCCTCACAGGTTTTACTGGGAGAACTTAGGAGGCATTCCTTTGAGTTACCTGGTTTAGTAGGCGATCAATTGTAGAAAATGGGGAGGCAGCTTGATGGATGAGGTCTCCAGGAGTCTAAAAATATCCAAATCATATTATGTGATATCATCTACTGTTAAATTGTGCTCCGTACTTCTAAAATTTTTATTTTTATGCTGTATTGAGGATTTGTTCTGTTCTGTGTATTGTAGTGTAGATTAAAGTTGGACAGTTTAACATCTGTTGCAGAGAGACGGGCACTAAGCAAACTCCTGTCAATCATGAAGAATCCACTGCATCCACTGAACAGGATCATCTCCAGACAGAGGAGTAGCTTCAGTGACAGACTTTTGTCACCGTCCTGTTCCACTGACAGACTGAGGAGATCGTTTCTCCCCCACACTATGCGACTTTTCAATTCCACCCGGGGGAGTAAATGCGAACATTAATTTTATTTTAATTCTTTTCATTTTTATTACTATTTAATTTAATAATGTTTCTTTGTATCAGTATACTGCTGCTGGATTATGTGAATTTCCCCTTGGGATTAATAAAGTATCTATCTATCTATCTATCTATCTATCTATCTATCTATCTATCTATCTATCTATCTATCTATCTATCTATCTATCTATCTATCTATCTATCTATCTATCTATCTATCTATCTATCTATCTATCTATCTATCTATCTATCTATCTATCTATCTATCTATCTATCTATCTATCTATCTATCTATCTATCTATCTATCTATCTAGTGTATTGACCCCCTTCTTTTGACACCTACTGCACGCCCAGCCTACCTGGAAAGGGGTCTCTCTTTGAGCTGCCTTTCCCAAGGTTTCTTCCATTTTCCCTACAAGGTTTTTGGGAGTTTTTCCTTGTCAAGGCTGGGGGGCTGTGAAGAGGCAGGGTCTGTTAAAGCCCATTGCGGCACTTCCTGTGTGATTTTGGGATATACAAAAATAAATGGTATTGTATTGTAAACTGTCTATGCGGGAAGTGAGCGCGAGGGCCTTCGGTGCGCCTACTTACTGCTGTGCTGAAGTCTCACACACAATCTGTCGAAAGGGGAGGGGGCGGGGTGCTTCCAAATAAAGCACATTTCATTCATAATATTGTCAATTCAAGCCCATAATGTCACAATTAATATCTCCTGGGTTGTGGGAAATCGCAGAAATCGTTAGATGGGCGCTGAGCAGAGTACAGCAAACAGGAAGAATAAATCCTCCAATGTGAAGCTGACGCCAGCTCAATGCCTGTGCTCTCTCTATTCTTTATCATAGGTTAGTAAATTCGCCATCACAGGCATGCACATTACAGGCTTTAAAATAGTAAAATATCATCAATGAGGTTTTGGACATGTTGATAAAATGATTTGAGTTAGTAAGAGTTTTTGTGTTTGGATATACAGGTATATGTTTGCGTACTAACGTACTAATGCAAATGACTCGCGTAGTGGAGAGTGGTAGGCAGGGAAAGTTAGCCCAAAATAATCAACTGACTGCAGCTCTGAGAGAAAAGGTTTCTGTAGTTGTTAGTGACCTGGTGAACTGATGACTGGAGATGGGACTAAAGTGAAAATTCTTTACACTATAACAAAATATTTTGGTGCTGTATAAATGTAAAATTTGATTTTGTCTCTGTTAGGCATTACATTTCCAATAGTTTGTTTTATTGCACTGATTTTGTTCAGTATTTATTAGAACGCTGAGTTGGCGCCGGGGGGGCTACGCGCCAGAGGGGGTGTTCGCCCAGGGCACCAAACAGGCTAGGATCCCCCCTGTACACACCGACCTCAAAACCTTGAAGCCCTCAAGAATACTATTTGCCACAACATTGCCGTTATTTCCCTTGAAATGGCTGAATGAGTCACGCGAGCGTTCAGAAATCGTCTCAAAGAGTGTATCCCTAATGATGGCCCACACCTTGCAGACATCATTTTTAAAACACAGTGAAAAAACATCTATTTTGTATACTCTTTCTTGTGTGGTAATGAAATTTATTTTATCTTGTAGCGTTTTTTGTACAATAAACGTTTGACGTGTGGTACTTCTTTTTGGTTACCCTTTACTTCCGGATGTTGTCTTGCTGAAAAACAAATCTTCTCCCGAGGTGCAGGTTTCTTGCAGGATTTCCTCATCTTTTTGCTCCATTCATTTTTCCTCACACAAACCTTTCAGGGCCTGCTGCAGAGAAACATCCCAGCAGCCTGACTCCTCTGCCATGGTGAGGGAGATGTGTTTTTGATAATGTGCAGTGTAAAATGGCGCCTGGTCTAATGGCCAAGAAGCTCAGTCTTACTCTTATCAGACCCTAAAACCTTTTGCATCTAATTTCAGAGTTTCTCATAAACCCTTTGGCAGACTCTTGCCAAGATGTCAGTGACTTAGTCTTTGCCACACTCTCTAATAAAGCTGAGACTGGTGAAGGACTTGGGCACGATCTGCACGTCTGCACGATCTCACCCACTAAGCTTACAGAGCTGTTTTTAATCAACCTCGTGAGTTATTCCACCATTAACATTCTTTTTACATTTCTTTGCAGTGTTTTGTCGAACACAACTGGTTTCACCTTACGGGCATAATGTGTGGTTTGGCCATCTACAACTCCACTGTGGTAGACCTGCACTTCCCGCTGGCGCTATATAAGAAGCTTCTGGATGTACTGCCTACACTTGAAGACCTGAAGGAACTTTCCCCTACTGAGGGAAGGTGTGTAGATGTGACCTCATAAGGTAGAAGAAAATGAGAAAAGTTTGTTATCACTCTCTACCATGACAAAGACCAGTGAGGGCTATAGCTTGTTCTCTACTTATTTCCCTTTTGGTTATATTCCAAGGTTATTCTCACCTGTACAGATTATAATGAGATTCTTACTTGCAGGTCTCCCACAGACTAGTGACAGGAATACAATGCAAACAACAGACCATGTATATAACACCATAAGTTAAATACAAAATCAATCCATATTTTCGAGAAATACACGTCAGTCCAACTCATGCAGTGACTGTTGAGTAGCCTTTTGAACGCAGGATAAATCCTGTCCTTGACTTAATTGCGCAAGATCTGATGGACCAGAAGAGTGGCTGCACAGGATGGCTCATCTTCAGTAGTACAAGTGAGTATGCGTGTGATGTTTGTGCCCTGAAAATATGACAAACATTAGACAGAGAAATAATAAATACTGTAAAATAAGCGCACAAGAAACAATAAAGGGGCTAAGGTCCCAAGTGGAAAGCCCCATTCAGTGTTTTAATGAATAGATCTTCATTTGGTTGTGGTCACCACTGATGTACATTTGGAGTCCCTCGTAGTGATGGGTGATGTAACTGAGATGAGCAGGTAGGCCGAGTCATGTGGGGATCACAGATAACATTCTGGGTAGAAGTCTTGGGAACTGTGGGGGTCACCAAATACTAGCAAAGTGTATGAAAATTGAAAACCTGGTCTAGTAAATAAATACGTCTGTCTCTTAACTATTACTTTGGCATTACCACTTATGAAAATGAAGTAAGATACCCTAATGAATTAAAACACAGGTTCAGGTTGGGTCAGGATGAGAAGCATGCACTGGTATGGTCTGTGGCTGCACCCACCACATGAGAAAACAGCTTGGGGTCCCGGTTGGCAACCCGCCCCAGGTAGACACGCGGTCCAGTCCTTCCTCTGGAACTATGGAGGAAGCAGACAAATACCCTCTCGTCTCTTTTATCATTCTTGTGTGTAACTCTACTAACCTTTGGCTTCTCACCGTTGAAAGTCAGATTCATTCATTGATGCCTTTTGGGTTTTGTGTTAAACAGCTCGCTGTGTCTTAATTCTTTTGGAGAGCTAGATTTATTTTTCTTGAGTCTGTTTTTCATTGTATTTTTGGCACATTTGGTGACTGAAACATGCACTCCTTACCAGTGTGGAGAACCAACCCAGACACAAACAGGCAGGCACCGTAAGTCGAAAAACACCCACGTTTACTTACAATAAAAACTGTCCCGCACACACCACAATGGCCATGTACCAAGCACCCATGGGCCTCTCAATGGTCCATCCTTCCTTCACCGCCTTTACTCCTCTCCTCCAAGCTTCATCCTCTTCCTCCCGACTCCTGCTGACGACTGGAGGGAGGTGTCCCTTTTATTCCCACCCGGACATGCTCCAGGTGCCCCTTGATGAGCTTCCTGCGGTTGCAATTTGCAGTTATAGATGCCAACTGAACCCATAAAGTAAAAAACAAGTAAAGGTCCGGATGAGGGAAATAAAGGTAGAGGTCTCGTCACGTTGCTGTAGTTTCTAGTAGCCCTTCTCACATTTTTAGGGGAAGCTAGAAAGAAGAATTAAGAAAGAGTTTGTTACATGGCAAAGTTGGAGCAAAAACTCTAGAAGCGCCTTAGACACTGAGATTGGTGCTTTATATGAGCGTGTGTGTGTGTGTGTGTATGTAGGGAAATGAATTGTTATATGCTAAGTTTAATTATGTTTATTTCATGATAGATAGATTGACGTGAAGGGCACTATATGGTAGATGGATAGATATGAAAGGCATTATATGATAGATAGATAGTGTGACATGATACGCCTTGACACATCAAAAAGGTTTGAGGCAGCCACCTGTATACTCGAATAAAGGCTGCAACAAGTGAAAATTGAAGGTACAGTATTGTACAGTTTGAGTCCACAACAGAAATAATTCATAGAAGGAAGTTGGCTGGGTTTTAAGGCAAGGCAGGGGAAGTGATGTCATTGGGTCCGGAACTGGAAATGATATCATCGGGCCTGCAAACCGGAAGTGACGTCAGAGGTTCCAGGCAGAATGTCCCATGTTTGGTCTGCAGGGCAAAAAAAAGAACCACTCCCTGGCCTGGCGTGAAATTGCCGCCTTTTGGTCCTTCTAGCTGCCTCCCATGCGCACGTGTGACAATAGATAGATAAGATGTGAAAGGCACTATATAATAGAGAGATATGATTAATACAAAGGGTAAATGCAGAAATATGAATAAAACAAATATATAAAGAAATGTAATGAAAGTTTCAAATAAATATTTTCATTGTTGTTTCCTCCACAGAAGTCTTCAGCAGCTCCTTGAATATCCAGGTGATGATATTGAAGACGCCTTCTGTCTGAATTTTTCTGTAAGTCTTATGTAACTACAGTGAAGTATTTTCATGTGTTCAATACATTATGTGGCTGAGAGTAAAGCACTGTGGCCCCACCTAAGAAGATTCACACTTAAAATCTGCGACACAGCGGTCAGTTTCAGGACAGCGCAGTACAGACTAATAACACCATTGTTGTAAATTGTAGTGTAATTAAGATATTTCCTGTAATGTTTTCGTGCTTCGAAAAAAAATGCCCTATTTTTAACACCACTAATTATAACCCCAATGTGTTAGTCTGATGCCAAACAGGAAAGTCGCCTATGAATATGTCTCTGAACCGAATGGTTGCTTCCCTTGGGTAGCTGAGCATTTCTGACACAACATTATACAAAATATTTATGACTTCTGTTCAATGGAAATGAATGTCTGAATTACATTTTTTAAGTCTCTCTGTTGGGTTTAAGTCAACTCGAATATTCTTTATAACTGAATCACTTGTTTGTAGATTTGCTTTTGTGTCAAAAAAATTAATCAGTTAATTTTTTTAATTGAAATCAGTGCCATATTTATCAAAATGTACATACAGTGTTTCCTTTATGCGTTTTAATATTTTTCTGTAAAGCAGAAATAACTTGGTGACTACTATCTAATACAATACCGTTTTAATAACCACATTCCTGGGCATATTCAATTATTCCAGGTAGTTTACTGCAAAGTTTTGTGTAACAGAAACAATTGAATCTCTTATATATATTTCTCTTCTGGTTCGTCCTGCTTCCTCTTGAAACTCGGTCCCCCCCACATTCAGCCCACACGGCATTTCTCGATTCCTACCCACAGGAGTCTTTATACACCCTCACACCAACTGGCATGCCTCCCCATATACTTCATCTAAAGGTGGGAGCCGTAGTTATGCTCCTCCGAAATATTATGCCATCTAAAGGTCTTTGCAACGAAACACGACTCATCGTTACCCGAATACATACAAATATTATTGAGTGCTAACTGATCACTATCCAAAAATCTGAAACAATCTTCATTCCCAGAATCTCTCTCCTTCCCTTTTAAATTTAAACGCACACAATTCCCACTCAGACTCGCCTTCTCCATGACTATCAACAAGTCCCAGGGACAAACGTTTGCAAAGATTTGCGTTAATCTACAACAACCAGTCTTCAGCCACGGTCGGTTGTATGCGGCTTTTTCTAGGGTTAGATCTTTCGACTCATTATCTGTCGTCTCCAGCAAGACACCGATTCACATCTGTCTTTCAAGAAGTATTTCTTTCTTCTTGATTTCTGAATTCCTTTCTCACCGTTTTCTGTCCCTATTCTTACACCGCCGTATGCTACGGCTGGCATTGGCTAGTAAACAGTAAAAGACTAATCAGTCAACAGCTCAAGGTAAGTTTTTTTTTTTTATTGTAATTCATTTTGAGCCATGTCGTCATGCAAATTAGTCTCGCCCTTTTGTTGGTTCTGTGAATAATGCTTTGTTTAAAGTAAGAAGATAAAAGAGCAAGGAATTATTGAATTTCTGACTATTAGCCTCGGCCCTTTGCTTAAGCAGACCAGTTTATTTACTCGTCATCCCCGTTCTGCTTCAGGCAGAGGAGTTTAAGCATCTTGGGGGTCTTGATCGCCAGTGAGGGAAGAAGGGGCCAAGGCATATTGGAGCAGCGTTTGCAGTCATGCTGATGCTTTACTGGCCAGTCATGGTGAAGAGGGAGCCGAGCCGAAAGGCAGAGTTCTTGATTTACCAGTCAGTCTGTGTTCCTACCCTCACCTGTGGTCTCAGGCCTTTGGGCAGTCAATGAAAGAACTAGGAAAGGGTTACAGCCTTCAGAAATGTGTTTCCTTTACTGGGGCTCAGCCGAGGAGCACAGACATTCAGGAGGAGCTCAGATTACAGCTGCTGCTCCGCCGCCACATAGAAAGGAGCCAGTTAAGGTGCTTTGGGTACCTGACTAGGATGCCTCCCTAGAAAGAGATGATCTGGGCATGTCCAACCAGCAGGTGACCGAAGGGCATTCTCTATGAGTCAGCTGGTTAGGGAACACCTCTGTATCCCCCTTGGAGGAAATGGCAGTGGAAAGAGACCTCTGGGCATTTTTGCTTGAACGGTTCCCCCAACAACTCAGATCCGGTTAAACTGCAAAAGATGGGTGGATGGCTGTATAGTCTGGTCAAGTGACATTCTTCTTTTATTAACGCCCTTATTTTATTCCTGCTCAAAAGAATGTGTTATCATCGTTTGAATCCGATACCTCACAATGGGGATTTTTTCCTTCTCTTGCTGTATTTAGTAGGCTGACCTCCAGTTCTCTACCCATCAGAACAGTTCCTGACAGAAGCCTGGAAATCCCACCTTTGAAGTGTGATGCTGTCGATCACAGCCTCCCCATTCTCAGTCCTGGGATGACGAAAACTCCCACAAGTTAAATGTGTGGAAGCCCAGGCAGTGACAAACAGCACCCATAAATAAGATGAATACTCGTGCAACATATTTACGTGGCAGTGCCACACTGTTACTAACTATTAATAGACCTGGATGATGTTTGACGCTGCTTCTCCAACAACATGTGAAGTACGGTCAAATTAACTGATTTTAATTAGCACATTTAGGTGTTGCGTTAAGAAATTTAATCGCTGACATTTTTATTGTGTTAATCGCACGCGTTAACGGCAATTAACCAGTAATCCTAAAAATATCTTCACAGATACATTTGTAGGGTTTATAATCGTCTCTTTAGGGGGTATAGTGGCGTTGTGGTTAACACTGCAGCCTCTTGGATGCGTCATGCTGGTTTAAAACTCTCACTTGTACTCATAAAATACGTTACCAACAATAGACACACATGTGAACTATACATACCATATGACATGTGATGTGTGTGTGTACGTACAATATGTATTTGTTATATACACTCATTGGCCACTTTATTAGGTACACCTTGCTAGTACCCAGTTGGACCCCCTTTTCCCTTCAGAACTGCCGTAATTCTTCATGGCTTTGATTCAAGAAGGTGCTGGAAACAGTCCTCAGGGATTTTGCTCCATATATTGACATGACAGCATCACACAGTTGCTGCACGTTTATCGGCTGCACATCCATGATGCTGATCTCCTGTTCCACCGTGAATGTGGAGGCCATTTGAGTCCAGTGGACTCCTTGTCATGTTCAACAAACCAGTTTGAGGTGATTCGAGTTTTGTGACATGACAGTGTATTATCCTGCTGGAAGTGGCCTTCAGAAGATGAATACACTTTGGTCATAAAGGAGAATGGACATGGTCAGCTACAATACTTGAGTAGGCTGTGACATTCAAATGATGGTCAGTTGGTACTAAGTGTGCCAAGAAAATATGCCCCACACCATTACACCACCACCATTACTTCCAGCCTGAAGCACTGAAACAAGGCAGGATGGATCCATGCTTTCATGTTGTTTGACGGCAAATTCTGACACTATCATCCGAATGTAGCAGCGGAAATCGAGACTCGTCAGACCGGGCAACGTTTTTCCAGTCTTCTGTTGTCCAAAATTTGTGAGCCCGTATGAATTGTAGCCTCACTTGTCTGTTCTGAGCTGACGGGAGTGTCACCCGGTGTGGTCTGCTGCTGCTGCAGCCCACCTGCTTCAAGGTCTGACGTGTTGTGTGTTCAGAGCTGCTCTTCTGCACACCTCGGTTGTCACAAGTGCTTATTTGAATTCCTGTCACCTTTCTGTCCACTCAGACCAGTCTGTTCAGTCTCCTCTGACCTCTAGCATTAACAAGGCATTGAACTGCCGCTCACTGGATATTTTCCAATTTTTGGACCATCTAGTCGTGCATGAGAATCCCAGTAGATCAGCAGTTTGTGAAATACACAGAGCAGCCTGCCTGGCACCAACAACCCTGCCACATTCAGAATCACTTCATTCTCCTTTCTTCCCCGTTCTGATGTTCAGTTTGAACTTTGGATGGATGGCTGATTAACAAGCAGTTTAACAAGTGTACCTAATAAATTGGCCAATGAGTATATTCATTGCAATGGAAGAAATATTTGCCGCCTTTCTGATGTCCTCTGTTTTTGTACATTTGTCAAAAATCTTTGCACAAACTGTAATATTGGGGAAAGGTAATTAGTAAAAAATATAAAATTGCTACTTAAAGGTATTCAACACTTGTAATGCATATGTGTAAAGGTAACTGTCCCCATAGTGATACCAGCCGACCCCATATATTGTCCCTTACTGTGAGCGTGAACTCGGTACCAGAAGATTCCTAGAATAGCACCAGGTGTCGGTCAAATAAAATTCCAAAAGAGATGAGGAGGTAAAAAGCTGTTGAAACTTTCCAATGAGAATACGGGCAATAAAGGGGATTTCAGTGCACCACAGTGAGAGCCATTATCTCGAAAGGAGGATATTTGGAAGGATGGAGAATCGTTCCCAGGAAAGACTGCCCTGCCAAAATGACCCCAAGGCCACAGTGATGACTCACGCAGGAAGTCACAGAAGATCCCAGAAGAACATCCGGAGTGCTGCAGTGTTCTGGCCAGCCTCGGCCAAGGTCAGTGTCCATAACTCCAAGGTAAGAAAGAGACTGAGGGTCAGTGATGTCATTGGAGAGCAGCAAATCAGAAGCCTCTGCTGTCCAGGGGGAACATCAGTGCTCATCTCGCATTTGCAGAGAAACACCTTTGTGATCCCCGAGCCTTTTGGGACAACGACAGATGAGTCAAAAGTAAAACGCAGGACATTAAGAACACGGGAACTACGCTGAAACAAGAGGGTGGATTCCCCTAGCTGCCACAGGACCAGGAAGACTTGCCATTTTTAAAAGAATCACAAACTGTTCAGTTTATTACAGTTTTCTTACGGAGAATGCTCTCTCATGTGTCTGTGACCTGAAGCTGAAGTGTCATTGGGTTATGCAGCACGACAAGGAGCCAAATTACAAAAGCAAATCACCAGCTGAGTGGTTTAGAAGAAAGAGAATTTGAGTTGATCTGAACAAAATAGAGAGACCTGAAACGAGCAGTTGATGCTCTCCAGACTATCAGTGTGTCTGAATTAAAGCGATTCTGCAAAGAGGAGTGGACTAAAACAGCCATGTGAAAGACTGAAGTCACATGAGGTGAAGTATTTATTTGTGCTTAATTCTGCTCCCAAATATTGAAACTATGGGCCAAATATTTGTACACATTGCATGCTGTGTGAAGGTCAGAGGCCATTCATTGTATAAAATATGTGTAAACTTTTATCCACTCTCAATATAAACATTATATACTACTCGAAAAAAATTAAAGGACCGCTTTTTAATCCAAGTCCAGCATCAAGTCAATGACACTTGTGTGCTATTGATCTACTCAGTTCAGTAGCAGAGTGGCTTGTTCATCGGGGCACTAGAGGGGCAACAACGAGACAACCCTAAAACAGGAATGAACGGGTTAACAGGTGGGGGGAGGCCACTGACATTTGTCCCTCCTCATCTGTTGTGTCACTAGTTTTGCATTTGGCTACAGTCAGTGTCACTACTGATATCATGAGGTGATACCTGGACCCTACAGAGTTGGCACAGGTAGTCCAACTTCTCCAGGATGGTAGGCACATCAATATGTGGCATTGCCAGAAGGTTTTCTGTGTCTCCCAGAACAATCTCAAGGGCTTGGAGGAGATTCCAGGAGACTGACAGTTCCTCTAGGAGAGCTGGACAGGGCCTCCTTGTAGAAGGTCCTTAACCCATCAGCAGGAACCACCAGTGTTGGCTCCTTTGGGCAAGGAGGAACAGGATGAGCACTGGCAGAGCCTACAAAATGACCTCCAGCAGGCAGGCAGGTCACTGATGTGAATATCTCTGACCAGACAATCAGAAACGGACTTCATGAGGGGGGCCTGAGGGCCCGACAATGTCCTCTAGTGGACACCGTGGAGCTCGATTTGTGTTTGCTATAGAATACCAGAATTGGCAGGTCCAATCTGCTTTTCACAGATGAGAACACGTGACAAACGTGAAAGGGTCTGGAGAAGCCGTGTAGAACGTTATGCTGCCTGTATCATCGTTCATCATGACCGGTTTGGTGGTGGGTCAGTGATGGTCAGTCTGGGGAGGCATATCCATGGAGGGACACACAGACCTCTACAGGCCAGCAAATGGCACCACAGGACTGCCATTAGGTCAGACCCTATGCTGGTTCTTTCTGGTGCCCGACAATGCCCGTCCTCATGTGGCGAGAGGATGGAGAAACTGATACCATTAACATGAGATCTGATGTGTTTTCAAAGTGTTTCTTTAATTTTTTTGAGCCGTGTACAGTATATAAAGTATACACAGACATTCTTCATATTTTACATAATTTGTTTTTATGGCTGCCTTTTCAATGGTCTGTGGGTTAAGAGTGTCCCAGAATGCACTGGTGTGAGTGCCTCTGACCAGACGGAGCAGAAGTGTTGTGCAGGATGGCCAAGGTCTTTCATTATACTGTGTTTGTCACTGTAAAGCAGTGAGTGTTGCGTTTGGCCGTACTCACCACCCTCTATAGGGCTTTACAGTCGTGAGCCCAGCAGGTGTCATAGCAGGATGTGAAGCAGCCAGTGAGGATGGAGTCCACTGTGCGCCTGTAGAAGATGCTGAGGACAGCTACAGAAATGTCAGCTTTCCTGAAGTGTCTGAAGGAGTAGAGCCAGAAGGTGTGTGCCCACTTCAGTTCATCAGTGATGGGCACTCAAAGAAATTTAAAGCTGCTGACCCCCTCAACAGCCTCCCCTCCCATGTAGATGTCCATGGGGTCTTGCCAGTCTCTGTCCAGTTCCTTGGGTTTGCTAACATTGAGCCACCAGGTAGGCCTCTGCTCTGTAAACTGTCTCATCATTGTTGGCAGTCAGGCCTATGACGGTGACTTCACTGGCACATTTAACAATGGAGTTGTAGCCGTGTTTGGCCACATGTTTGCATGTTCTCCCCGTGTTGTGTTGGGCTTTTCTGTGGGTACTTCAGTATCTCCCGTATCCCCCCAGAGACATGTATGGGATGTTAATTGGCTGTTCTGAACTGGCCCTGTCTAAGCGTGTATAGGTCAAGTGGATGGTCCTACCTTGTGTCCAGTGGGGTCAGGATGGGCTCCAGCCGGCCACTCAACTTTGGGGGTTGCTATGCTCTAATAATCTTTTAAAGTGCAATCATCTCGTCTGTTTTTCTTTTATTGCTTCAGTGAATATTTCATCTTTCATTTGGGCTGTTTAACTTCGTGAAATTGTAAACACGAAAAGCCAGGAGTGACTCAATGAACAAAAAGTACCTACCGACGTGAGCGCTTTAACGTGAAAAAGATGCAATGTTGTAGTCAAGTGAGGCCAAGACGCTAAACTAAAAATGAGTCTGTCTGTCTGTCTGTCCTCCACAGATCACTCGGGAGAATTACGGAGTGACTGAAGTGAAAGACCTGGTGCCTGGAGGTCAGAACATCACTGTGAACAAGTCCAACAGGTACGTCCTTGTGCTTACCTTCAGAGACATTTGCCTGCAATATGAGTGTCGGGCACCTGAGGACGACCAGCTGTCTGCGGTTTTTACGTGGTGGACCAAACCTCTTGACCGGCCTCCATCCTTTCCTGTACGTTATTTAAAGGTACAACAGACATCTGTTGCAGACGAGGAGGTAAAGTTTCAGTACCTGATCTGCTTGGTCAGATGCGCCCCTCGTGTTATTGTTGGCCACCCCAGCGCAGGGCTTAGTGACTTCCAAATCTCCTCCCGACACGAACATTGACAGCCGCATTGTGAACAGTGCTGAGGGGGCTGTCTCCTCGTTTCTCCTTGCACTTAGTCAGCAATTTTTCTGCCTGTTTGTCGTGCAGCGACTGTCGCGCCACAGGGAAGCGTCACACAACCAAATTCAGCAGGCAGTTTGGTCATTCAGTGCCGTGTCCACATTTGAGAACCAATTCACATCACTGGCACTCGATTCAAACAGTGGTTCGGTTTACGTTTGTTCCACAGTCCCACTCTTGAATTTTGATGAATTACCTTAGAGTGGCACAACGTTTGTAGATAGAGTGAACTACCTGAGACCACACAAATCAAAGATTTGGGGTTTTGCCCCGTTTATTGTCGTCGAGTAGTCAGTAGAGACTGAAACCGGTCTTTCTGTAAAATAACAAATAAAGACAAGTGAATGTGGCAAACAGGTTGGCTTTATACAAAATGGCAGGTATGGTCTGGAAATGATGTCATCAGGACGGGACGGACGTGAGGTCATCCGCAAAGGAAGTGAAGTGAAAGAGGAAAAAGAAAAGGCATTAATGCTCGTTCTGCCCCTTGTTGGACCCTTCAGCTGTCCCCTAAGGGTGTGTGACAATAGATAGACGGAATGAATGAACAAACAAATGTTCTTTGGCTCTTCACAGAAGCTCTTTAAATGCATAGATCGATGCACCCACTCACACTACGGTCTGAACACACGTTGACTAAAAAGCAAGACAATTAAGAAGAGAGAAAATAATATTTCATCCACTACATTGCTGCAGAATAATGTTCTGAGTGTTATTTGGGCTTAAATGTGTAAAACGAATCATTATGTGTCAACCCAAGTGCGACTCGGGAAGAACCGTAATTCTTTAAGAGTTGGAGTGGCACTCTGGGTTAACACCAAGCAGGGTAACGCCGGACGCAGAGACTTTGGTGCCTCCAGCTTCTTCTCCAGTTCCTTTGTTGTTGCCTTGAGGTCCGGTTGAACTTTTTACCAGATGATTATTGCAATGAATGCAATGCTGTTAACACTTTAGGTGCTGACAAAATGCGTCTTATTACTCATTTACTCAGGGCAGACCGGTGGCTCAGTGGCTAAAAGGATCTGAGCCAGTAACTTGATGGTTCCCAGTTCGAATCCCAGCAGTGACAGAAGGAATGCTGCTTACTCCATTGGGCCCTTGAGCGAGACCCTGCACTCTGACCCTAAAACTCTTGGGAGAGTAAGTTTGGGTATGCGAAAAGTGATGAATTCCTAATACAAGAAATCGTTTATGATGAATAAAGGATAAAAAAAAAAAAAAATCTTCTGTAAGAGTGCAGCTCCGGCACATAGAAAACGTGACGCGTGATCTGCTTGTGCGGGCAAAGAAGAGGGGGGGGCCATACCTGCTGTTCTGGACTCAACAGGTGACTGACGGCGGCACCACTGAAGCCTGAGCGTCCAGTTTCTGAGGTCATTGGCATAAATCGCACTGTGTTTTGATTGGACAAAGAAGAACAGCAATCGGAGGAAAAAGCCTGGCCGTCTAGCTGGCGGGGTGAGCATTGGCATTGGAACTCCAGCTACAAAGAGCTGCCTACCTAGGTGAGGGTCGGCGTGCGTCTGCAGGTATGGTGATCCCCGAACCCTGCATTGCCCTTGGGTACGACTGGCAGACCCGGGTCACCACGTTGACATTCGTCGCCCCATTGTGGCGCAGTACCAGCTGTGGAATCATTTTACATTTAAATATTTGGCCAATTTCTGCGATTCACCCACCCATCATAATAAGACAAGTGGAGCTCTGGCCTCTTGTGAGAACGTCAGGAGGGGCTGCGGTGCGTCTTTCACTGCATTATATTATTTCTGTTCACACTTGGAGGGGTTATTGTGTGTTAAGGAGGAAAAAGACCACCGCCGTGTTCATCTTTGTGTCTTTTTCTTTTTTTAAATGTGTATTTTTTTTCTGGCTTTGCTAAAATCACCTTGTAACTGTCTTTTGTTTTTTATTCTTTACATATTCTGTGTATGGGGGCTCTGAGGCGAGGGGTCTGTGCCGCCAATCAGAAGGTTGCCAGTTCAGATCCCGTTAAACGACTCTACTCCATTGAGCCCTTAACCTGAAATTGCTGGGTCCTGTTTGGGAGCCGCACCCACCACACGATGGACCACCCGAGTGCAGGGTGTGACATTAACCTGCGTACAGCACTGTAACCAGGCCCTCTGACTGGCAGGATTGGCATTCCAGTCACCGTGTTTCTGCACGTGGGTCCCAATCCCGGTGGTTCATTGTGTAGTGGGTAAGGCAAGGCGCTCTAATTGGCGTGTGCGCCCAAACTCCTGTATGTATAAATTTCACAGCTTGATTATATCGAAAGGGGGGACGTACGGCGGGGCGCTTCAGTTTAAGAAGGTGAGTGATAGCCGCCAGTCCGCCCGCCCACCAAGAGTTTAAGCAGAGGCCTCCATGACGCTTCGAAAACTCTGTGCAGGTAAAATGACTTGTTAGCACAAAGGATTCACACGTGTTATACTAAATATGGAATATCAAGAGAAATTGTGTCCCCATTTGGCCACCTAAGGCCACCCCAAAGTGACGTTTTGTTAGTCGGTCCCATTGCACACTTCACTGGTAGATTCTGAGTGTTACGAAGACCCAGAGGTAGTTTGTAGTGAAGTCTCGTTACGATAATCGATGCGTTTGTGCAGTACCTACGCTAAAGTGCTGCCGCTGTACTCATCATAGGGTTTAAATACACTTTACAGATGAAGGGGTGAGTGTGAGTGGGCACCAGTGGATTATGGGATAACATTTTTAAGAAAGTCAACAAAAATGTAAACGGGCACAATAGCAAAACAGTGGAAATGACACGCAGTACGCGTCTAAGAAAATTGGGACACGGCTGAGGCCACAGCAGTATTCTCAATGTGAGGTCACGTCACTTGCTGGACCTCCAGGTTTCATATTCTGCCACATTTCCCACCCCAAAGGCAGATGGCGACGGACGCAGAAATACAAATGGAAGTTGGCGTCAGCAGAAACCCCTTTTATTCGTCTTTAAGTTCACCTAACAACCTTCCTCTTTCACTTTCTGCTTCCAGGCAGGAGTTTGTGGACGCCTATCTCAACTACGTGTTCAACAGGTCGGTCCAGCAGCTCTACCACGCCTTCTCTGAAGGTTTTCTGAAGGTCTGCGGAGGCAAAGTTCTTTCACTTTTCCAGCCCAGCGAGCTTATGGCTATGGTCGTGGGAAACAGTAATTACAACTGGGAGCAGATGGAGAAGGTAGGAAGTTTGTTCCAATTTGCTGCGTGTCGTCTAGCTTTTGTTCTGAAGAAGACACCGTGAGGACCTGTCACATGACACGGTTTGTCCAGCAGATGTGTGTGTGTGTGCGCGTTTGTGAGCTGACAACCAATGAGCACTGAGCTGACAGAATCAAACAGGGCGGGGCTCTGTGTGCGTGTGACAGCTGACCCAGAAGTACAAAGCATGTGTTGCAGCTCCAAGGACTAAGGATGAGAGGCTCGTCTCAGTGGTGGTCTCTCGAGGTTTGCTGTGCCCTTCACGTATTTCTGTGTTGCGCCGAGTTAAAAGTGCAATAACAAAATTTAGCTTTGTGCTAAAATTGTTTTAACTCATTGTTTTCTTCCCATAATGCATCACTAAATATTAAAAATGAGATTTTAAGATTTTTTGCACTGAAGTATCATCACGTTGACCCGTCTACTCGGACCCCTCACTCCTTTGGCAGCCATTCCATCCTGGAGCCTCCTTGGGTTTGACGTGACGAGCTTCACACACACAGTGGGATTTGGGGGTTTTCTGCCATTGTTCTCTGCAGACCGGGCTGGATGGAGACCCTGCGTGGACAGCGATGTGTGATGGGGTCCAAGTCTGGGCTCTGGCTGCTCCACTCTGTCACACTCACAGTTGTCCTTGAGCCCCTCCTGTGTTGTCTTTGGAATTTGAACCTTTGGCCCGGTCTGAGGTCCCGAGTTCTCTGGCGCAGGTGTCCATTAGTGATGCTTCACTTCAGTATGAACGAGTCTCCCAGTCGGTGGTGCCGTCACCGTCACGCTGCACAGTTTGAAATGCAAAGGTGATGAGTGTCACCGGCGTCCTGCAGAATCGGAGCACAGAGTCTTCACAGTTTTCACAGTCTAAGAGACCTTTAGGTGGGCTTTCATGCGTCTTTTACTGAGGTAAGGCTTCTGTCTGTCTGCCCACAAATCGGAAACTGATCTTCAGCTGTCAGGCCTCGGTTCTAAGTGTCACGTCACCTGCCACCACTCGTCACCTGAGCAATACCCTTCAACAGTGACGAGTGGTGGGGGCGGCAGCAGGGACTGGGAAACGAATCGAGGTGGAGGAAAAGCTAAAAGGGGCAAAATTCAGAGACGTCCTTAATGAAGACCTGCTCTAGAGTGGTCCGGGGACAAAGCAAAGACGAAGCGCGAGTGGCAGGGGAACAACGTCCTCGAGTGGCGCCGACCTGAACCCCATCAAAGAAATCTCTGGAGAGTCCTGGAAATGGCAGCCCACCCAGGGTCTCCATCCAGTCTGATGGGGCTTGGCAGGGTCTGCAAATCTAAAAGTGTGGGTGAAGCTCGTCCGAGTGCCAGTGTGACATTTTGCTTTCTTATTTTTAGTAAATTAACAAAAACTTTAACAAATTAAATATTTTTTTGTCAGTCTGAGGTGATGACCGTTGCTTGCTGAGGAGGAAAAAACGAATTTCTATGATTTTAACACAAGGCTGCAAAACGCAGAAAAATCAGGAAAAAAAATGAAGAGGCCCGCTTGGTTTCTGTGCCCTCCGTATGTGACGCTTTGTTTATGTGTCGTTTTCTACAGAACGCCGTTTATAAAGGTGAATACTCGGCCGCTCACCCGACAGTGCAAATGTTCTGGCAGGTTTTCCATGAATTTCCCTTGGAGAAGAAGAGGCAGTTTCTATGTAAGTTCATCTTTCTGGCTTTTTAATATTCAGCCATCCATTTTCTAGCCTGGCTGTCCAGTTCATGGTCACTGAGAGCGGAGACTGACTGCCCTGGCATGGTTGGGCACGGGGCGGGTGGTGAGGGGTAGGGACAACTGATGATGAGGATGAGGAGCTAGTCTAGAAGAAGATTTATATTAGCCTCTGTCTCAGATATGCGCAAATAAATCGGCGCCACAAGCAAACTCTGATACTTACCGTGATGAGAGAAGTCGCAAAATCAAGCGGAATGTTCAAGAAAATTCTAGAAAAAAATCCGATCGAAATCCATGAAGTCATTCTCTTATTCGCTAATTTAGCGGAGTTAAGGTTACGCCCAGGGGCCGGAGCGTGAGTGAGAAGGGCCCCGCCCCCTGTCCCCGCAGCCCGATGAGTCTCTCTCGGAGTCGCCCTAATAAATCGCTGCCACAAGCGAACTCTGATACTTGGCGTGATGAGAAAGTCGCAAAATCAAACGGAATGTTCCAGCAAATTCTAGAAAAAAACCTGATTGAAATCTGTTGAGTTGTTCTCTCATTCGCTAACTTAGCGGCGATAAGGTTACGCCCAGGGGCCGGAGTGTGAGTATATATGGACGTAGGCGATATGACAGAAGTATGTAGAGATTGTTTGGCTTTAAACTTTAAGTCGTAGACTTGTCGATCGTGTAATTCGTGTTGCCAGCGAGAATTAAAAGATTCCAAAAATGCTGGCGCGGCATGAAGTCCCATGAGACGGAGACTTTGAACACGAGATTCTTTCACGTCATCACGCCATACTTACAACGATTTTCAAACAAGACTGCGGTCATCTAACCTCTCAGTCGTGGCTTTAGGCAGACACGCTTCCTGCGCTCTTTTGTTTTCTACGTTCTTGACGACAAATCGAAGAAGAAAGAGCGTGTGGATAAACATTCGAGAAAGTCGGTTTATTTATTAGAGAGAACGAAACGATATTCACTCACGGGCAGTCATACGTCCATCTAGTGGAATAGTTTGGCATTTTCTTCACATCGATATCCACACACGATTGGTTTTTTGTTCCCCAGGACTCGATTCAGGTGTGTGTGTGTGTGAGTTCAGGGGGTTTGTTCTCCTTGTGTTGACAGATTTCTGCCACCATCCTAAGACCTCGAGCTGAACTGGCATCATTTGGCTCGTATCCTGTATGGCGCTGCCATCTGTGCCATGGGCAGTTTATCAACTGCTTGAGCCCCCCAACAGCCATGAACTTGGAGAGGAACGGGTTCAGAAAATGGATGGACGGTCGGTGGGACCCCTCGTCCCTTGATGACCGCGTAGTCGCTCACGGGGGCCTGCGTGCCTTTGTCAGAGTGGCGTGGGGTCCTCACCTCTGCCTTTGTGTCCCCCTCAGTGTTCCTGACGGGCAGCGATCGAATCCCAATCTACGGCATGGAGAGCCTGCAGATCATCATCCAGTCGACGGCGGGCAGCGAGCAGCACCTGCCCGTGGCGCACACCTGCTACAACCTGCTGGACATGCCGCGCTACACCAGCAAGGAGGTCCTCAGGAAAAGGCTGACGCAGGCCATCGAGCAGTACGAGGGCTTCAGCCTGGTGTGAGGGGCCGGGTGGTCCGCAGGCGGGTCTCTCCGCTTGCTCACGCTCTTTCATGCACTTTACGCGTCTTCTAAGTGACTCTCACTGCACTATTTATTGTGGTTTACAAGGTCTCGGACCCTCAGAGACGACGGCCTGCGAAACGAATCCTTATTTTTTTAGGCTTTTCTTTTTGTACAAATCAGATCAGGATGAATTCATTTTATTTGGTAGCGAAGTCAACCGTAATGATCATTAAAGCTGAAATTCTTTTTACATTTTAATAAAAAAAAAAGGTGCAAACGGGACGCCTCCGATGTTTTCTTGTGAGTTTTTTACTGACCGGCGTTGTTCTCGGCTTCCCCTGATGGAGGCGCTGCTCTCGTGTCCCTCCGACTCGCAACTTGTGTCTCCGATTTTTAGTTTGTTTGTTTCTGCTCGGATTTCCTTCATGCTGTCAATGAACAGAATAGAAAGGGAAAGGAAGGGGCACACCGAGGGTCCGCCGTTTAGAGTGCCACCCTGTGGTGAAACTTGAGGCTGGGTGCGGGCAGTGAGCCCCTCCTAGAACTGAAGAAGAGCCCAGCCTGGCAGATTGGGCCGAGTGTGGCTTACAGGATTGGCGGCTTGGCCTGTTAGAGTGGCACCTTGGTGGTAAAGAGGGCTGTTGGTTAATTAGAGTGGCCAACCGGCAGAGTCACCGAGAGAGAAGACCACCACACAAAGTCTTAAAAGACACACATGGGCCTGATCTGAACAAAGGGAACTGACGGCCGAGCGATCAACGGACTCGCTTAGCCCATCGGACTCTGTCGAGTCAGCCCAGACAGATAGATACGAGTGAAAGGCGCTATATAATAGATGGCTAGATAGAAGTGAAAGGTGGCATATAATAGATAGATGGCTTGCTATGAAAGGCACTCTATAATAGATAGATGCTACAAGTTTGCACAGCAGTGCCACCTGCTGGCTCAGACCAAGTATTACAATCCTTTTCACCCATCTGGAGTAAATTCGGCATTGCTGTTCTCTAGGGCGACAAGGACAAGACATGCCATTTTGAAACCCTAAGTATGGACCCTGGTGCCACCTGCTGCCACCTGCTGCCTCAGAACAAGTGACACAACAAAAGCTGAAGCCACACATCAGGCAAAAGGAGCAGAGCTTAAGGTGACACAAAGCGGGCAATGCCACGCGTGCTGCTCTGTCTGCCATAGTATAGAGTGGAGTGTCGTGTCGTGGGCTGTTGCAGGGGGTGCCAGGCGGGCTCGACTGAGAGTGGAAGTGCAGCGCAACACAAAGGACAATCAAAGGGTTGCTGCTGCTGCTGTTGAATTCCTGCTTCGCCGGCTCCTCTTCGTCATTTAAGCGCCACCATCTGACCCCCTAGAACTGGCAGGATGAGTCGGACCCGTCGGCCTTCACCATGGAGTTACCACAATCCTGGAAACCAGTTGGACCCCCTAAAGGTGAAACTCTGGAGGTCCAAGGAGCCTTGGCTGTTAACTCGTGGTAACCCTCATTTGGCGAATGCCCCCGTCACTTTGTCATCTTGTCATTTGTACCGATTCTGTAGCTGCTGCCCTGTTGCGTTTTCCTTTTGCTTCTTCTTTGCTCATCATCATCCTCCTCCTCCTCCTCCTCCTCTTCCTCTTAGCGGTGAAGCCGCAGCATTCGGATCAGAAAACCACAAAACGTCATCACGTGTGTCAAATAAGGACAGTCGTAGAATCGGGAGGTGACCAGGAGGGGCTGCAGGACGCCTCACTCCTCTCACGTCCTAAACTCTTATCCCGGTGCGATTCCTAGGAGACGCCTGATAAACACAGACAGGGACCCCCCCCAACACCACCAAACAGGTCACTGACGGCCGTAATGGGGGGGGTTAGTGGAGCTCACCAGGCTCAGGATGGGTGGTCCTGCACCCTCACCTTCCACACACACACACTCCATTTTTTTTTTTTATCTTCTATGAATTTTCACCTCCTCCCACCATCCAGACCCCCACACCATCCTTACTACATCAACAACTCCTGCCATGTCACCTCTGGCCATCAGTGTGGCCCCTCAGTAAGTGAAGACCGAGAGAGGAGACGACTGTGGGGTCCAACGGTGTGGTGTCCTCTGTCACCTGCTCAGTGTGTCCCTAAGGCTACAGCGAGTGGAGAACATCTAAAGATAGATGGCAGGCGCCTCGTCACTATGGACCACTCACAGTATGGTTGCTCCTGGACGATGAGAGTCCTCTCGTGGTAGACCACCAGGTCCCCCTGTACTTTGCCTGTCAGACAAAGACTAAAAATTGTGGCTGTGATGATCTGTCTGCTCCACCAGGCTGTCCCCACTGTCACAGTTCTGTCATTTGATTTATTCTGCACCATCCAGCCATCCCAGTTAAGGGGTCCACTCCGAGATGTGCAGGTGGGTGAGCCTCTGGGGGTCCTGATGATGGACACACTGACCAGGAGACCTTAGTTTGTGGCACTAGAGCACCTCATGAACAGGCCTGTCACCCTCACACCTCTGACTGTCACGTCACCGGCAGGTCCTCTCAGCTGAGGATTTCCAGGTCTGTGACTCTGTGTTCAGTAACCTGTGACCTTGCAATTGTGCCATCTCAAAATGAGATAAGGGGTCTCCAGAAATGACGCAACATGTCCTTCTGCCACACTTAATGGTCCCCAAATCTAAAAAACTGCCAGGCTGACCCCGTGTTGCTGTGACAATTCAGCCGACTCACCATCTTCAGCCCCTCCACTCAGTTTTGGTGTCCTCTGTAAAGTGAGCCACCTGGGTGAGGTGAGGTGAGAGACCACCGTTGTTGAAGGCCTGCGTTTAGATAAGTGAGCCCACCAACAGCTCCTTTGGCGCGACGCTACGACGACGAGGTGAACGTCAACCAATGGACGCCTGAGGATCGTCACTTCTGACAAGGACTTCATTATGTCACTCATCAGCAAAAACAAAATGTCCTCAAGTGGTCACAAAGCATAAAGTGGGACGTGTCACGTTTTCTATGTGACAGGCCAGCGTTTGTCATTAAATCCCACATCCTTATGCAGGCCTCCATGAGAAACACAACCAGACGTATTCATTTTCTTTACACTCTTGGCACTGAGACCCCGGTGTCCTTTACCCCAGAACCACACTTGCCCACTCAAACTGTGGGACCCCAAGGCGTTTCCAGGCCTTCGGGGAGATGTTGCCCATAAAATCTCCACAGGGAGGCATCATATCAGATACCCGGACCACCTCAATCGGCTCCCCTCGGTGTGGGGGCTCAGCGGCCAGATGTCTCTGCTTCCAAATCCTAAGGGTGAGCCCAGCCACACATGTCAGTTGTTGGCCAAAGCGGAGGACCACAGCTGAGGGCAGAGACAAAGACCACCTGACCAATCAAGAGCGTCACCTCCTCCATCACTACAGGACCCCACACCTGCACTCACCCCTCTGCTCCTTCTGTCCATCTCACCGTCCCCCTTGTGAATAAGACCCCCGAATGAGGTTCTTAGGCAGACCCTCCACTCTGAGGGGGAAAATGAGTCGCTGCCTCAAGTGGAGGAGCTTATTTCCTTACTTAGGACCACCAGCTCTGATTTGGAGATGCTGATTCTCCTCCCTACTGCTTCACTTAATGCATGCTGGGGTTCAGCAGCTAATGAAGCCAACAGGACCACATCACCTGCAAAAAGCAGTGACAACCATTCTAAGACCACCAAACTGGAGATACGGCCCCCCCCACCCGATACGCGATGATGGCGTGGCAGCAGCTGTTCTTCACGCGAATATGTCAGAGTCCAGCCTTTGAAGGTTTTAAGGATCCTGCTTTACCGCTGATAAGCTAACAAGTTCGTGGAATGGCCTCGACGCTCTCCTCCCCGATTGTCACACTGAAAGGCGCCGAGTTGACCGAGTGTCACCGTTACGTCATTTTACGCAGCGTGTGTGATGCCTTGGACACTGGAGCCTCGAACAGAACAGACGAGAAGGTTTGCATTGTTTTGTGTGCGTTTCGACTTTTCTTCTTTGTGTGAATCGTTTTTGCTTTGAATTTCTTGAACAAACGAAGACGCTTAACATGATGGAGTTTTCTCGCCACGTGTCTCGCCACCTACTGAATCCCTTTTCCAGTTTAAACTGTTTGGCAACCCTGGAGAAACGCAGCTACACGATAAAAGAAGTTCTGCGTTTGGTTAGTCGATGCCTAAAAAGGAGTACGTAACGCACATCACTTTTAACGCGTTCAGCTCATCAACATCAACTTAACGAACTCTATTCAGACACGGGAAGGAATGAGGCGATCGCTCGGACATTCTGATCTCAGTGGGCGCCTCTCGCTAGGGCTGCTGAAAGCGCGCGAGACTCCGGGCAAGCGAACAAAACGTGCAACTGGCCGCACGCAGACGACGGAGTCCTTAACTGTAACCCGGTCAAGGCGTTTGCATGGCCACATAACCGGGTTACTGGCAGAGAAAGATCTGAGCGTGTTAACCGCGTTCCTCGAAGCGGAATGAGGACATAAGCTGGCGTCTCTGCGAATCACGGAGTTACTGAGGCGCGCCGATTGGTTATTTTCTGGTCGCATTGTTTACGGATACTGAAGACAGCAGCAGCCCCGGCACTGACCCCTGCTGGTCACCACCAAGTCCGGACAGGCCTCCGCTTCCACTGCTTTGAGTAGGAACTCCCGTGAAAGTTCAGGGGTCTTTCTCAATCCACTCTTCTCGACTTTCAGCTCATCTTGTTGCGGGTGTGGCACGTGCTACTGTCCCGTTGTCAGTTTGCGGCTCCTTAGGGTTACTGATGATACACCTGTAAGGGGGTGGGGGGGGTCACAACACGGACAGGACGATTGGGGCTGAAGACTTTTAACCAGAAAAGAAGGAGAGACTACGTGTGGTGGAGTGAGGAGAAGCAACGAGTTGGCGCCAAGAATCCACCTTGTGGAAGTTTCTTTTCTCACTCGGCGATACGAGGGACACGCGTCTCTGAAGACGGCAATCGACTCTTTGGGCCCGGTAGGACAGAACTGCCTTGTCATCGTTCGGCTGCCACTGAACCTTTTGCTCAGGAACTGTAAGGACAGTAAACCGGTTTCTCTCAGGTGAGAACATCGCGCCCCCTAATCTGTGGAAGGTTGGTTTTGATTCCCGTTTTATACTCGTTTGTGTGTTTTTTCCAGTCTATATGTAAATCTTCTTCATCGTGGTAATGCTTATTGTCTGATGCTAACCTGGGGCATGTGGTGAGGGGTCAGATACAGGGTGGTCCAGATCTAATTATGCAGATCAAATGTCTGATTTATGCGGGCAGGATTCCAGTTCGGCGCAAAGACGATTCTTCATGTTGTCAGTTCACACACTTCTCAATGGTCCGGGATTTTTCAGGTGATTTTTCTATTTCATAAAATTAATAAGTTATAGCGTAATAAAAATTACATAATTAGATCTGGACCACGTTATACAAGGATGAGCGTCGCTCGCGTTACCCCGAAAGATTTTTAATAACAAACTGCTTTTCCCTGGCGGTTTTCTGATCTTGCAGCAACCCGGGGTTTTAGTTGTTCTTCCGGGGCGGCGGTACAATCTGACCAAGTGAGACCTTCAAGACCTTATCGTGAGACGCCAGCTCAACGGAGCTTCAGTGATGGGCACCACAGGTTATCCCACCTAATTCTGCACCATTTGGAATATCTGGCAGAATTGTCATTTTCCGTCCCAAGTGCGTACCTCGCGTGTTTTCCTTTGCGAAGCGCTGCCCCAAACGAGGCCGAGACTTGTACACACCATTTCTTATTTTACGTTTCCGTAACACTCGATTATCCACACAAAGGAAGTCCGTTTATTGTGTTTTTTTCTCATATATATTTAATATAGAAAATAAAACGCTGTTATCATGTACTAAAATGTACAAACCCATAATTGTCCATCAGTGTTTACATTCAAAAACACAAAGTAAGACACAAGGCAGCGATTTGTTTCGATTATTCAGACGTCTCACACGATCACGTAAACATCGATCGGGGTCCACACTCCCAAAGTGACGAGCCGGGACGGGCTGCTGGCTTCTCTCCCGCTTTGTAAAGTTCCTTGTAGCTGAAAAGCAGAAGACAGTGGGCCGCTGGACCGTGCGGAGACGAGGACCACTCGAGTGGCGCCCTCTGCAGGCTCCACACATCAACAGGTCACGGAAAAACTTCAGTTTTTGGAGCAAAAAAACGGGGAAGGAAAAAATTGTCCAGTAGCTTTTTATATAAAAGTCGCCCCCTGGTGGTCTGTAAGTCACTCGTCACACCAGGTTGGAGATTTTTGCGCACCCGATGCTTACACAGACCTGGCTGAACAAAGCTTATAATGCAGCGTTGGCATTTTTGGTCAGCTGTCAACATTTCACTAATGATTTCGTTCATCTTTGGAGCACAGAAATAAAATAGAAAACAATCTTTAATCTGAAAAAATAGGCTTGAAAATCGAATCACGTCTAGCAGCTTAAATTCTCTAAAAGGAGACGTCACTCAGACCACCGGCGGAGGACACTTTAAAAGTCGCCGCTCATTCAAAGACCAATTAAATGAAGCCGACTGGTTGAGAATTTGACCGCTACAGCATTACTTTAGGTAGAATAGAAAAACGAAAAACAAAATTCACGTGCGTGCGACACAAACTCGGGCCCAACACACTAATGCAAGTGCAAACCGCTGTCTGCCACTGGGGGGCGTCACACACTGCACGGCCCCTCTGAACTTCCCTGGTGATTTCAACACTTCTAGGCCATTTAGTGAAAGTGTGCGTTTCATTTTAAAACACCAAGATTACAATTCCCTTTATGTTGTGAAATCGGTCAGTAAGTCAGAAATGAAGTAGAAACTAAAGCTAACAAAAGCGCTCACGGCAACAAAAACCAAACTAAATTCTCGACTGCGGTTTGCCACTCTGACAGGATCTCCTCCCAAGTGGCGTCCCGTTTCACCCTTTAAAATGTGCACAAAACCCTCAAAGACACAGGCGGACAAAATTCCCCGAGGCTTCGGTGGCCCGTTTGTGACTGTGCTGCAGGTTTGAGTCGCAAGTGGCTCATCGGGACAAGGCCGGCACTGGGCATGCATTTGCGGTCGGTTACGTCTACTTGGCATTCTTTCATCAGTAAGCATCTTAATTAAAACAGCTGGCATTAAAAAGCAAACAAATAAAGCATCAGCCTCGCCAAATCAAAAATGATCATTTGCTTAGGGGAATAAGGAGCGTTAAATCGAAGTGTTTTACGAGATCACCGTGTCGTAACGTTTCTCGAAAAGCTCCCTCTCTCTTGTCCTGTAGGGGGCGCACTGGCCTTGCTCTCAATTGATCCCACGCCAGCTATTTTGGATTTGGTCAGCCATACTTGGAATTGAAATGGCACCCCCTGCTGGTCATATACACTAATAGTGGAAGTCTGTGCATGTTCCGCGGAAAACGTTTAAAAATTGCTCAATCTTCACGTGTTGCTTTTCCAGTTGGCACGTTTTAAAAAGCAAACAGGATCCGAGGACCTCTGGCAAGCCGTTAAGTTGAACTCGGAGGGTCGCAGCTTTCATCTGCCCATTTGAATTCCACCGCCGCCGACCTCGGATTTATCGAGGGTACAGTAGTCGTCCGCACCAAGTGGACCTCGTTGCCCGCTTACATCCGAACAGAATCTCTCTTGCTGATGAGAACTTCCAGGAGTCGTAATTTGGCCTTGATGTGCTTGTACTCGTTGTACTCGTCAGCCATTGGCGTGCGATCTTCTTTCTGTACGTTTCTGAGGGAGAAAACAGAAGAAGCAGTTGAAGTCCCAGTATGGCAGCAATGGGACAAACCAACCAAACCCCCCAAATTCAATTCAGTTTGGTTTTGTATGGCGCTGTAACAACATGGCAGGTAAAATGCAAATGAAGCTTCACAAATGACTGATTACACAACACAACACACAAATATAAAGATACGGACCCTAACAATGTCTGTCCATCGACATGATCAGTGAGACAATGGAGGACATGAAAACAAAAACGGGGGTTACATTAACATCTGGGGGGCCACAGTCAGTTAGAACAAAGTCCTGGAGACGCTGGCCAGCGCTCATTTACCGCCAACTGAGCTGAGGCCATTCTTACTTATGGCCTGTGATGGATGGCCGGCCGTTTATCTCGGCCAATACCCCCAAGCCGCCAGGTGGAGCCCTCCTTGCAGTATGGAGGTCCCCAGAAGACCAGCCGGGCATCATGGACAATGGAGTTTTTATGCACAGCCCTGCTGGATGCCATGGGGGCCACAAGAGGGAGCTGCAGGGAGGAATAACGGCTATTTTCCCTACGCCCCAGAAGCACACGTGGACAAGAGGAATGATGGGGGTGAAGAAAAGAACCTGACCCGGAAGGGATTGAGAGTCACATGGACTGGGGAGGGAGAACACTTCTGGGTCAGGAGATATAAAAGGACTGTGGGAGCTCCCAGATGGCGAGCTGAGCTGGGTGGAAGGTGGCAACGCGTCTGGGAGTGGAGGGTTGTGTATTATTGTGATTATTGGTTTGTGCTCTGTGCCGATTTAATAAAGTCAGCATTTACCTGGTGTCTGGAGTCGTGGACAGGGGTTCAAGGGAGCGAGAGCGCCCCCTATCTACCACAGGTCATAGGAGAACGACGACGAGGTAATAATAAAGCTCTAGAGACTGCCAAGACCAGCCTGTGCAGGCCGCAGAGCCTTTTGTGCATCACGCAGTAAAATGAAGCTGCAGAGGTAGCCATCCCTGGCCTGACTGGCTTCCTGTAGTGATGCAGCGACCAACAAATGGCTCCAAACTCACAAGGAGGTGTCTGTATGTAATTATTACCTTACAGGGTCTCGTGTTTTCTGGATCTGTAGGGTCTTTTAAGGTTTGTTTTCATCGGTGCTGCATCCCCGTCCCTTACGCACACCTGGCACGTGGCCGCTGAGACTCAAAGACTGGTTTGTGCTCCTCTGAAGTGGCAGTTAAAGAATGCATACTGGTGACCCACATCAGACCCCTAAAGCCTCAGCTGAAATGACTGGTATACACACTCTGTGATCAGACATACGCCCAAATGGACAGCTCCAAACAGCCGCACGTTGGCGCAGAACTGAATGAACAATTGCTTGCTTTGGTGACCCTTCTATGTAAACTGCACAGCAGCTGACGTGACCCTAATGGCGTCGAACGGTAAACTCACTCGCTCTCACTTTACAGGTACAACAGAGGAAGTGGCACCTCCGACAGTTGGCACAATCCTCAGTTGCTGTTTCTCCATTTCTAAAGTGGGAACAAAGGCGGACATCTTTAGGCTTTAATACTGCAACTGTTTTCATATTTCTGCATTTAGTGAGGTAAAGTGACTTGCTTGGGGCACCTGTGGCCTGGCAACATACACCCCCAAACCAGGGGCAACGCGGAGTCCTGCTAAAAATATTCATTTCCAGTAAAGAGTTCTAGCTGATGTCTCTTACCTAAGACAATGGGCCCCAGTCATGGTGCCGAGGGTTAACCGGATGTATCAGAAGTACTTCAGAACTAACAGAATATGTTTCTGTATACAATGTTTTATTTTTAGAGGGGCTAATATGAGTTCACTGGCGCACCTTACTCAGGAATATGCTACATCATCATCATCATCATCCTAATTTCTTCCATTAAGACAGTGGTGTTCTCATCCCACCAGGATGACATGACGACAGCCATTTTTTCTTAGATGGTGAACAGGATGGCCAATCAGAGACGAGGGATGTTTAGGGGGTTCGTTCAGGTGGATGTTACACATTAATGGTGGCTGAAGAGGCTCCCCGCTCACTGAAGCACTTTGAGCACAGAGAAAAAGCACTATATAAATGTGAAGAATTATTATTATTAATGCAAAATGACGGAGTTAATAAAGACCAGCGGCCACAGGGGGGCACCAGCAGCACTCGACGAGCGGCACTTTCCTTGAATTGCTTCAAACACTCCGTGTAGTTTGTACCGTTTTACAATCATTTGTGCTGACTTTGAGATCCACCGTCACACAAATGAAATGCTGGTGTAAAGTACAAGAGAATTCAAAATAAAAAGATTGTGTTCAATTAAACATTAAACTCGATACACAATATTTAGGGATCGAAAGATGATTACGAATCTCCTAGAAGTAGCGTTTATGGTCTTATTTGTCGCACTGTTGTGTGTTATCACCTAACCTTTGTTTTCAAAGTCCAGAGTTGTCTTATCTGCCGTAATTCTGACAAGTTTCTTTTTTACATCAAATTACTGCAATGCCCCCCCAACGCTTTGGTCTTTTATCTTCCTGTTGGCTGATCTGCACGTACTCACTCACCTTCCATTCTGCCGGAAAAACTTGTCTTCAAAGTCTCGCAGTTTCTTGCGGAGCCTCTTTTTATCTTCTCTTGCTTCTTGGAAATGCTCTACCAGTTCAGGCCTTGAGAACAAACCAAACAAGAGCAAATATTTTAGACGCGCAGCCGCACTTTCAGTTTTTTAGCCATCTCCTCTCTACAGGTCCCACGTATCCAACTACCTGGTCCACTACCACAAAATGAGGCGACTCTGGTGGTAACAAAAATCAAGTCAAGCTGTGTGGATGAGCGATGCCAACGTCATCTTCATCTTTCGTCAGTCACTGGTGTGCCCACTCAGTGTAACACACGCAGGAGACATTTTCAATATCACATCAGAGTCTGCCGCTGCATCCATCCATTTCATTTGAAAAACACCCACAGAGCCAATTGCTGTCCAGGTTAGGAGCGACGCTTGGTATTCTAATTTAGCAGGGCTGACCACTTGGCAGGCGCACAATTTAACCAAACGTCCATGTCTGTGGGGCGTGGGAGGACAACAGAGTGTCAGGAGAAAACCCTGAGAGGACAGGCAGAGTTAATTACTGGGCTACGATTTGAACTCGGGGACCCAAGGAGCTAAACTCCTGTGAACTCGAGGACTTCGGTAACTTCAAGTTTAGAGCATCAAACCAAAAAACGATCGTAAACAGCAAGACAGCTGTGCGGCCAATTATAACGATGAGAAGACTGTTGGCATCGAGTCAATTCAAGTCCCGCAAACCGTGCTGACAGAGGCATTCAGCGGCTGGAAAAGTGCTGAGAGGCGCGGGCACACGTGGCCCGAACAGCTGGGAATGCTCCCACAGCACAGATTATTTGAACAGCCTTTGCAGGAGACATCTGAATCATGTGTTAAACATTTCATTTGCCGTTTGTGTTTGCTTAATCCGATATCGAGAAGCGCCACTAAGCCGTGACTCACATGGTTGCCGAGTGCAGATTGGAGAGCCGCATATCCAGGCTATTTTTCGACTGACTTTTCTCGTCAACAGGAGAGATGAAGCCGTCCACCTCCTCGTCCAGCTGATCGAGGAAGCTGCGCACGGCAAAGTCGGGCTTCATAGTCACCACAAAGCTAGTCCTGGAGCCGTTTTCGTCATCCGAGCCGTCTTCTTCCTCTTCCTGCAAAACAGAATTTGGTGGAGTCAATCAAAGGAGCAACGTAACAGCAGCAGCAGCCACGCCGGTTAGGGGTGACCTGGACGGTGGAAAGCGCAGGAAGTGATTAGTCGCAACTCCTCATAGGCAGCGGTTAATTTCAGGACACCAGCACAGAGCTCAAATGTAACAAGCAGGACCCCAACACATGGAATCAGCGCAGGGCGGGGTCACCCAATGTATCAAATGAGGGGCGGCGCCGTCTACGAAAGGCACTATAGGAGACGCAAATGAATCATTCGGACCCCCAGTCGCGTCAACGTGATTCTTTAGGCAACGCTCGTTTTTCTGCATTGGTGAGGAGCAAATCCTGCTGAATCATCGCTGAAATGTTCAGGATTGTCACTGAAGCCCAGAGAAATGCACTAAAGTGGGTGAGGAAGGAGAAACGGAACTAGTTTTGAGTGACGAATAATGAGAAGGTGCCGAGGTCTTTTAAGGATCCCTGATGGCTAAGGAGGCAGGCGTCTGCCAACTATAACTGGAACGGTTATCGCAACCTGATCTGTGAGGCACCTCCCCGAGATAAAACGGACAGAATTAAACATCAGAAAAATAACACGAGTTCTTAACAGCAGGCACTCCCCTCTCGAACTGAAAAGTACAGCTCGTTCACTGCCGCTGCTATAAAATACGCACAACACTAAAGTACATGGATTCTTCACTCCTTCCTGTTGGCATCCACTGCACTGCACTGCACTCTGGGTAACACTACCAAAGGGCAGGGATGGCGCACGTGTTGCACACACAAGTCCACACAACTGATATCACCTTTAAGACACATTTCCAGTTTCCTTCTACCTGCGTGTTTTGTGTATAAATGTGTTTAAATTCATTGCATTCGTAGTCCGAGTCCCGACCCGAATTATGTGGCTGGTTACCTACCAGGCAACGCTTGTGGGTGGTCTGCCAGTCGGCAAACATCTGCCACTGTGCCCTCTTCAGTTGCGAGAAGCAGATCATGAAATGTTGCAAAGTTTACTGTCAAATAACGTAAAGAGTACGTGACACGTGTTTCGCCCTCATCCCTCTCGGGGACCAACCACAAGTGTTACCTGGTAGGTGGCCAGCCACACAATTCAGGTCGGGACTCAGACTACGAACGCAATGAATGCAACGCCTCCGGACCTACAGGCTGTCAAATAAACGAACTGCACGCAGTGGAGCAGCGTAATGGGGGCTTCGTCTCTGATGCTGACGTCCGAGGTTCGATCCTCGAGAGGGGGTGCAGTGAATGTGTGATGAGCCCAAATGAGGGCGAAACACGTGTCACGTACTCTTTACATTACTTGGCAGTAAACTATGCAACATAAATGTATTTGAAAGTTGCTTTGCTAACATTTAGGCCTTAAATACGTGGGTGTGGCGGTGGGGGGGCTGCTGTCACACCCAACATTGGCTGCAACAGCTACGTGATGGCACAAAGGCCTTGCAAAGCATCATGGGGCAATGCGGAAGACAGGTCATCTTAGCCAACCACATGGTGAATTTCCAGGAAAATTTTCGGTGAACAACAATAAAGATGGCAACATCAACCAGGGCAGTGGAGTCGGAGACCATTTTGGGTACCTCGAGTCGGAGTCGGCAAAAATGTACCGACTCCTAATAAATTTAAATTGAAATGAAAAAAAAAATAATAATAAAGCAAGTTCAGATGTCCATTTCACAAACAATAGTCCTAATGAAGTACTTCTCTGATGTAAGAACAAAGCCCAGTGCATAGCTGTGTTACTACTGGTGTGAAGTTCAGCCGAGCGATTATACAACCGGACGTTCACATATCATAATCTGGATTATCGTACACTACAAAAAGGGTCTTCATTTGATTTCAGATCTAACGTGTTTAACAAGTCCACGTGTGTGCTGTGGCCTGACGTGTGTTCAGGGTTTAAACTGGCCAATACAGTAGAGAGTCAGCTGCCTAGTAGTTAGGATACAGCAGGATGGATGGATGGATGGACAGATGGATGGACGTTGCCTCCCTTCAATCAACATGGAAAATCCATTAGCATGTTAAATACAGAGGAGTCGGAGTCAGAAGTACCGGAAACTAAGGAGTCGGAGTTGAAGGATTTATCTACCAACTCCACAGCCCTGGCGGAAACCACTTTGGTGAATTTGCCAGTTAACACCATTCGCCACTAATGCTTATTAATTTAGCGAAACAAAGTGCCAACTTGTGACGTGTGCAAGTTTTCTTCATTACAGATGAAATATTTAGATATTCGACATCACGTCAGTTTGGTCAACAGCAGGCCATTCAGCCCACCAAGCTCTCCAATCCTATTCTCCGATTCTCCAAGACATCACCGAGTCGAGATACGAAGGTCCCTAAAGTTCTGCTCTCCACCAGACTGTTTGGTCGTTTATTTATTGGTGTCCAAAGTTCTGTCTGACTAAACATTTTCTAGAATTTTTGCGTGAATTTGCGATATAAATGCAAAATAAAAAGAATGAAAAACTAAAACTCCAGTTTATTGGAGAGTAATGTAGAAGTCAGCGGGAATGGGATTACACAGGCAGGGATGAGTAAAGGGCAGAGCCCCTGACGAGATGACATGTCATTTTTTTTTCTTTCTAAGTAGTAATCTAATCTCGTGTGCCTCGTAACACATCAGGTGTCCAGCAGTCACTACGCCATGTAAAGCAGACATTTCTGGGTGTACGATAGGCGATACTGTCATGTGAGCACAGTTTGGATGGTGGCTGGCATCCATGCCCAGCTGGGACGCCCCTGCACACTGTATTCTGGGGGAGCAGCCCTGGACACTAGATGGCCACCCCCTGGGATGGAGAAGGGCCTCCTGGAAATTGGAGTTGGGTGCAGCCCTGTTGGTTCCCACAAGCACCGCCAGGGGGTGCTGTGTTTGGGGCTCCTGAGCCCGTGTGGGCAGCATATTCATCACACCCGGAAGTGCAGCCGGAACCCGTGGGTCAAGCACCTGGAGCACTTCTATAAAAGGAGCCAGCGACCACCACTCAGAGGCCAGAGTCGGGTGAGGAGGAGGAGAAGGTTACCTGGGAGGGTTGGTGGTGCCAGAAAGAGAAGAGAAGAGGAGTGCTGTGCTTAAGTGCTTGGGCCTGCGTTGTGGCTGGAGGGATTACGGGGAAGACGTGCCCACCAGCTGAAGAAAAATAAAAGTTTGTTGAGTTTTACACGTGCCTCACTGTCAAGTCTGTGTCGGGTCGGGCGCTATATAGCGCCGTTATCACAATAGCAGCTTTGTTACATCCTGGAAACCTGTGAGTTTATAGAAGAATTACATTCAGCATCTCTCAAAGCTCTTAAACACAAAGATTAGATGTTTGTCCTTGTCTGTCTTCATGGATACATTATGAACAAAAAGACATTTCAAACATATATTGCAATCTAAAGGTCTATTTTGTTGTCAGACCTGCAGCAACATTAATGAAATTCTCGAGAAGCAGGATCTGGAGATCATCAGATTGTTTCCCAGAAAAAGAAAATAAAATTACATACTGTCCCCTCGGAGGCCCAGAAGTAAAGTAATCCATTACAATTTACTAAGTAATTAGCGACTTTGATTCCAAACTAGCCGTCTCTGAAGACACCTGAGGCAGCTTTTGACATTTGTAAACGTATGCAATAGTCGTCGTCCTGGGTAGTCACACAGGCATTCACGGGAGTCCCAATTACTATGAACACTATGAACGAAGGAGTTTATGAAGGACGTGTGTGTTTTGGTTTCACGGAGGTCTCTGTGGGGTGCTTTCTTCTGTGATGTGGCTCACTTGTCACTTGAGTCTTGGCTACTTTCGTCTCTCTGTGATGCAGGACGCCAGGCTGTTTTTGTAATAAATGGACACGATCAGATTCACTCGAGTAGCTGGGGAGAAGACATCACGGGTAAAGGGAGACCGTTCGGAAGTGCAAACTCCTTGGATCCTTCTACCGTCTGGCCATTAACACGAAACTTAAGACTGAACAGGTGGCAACCTGAAATTGGCTGATGGTGGGATTCCTTGTGGGGCAGCGGGGCAGGCAAGCGTCATGGAGAAGTGCCCACAGCAGGATGCCATAGTCAGAGCACAGAGTACCTGATGATACACACTGGCAGCAAGTATAGCAATGGAGTATTTAGCAGTGGCCAAATGTGTCACCCTTTACAATGTCATCCACACACACACACGATGAAGACTTGATGGTGGTCTGCATCAGGGGACTGGGCGGTCTAATGGTCTGGAATTCCTGCAGATTTTATTTTTTTCTCCAGCCGTCTGGAGTTGTTTTTTCTGTCCACCCTGGCCATCGGACCACCTTACTCTTAATATATGTTAATTAATGTTGACTTATTTTATTTTTCTTACTGTGTCTTTTATTTTTCTATTCTTCATTATGTAAAGCACTTTGAGCTACTGTTTGTATGAAAATGTGCGACAGAAATAAATGTTGTTGTTGCATGTGCAGCACAAATTGGGCATGGGGTGCAGATAAGATAGCCACTCGGCTTCTCAAACAATGCATGTGATAAAATGTCGACCCTTGAAGACATTTACTTGTTTGCTTAAAAATGTATGCGGCGATCTAATGAGCAACAAATGGACTGAATGGTCTCCTCTTGTTTGTCCGAACTCTTGTGTTGAAATGTTAGATCTTTTTCTTACTCGTTAATCACACATGTGGTTCTGGTGCCAAGCCCTTATTAGAGGACTTCCTACTTGGTCCACCTGCTATGATGAAGTCTTCAATATACGTCTACCACCAATCACTCAGTCAGCTGACACACGGCCATGTTCACATGTAGAACTACAATTTAAACAGTTCACGATTTGCTGGCATTCATTACTACCAAACGTCAAGTGGCCTCCTCATTGTTTCTTCAAACCCTCATAACACAATTATAACTCCTTTCAGGACGCCTGCATTTGGACTTTGGTTTTCCAACAGACTGGCTTTGCTATACAGCAGCAGTCAACTTTCACTACAGGATTTAAGTGACAAATTTTTAAAAATATCCAGAGCTTAGTCTGGGATAACGTGCTGGCAGAAGAAGAAGAAGAAGTCAAGTAATAGCAGAAGTGGAATGCAGGGCAATCTGTAATGTGTGCTGTCAGGTGCTTAGCGTCCCGACGTTTATCTTGGATTATTCTGCACAAGTTGTGCAATCCTGCCATCAAGTAATTTGGGACTGATAAAGAGATAACAGAGGAGATTCCCGTAAGGCTGACCAGAAAAGAATCCCGACAGCACACTTGTTTGTTTGTGACGGCTGAATTCGTAGGAAACAGGATGAAGCCTTCATTCATACGGAAACTTACAAAACATTCATTTTGCACAAACCCTCAGAAGGTCAGAACTACCATCATCTTAACTTTATGTACTTTCTGTTTTTAGATGTGTCTGCATCAGATGTATTTGTCTGTCTATGGACTCGGCATTATGACATTTGGTAGAGGAATCTCTGCAAAGCGCTAATGCTTACAGCACATGATGTATCACAAATGTTATCGCCGCTCAGAGATTGACAGATCGATGGCTATAGTCTTCTATTGGACTTAGACTTGTTTTATTAGGCTGTAGCGTCTCAAGTTCTCATCATGGCCTCCTCTTTTGTTTGGTACCATAGAGAAGTAGATCCCCCCAAACCCCCTGCACTTACAGTCGCACCACCCTCAATGCACCTGATCTCAGAAGCCAAGTGGGACGGAAGTTCTGTATCTTGTGATGTTCTTGCTTGTCATGGCACCAGGGAGTGCTGATGTGTTGATGAGTTAGCTGAAAATGTAAGTAAGAATTGTACAACTACGACTACTGTGCCGAGCACTGGGAGCTGCGTGGGGGTCCACAGTGACTGCAAGGTTGTTTCAGAATGAACAGATCAATGGTGTTATCACTCACACAACTCCATAAAGATTCATTATGACCACTGACACTTTATGTTGCTTATATTTTACTTCAATTCACAGGGGGAGGCCTCATTTTTCTACGCTAAAGCCCATTCAACTCGAACGTACGCCACTCGCTACACAACAATAATGTGGAACGGGAGACCACCCGGCATACAAATCCCATTTCTGCTTTCTCTCCAGCAGATGGCGACACTTCACTGTTGTCTTCTACTTCATTCAATAAACAGAATTTTATAAAGGATGACAAACAAACAAACAAACACACTCATGAATGACAGTCCATTCAGATATATAACTAAAAAACAAACACTGAAGTGAAAAAGCTTTCTAAATACAGATTAGTGAACTACCAATTAAGAAAATAAACCTTTAGAGCTTTTTGAATAAAAATATCAGCGTCCATAGTAAAACGTCTGGCCCTTGTAATACAATTCTAAGCATTCTGAATCATTCAGGCACGTAAAGCCAGAGATGCCCCCAGTAATCTCCACCTTTCTGCTCAACACATTAACAAATACAGTAAATACGGCCCCCTATCTGAGGACATTCATTAGTAAAACGTCAAAGTCCCAAGTTGGTGTTATTTTGGAGACATTAGATGAACAGGATGGTGAGCTTGTTGGGCCGAATGGCTGTTGAAATTTTAAACACTGCACTTCATGGCATTTCTTCATTTCCGTGTACCCTCATCTGTTGGTCTTTTCACGGCCAGTGGTTACTCCAAGTATCTTGATGAGACATTGAGTCGGAGCGGCTATCAGCTTCTCAAATGAGCTTGAAGGACTTAAGGCTGGGGTGTCCAGCTCCGGTCCTGGTGGGCCGCCATGGCTGCAGGTTTTCATTCGAACGCTTTTCCTAATCAGCGAGCAGTTTTCGCTGCTAATTAACTCCCTTTGCCTTTATTTTAATTGCCCTGATTTTAAGGATTCAGTCCCCTGAAATGATTTGTTTCTTCATTAAATGGCAGCCAACCAGAAGTGAGACGTGAAACGAGCCAACAGATGACCAGCTATACTGGGGCTTCAAACTCCAACCACTTTCTTACTGAGAAGCCAATTCTTGCTGTTAATTAAAGCCGTTATTGGATATCAGGACTTGTTGCTGCTCTCCTGCTACAGCAGACGGTTGATTTTCTGTTTTCTCTAAGACCACCATCAAGATGTTTTCGGTGACCTGAGCAGACCAACATGACAGAGACCTTCACCTGTCTTTATTTTCAGGTTTAGCTGGTCATGTGGCGGCTCATTTTGTGTCTCATTATTGTTCGGTCGCTCATAACTAAGTAGGGTCTGATTCACGTCAATTAAAACTACGGCAAAACAAGTTAATCAGCAGCCAAAATGGCTTACTAATTAAGATGGCAGTTAGAATGAAAACCTGCAGCCACTGCGGCCCACCAGGACCGGAGCTGGATATCCCTGGACTAAAGCTACGTGTTTTTAAGTGAAAAGTTATCTCCATCACACTGAAACAAATGAACACAAATGTGACAGAGACTTTCACCAATACTGAACGTGCCTCCATTGGCGGAAAAAAATCCTTGAAAGGACAGTAATGGTGCTGGACACAGCGTTTATCGCTAAACTGTAGCAACTGGTAAAGTATTTGTCTTTTGTGCATGCAGGCAGCAGTCAAGATGTACAAAACCCAATTTAGGTGCATACAGGTAAGTAACACAAGTGTGTGCTATGGAAAGCAACTCCACCGTGTCCGCTATGTTCAAATACATCGTTCTTCTGTGAAAGGTGACCAATCAGGGAAGAAGATGTTGTGATGAACAGAATCCAGTCAGGCACGGACAAATCAGAGAGTCTGCACTTCGGACACTCTACACTGTGTGCACATTTATTAGGCAAGTGAGTATTGTGACCATTGAGGTATTCCATCTCCAAGCTGTATAAACTGGAATAGTTATTGGATTTAAGCGTATCAGGTGATGTGTGTTTGTGTAATGAGGGAGGGTGTGGCCTAAGGAGACCAACGCCCCACATCAAGGTGGGTGAGCACAATTATTAGGCAGCTTGTTTTCCTCAAGCAAAATGGGCCAAAAAACGAAATTTAACTGACACTAAAAAGTCAAAAATTATAAAAAGTCTTTCAGAGGGATGCCGCACTCTTGAAATTGCTCAGATATTGGGGCGTGATCACAGAACCATCAAACGTTTTGTTGCAAATACTCAACAGGGCCACAAGAAACGTGAAAGACACAAATTAACGGCCAAAGATTTGAGAAGAACCAAACATGAAGTTGTCAGGAAGCCGTTATCCTCCAGTGCTGTCATATTCCAGAACTGCAGACTATATGGAGTGCCCAGAAGTACCAGGTGTTCAGTGCTCAGAGACACGGCCAAGGTGAGGAAGGCTGAAACCCGACCACCACTGAACAAGACACAAGTTCAAACATCAAGACTGGGCCAAGGAGTATCTGAAGACACTGATGAGATGAGAGTGACTCTTGACGGAGGAGATGGATGGGCCTGTGGCTGGATCAATAACGGGCAAAGAGCTCCACTTCAACTCGGACACCAGTAAGATGAAGGTGGGGTACTGGTATGGTCTGGTATTATTAAAGATGAGCTAGTTGGACCTTTTCAGGTTTAAGATGGACTCAAAATCAACTCCCAAACCTACCGCCAGTTTTTAGAAGACAAAGACACTTTATTCAAGCAGCGGTAAAAGAAAAAGTCAGCATCTTTCTAGAAGACCCTGATTTTTATACAGGCCGATGCTCCACCACATGCATCGAAGAACTCCACTACGTGGCCAGCCAGTAAAGACCTTAAAGATGACAGAATAATGACATGGCCGCCTTCCTCACCTGACCTAAAGCCCTTCCTAAACGGCAGATTTACGGGGCAGGGAAAGAGAACACGTCTCTGAAGAGCGTCTGCTGCACAGAAAGTTGTCAACAGATGAAGAAACTGACCGACTCCAAGAATGGAAGGCTTATGAGTGTTATTGAAAGAAGGGGCGCTATATTGGGCACGGATTTATTTATTTTTTTTTTTTTGAAATGTCAGAAATATTTCTTTGTAAATTTTGAGTTGCTTATTATTCTCACTTTAACAGATGAAAACAAACAAGTGAGATGGGAACATTTTCGTTTTTCCTTTAGTTGCCTAATAATTGTGCACACATTTGTATCCCCCTGATGATGTTCACTCTCACATTTCCTTTGTAAAACATTCAAGTTTCAGGTTTATTAACATTTTGGATTGACTGATAGCTCTGTATTTGTTCCATATTAAAATGAATCCTCAAAAATACAACTTGCTTCATAATTGTGCACACAGTGTAGTGCTGAATTGGCGGTTTGGAAATCCTCCATTCTACCCACCCACAATGCAGCTCTGTATGGAAGATCATTTGTGCTAAAATTAAACGCAACCCAAAGTGTTAATTCTGTTGAAATGTAACACATATGCAAGTGGGCTGTTTAATTTTGGCACAGATTTAATTCAAAACGCATCAACCCAATGAATGTTTGCTGTTCAATATGACACACAGTTTTCTTACTGGTTTAAAAAGTAATAAAAAAGTGCATTTTAATTCAGGTACTGCATTTCACTTAGCAGTAGATCCACATGTACTACATTTTGATTCAGGACCAGGCTTTAAATGTGCCAAAACTAAGTGATCAAGTGACCAGTCCGTGTCAAAAGGTGGGGCAGGAGACAATAATTTCATTGCCTCACTGGATTACGGTGTTTTGTCTCATTATGCTGTATGATTAGCCATGTTGAATTTTAAAAAGACAGTTGTCCCCAGCAGACCCCCCGTGACCCTGTGTTAGGATACAGAGGGTTGGATAATGACTGACTGACTGACTGTCATCCCCAGCCCACACGCAGGCAACACCCAGTACTTTGGCTAGCAAATATCAAAATGACACTGCTGTGCTTTTATGAATGCAAAAGGCCAGCTGAGATGAGCGCGAATGAAAATGACTGACTGACTGACTGGGAAATGGAGAGGAACAAAAACCAGCAGACGTTCCCAGGACAGAGTTTGACCACCACTTTCAGTCCATGTCTGCTCTTCCTAGTAAGATCAGCTCCCGCTCCCAGGTATCAGACCTCAGTGTTCCACGCCTAGCAGTACATAAAGCAGCCCCCATGAGCACACGCGACTGTGATGATGCAAGTGTCCCTTAGGAGCGGCTTGTTGTTGTTGGCGAGGCGTCAACCTCTAATGTCCCTTGAGGTCTTTGATGCTCTGTGGTCTTTATGTTGTGGGTTATTTTTGCTTGCTCTCCAAGCGATGCTCAAAATTGTTTTTTAACAAAAAAAAAAAGTATGGTAAGAGAAAAACAAAGAAATCCTGTAAATGGGGATTTTGAAGTACGGTAATAAAAATGGAGGGTTTAAGTACTAAATACAGCCAATGCATGCAACTAAAAATGAATTGTTACATAAACACAATGCATGTATGCTGTTAGATATGAATTTTAATCTCCTTGGTAGTACATTCACTACATTCCAGGCATGGCTTTAGGGGGTCCATATTGTCATGTGTGCAAGGAAGTCACATTGTACATGTAGGTCATGACAGGCTGAAGGGGTTTCAGGAACTCAGAGGAGCTACAGAAGAATTGGCAGAGCAGGCTCGTCTTCCATAGCACACTGCTCTTCTTTAATGTGTGAAGTGACGTCCTTCACAAAATCTACAACTCTGTGACGGCCAGTGTGGTGTGCTGGGCTGGCAACACCACTTCAAGATAGGACGTCCAAATCAATTAAAAGGCTCAGTTATGGGACCCCCTGGAGGTAGTAGAGGAGGAGAGTGAAGGCAAAACTGAGTGCCATTATGCACACTTAGGACTTTCAGGTTACAAGTGTGTCAACAACCACCACTGGGGGTCCTTTATACCAACAGCAACACACCTGTACAGTGCCTTAATGCGACTACGACTGCCAAGTCACAAGTTTTCTTGATTTTTCACACCTGGAAGTGCTGCCAGAAGAAGCTCATTGCGCACATGCACTCCTTCTGGGTGGCCTATAAAAGCAGCCAATCACCACCACTCAATGGCCTGAGTCGGTAGGAAGTGAACGAAGCTCACGTGCAGGTGTGCTGGACTGTCTATTGTAATTAAACCGTGTGCTGTGTGGCAATTAGTGTCCTGCCTGTCTGTGTTGGGGTTAGGGCGGCTGTATGTGCCCCGGGCATTACTATGGAAGAGCATTAGGGCCACGGTGAAAAAAAAAAAATACAGACACAGCGAAGAAAAAAAAAAAAACTAAATGTCGAGATAAAGTCGACATGTTGACTTTATTCTCGTAGTTTATTTTGTCAGTAGAATGTCGCAAACTAAACTTCATCTTAAAATCAATGTTTAATTTACTAGATTTTCTCAAACCCCGTCATAACTTAATGTAGCACATTAAATGCTTTGTGTTAAGTGTTCCCCGACCCAGCTGTGAATCGTCACGTGCTTCTTAAAGGCGCCAATATTTTAACTGAAATATTGTGTAAATGTTGGGCTCGTGATCTGGTGGTCGGACACACAAACACAGAATTCAATGGATGTTCTTCTGAGCGCCTTTCTTTATTGCATGCGTGCTGTCTCTGTCTGACGTACCAAACCCCCAGTTCCTATCCTTCCTTTTTCTTTCTCCACATAACCAAACACCACACGATAAACGTCTTTGAGAAATTAAAACTAGTTATCAACTTAGAGCTCGTAGTGCAAGAGGAAATCAGTTTAAGAAGCATGTAGTGATTAACATGGATCAGGAAACACAACACAAAGCATTTAATGTGCTACATAATTTATGATGGGGTTTGAGAAAATCTAACATTCATTTTAAGATGAAGTTTAGTTTGCGACAATCTACTGACAAAATAAACTACGAGAATAAAGTGAAAATATTGACTTTAATCTCGACATAAATGGTTGAGATTAAAGTGGAAATGGCGAGAATAAAGTCAACATGCCGACTTTTATCTCGACATTTAGGTTTTTTTTTTTCCACCGTGGCCCGAGTACGCTTCCGTACATTACAGATCTAATAATCTATTAGGTTTTTTTTTCTCTTATTTTGCATTCAGAAATCTGTAAGTAAATTTACATGTAAGCAAAATTCAGAAATTAGCATTTTTTTTTTTTAAACCAAATTTTTAAACGTCTTAATTCACCTTTTCTTCCAGTGGAGTCGACTCGTTTTGTTGTGACCAAATATGAGCAGTACAGACACAGGCTCAAATGACAAAGGGACATTGCTACATCAGTATAAAATGCACGTGTTGAGCTAATAAAGAAAAGGCTTAACAGACCAGAAGATTAAAAAGAGCAAAATCTTAAAAAAAAAAAACAAGAGAGCAATAATTAATGTCACACACAGGCATGTTTGCTAGATTCCCACAGGCAGAAACTGGAAAATAACTGCTTGTTTAATTCATTTTAAAGCTATGTCAGAAGTTAAGCACAGAAATGGCCTTTCCCCCACTCCTAGGCAGGAGTTAGTAAGCAAAATGGAGTGAAGATAACGAAAGAAATACAAGTGTGTTATTTCATGGGTGTATTTCAGCTCGACAACTGGGGGACAAAGTGTAATTACAGGACACAGTGTCTATGACGTAGGTCGGTCATGAAGGATCCCAAACATCACATAATCCCTACAAAGTCAGAAGGTGTTCAGGATGAACACTTGCAGTTAAAGGTGGACTGTAGTACTGAGCTTGAGGACCACAGAGTTAACTCTCTTATTAGTAACTGGCCACGTTACTTGTCAACAGAATCAATTGAAAAGTATTGGTTATCCCTTTCCCTGTGTGTACCTTCAGCACTTTTCCTCTGGATCCACGTGTGTCTGAACCTCTCTTGCCTGGTGTTCCAGTAAAGTCTGCTTCTCTTGACTCTTGGTCATCTCCTGTTCATGTTTCTAGTTCCATTCTTTGAAGTCAACTCTCAGTGGACCTCCTGAGCCTTTACTGCTCCTTGTGTGTCTTAGGCCAGGTTTATACTTCACGTGACGCATGCTCCAGCGGGCGCTCCTGCTACGCAAGTGTTTTACTGTTTATACTTGCGAACGTACTTTACGTAAATCTGAAGGAATCCACCAGGTGGCAGAGCGAGATATCATCACGGTGAGAACAGGTTTGGCGTCAATGTGTTGTGAACTGCCTGGAACAGCCATTAAATTCCAAGGACACCTTACCGCAATGTCTCTGAAAAGGATGTTTAATGATTAAATCCATCAATCCAGGGATGTGCCCATTCCAGCAAGCATTGGGCACGAGGCTGAAACAATCCCTGGACGAGACATCTGCTCATCGCAAGGTGAATACAAGCACTCATGTACACTGGCGTCATTTTAGTGTCACCACATCTGCATATCTTTGAAAGGAAACCGGAGCACACTGAGGAAACCCAGCAGGAAAACATGAGAACTCCAGGCAGGGAATACCAGTGACGTGACTCCCTGTGAGACAGCAGTGCTACCGCTCTGCCACCGTGTCACCCCCATATGTGTAATTATTAACAGTGTTCATTATTTAAACGGAAATAACGATTTATTTGTAAAATGTAACATACATACTTTAATGCATTTCATCATGAAAGTGATATCAATATAAATCTAAGGATTCTAAATGTGCAGAAAGTTGGAATGTCATACATGTGCTGTGTTCTGTCTGGTGATCTATTGCTCTTTGCCGCTGCTGTCAGGTCAGGAGGAAGCCCCAGAAAAAAAAAAAAGACGGCACAAAAGATGGTTTGTGAGAATTTTCAAATGTGTTGTGTCATTACGATGGGGAATATGCGACGCTTGAATACCAAAGCACCACGAATGGATTTGTATGTCGGCATTTTGCTTCACCACATCGAAACATTCATCAAGCATTGTGCATAGCAGCTTTCTGTCCCATGTAGATAGTAAACAGAGACTCTGACGTCACATTCAAACTTTTATCACACTGCGGACCCCCCCTACCCCCCGACTTTTTGCTGGTACTTCAACTCACGAACGCATCACATTCATTTCTGAGGACCTGCTTAGAAGTTGCATCAAATGAATGCTGGGAGCGCGTGGTAGCCATGATGTGCGCCCGTACGCGTTCTGAGTGTGAAGTATAAACGAGCCCTTACATTCATACTTCCTCTTATCAAAGCCAAACTGACCAATCAGATTGCTCAGAGGGATAGACACACACACACACACACACACACACACACACACACACACACACCTTAACGTTTATTTATTATACAGTAGATTAGCACAAAAATGAATGCAACATGGAAGTAGCGGTTCTGCTTAGCATTCAGTGTGCTCATGGGTAACTGTCAGTATTTAGATTGAATACAATTTAAAGAGTAATCTCCACTGATATAAGGTGAATTGAGCAAAAAATGGTAAAAAGCACGTTTAAAACTAGAACAAAGACAACACATTTCTTGTAAATGCAAATGTCATACTAGAGCAGTTTTCTGAATGCAGAATAAGAACAGAATAAAGGCCAGCTTAACAATTAGACTGACGAGACAAGAGAGTAACCCACTGGTTTGTGAAACTGGTTGGAATGAAAGCCTGTAGCCATAGTGGTAAACAACATCTGGACTTGGAGACCCCTGTTAATATAGGAATCAAGAATGCACTGAAGCCAATGGCCACTAGAGAGCACTGTGGCCGGGGGGGTCTCTCCCACAACTGGTCCAGAGGCTAAACCCAGAATTGGCTGTTGCCTTACTTCTAGTCTGGAGTTGGCAAGTGAAATGGATGGATGATTGGGAGGGACCGAGTGTAAATTGCATCCCACAATACCTATGACGTAGGTCACATATCACCCTAACATCATGTAATGCCCACGTTGACACACACAGAACGTGCCCAGTTACACCACAGTTAAGATTAGGGTTATGCGAGGCTGATCGGACTCAAACGGTGTTTTGTGATCTACATCATAGGCATTGCAGGCTGCAGTTAGACCCTTCTCCAACTGGGTGATATGCCTAGGCCCACCTGACAAATGCTTGTATAGTCAGGACCATTGGAGCAGTAGCACTTACTTGATCACTGGTTTGTGTCTTATTGTATAAACGTCCACCCGTGTGTTTCAGTTCAGGTTTATCACAGCCTATGCTGACTACATCAGGCCTAAGGTAAGAGCTAACCCAAGATAGGGTGCTGGTCCATCACAGCCTTTTTTATACGTTTTATTGAAGATGCTTAGTATTTGAGAACCTCATGGTCACTTCAGCAATTTTATTCAGAGCTGGAGCAGCCTCCAAGAAGAGCTCTGGAATAATACAGTACACATGATGCACAGGCAGGCACACTCCTGTAAATACGTACCACTACACTTCTGTGCAGTGCTCCATTTGGAGCTTGCGTGTTTTCCTCAGGTTTGTATGGTTTATCCAAATATTGTTAAGCTAACTGGCTGAACTAATCTGTCCCAAGGTGAGGTTACGGCTTCTGTGATGGAGTGGCACCCCCTCGAGGGAGAGCAGAGAAAAACAGTTATATAGACAAGGGTATCACAACATGCCTTTATCATTCCTTTTTATAAATGTATAAAGTTTGACCCAAGTCAGATTCACTCTTCCCCAAAAATGGTGTACATGCATTTGCAATGTGGCCTGAAATGAAAGCACTTCTTTATTGTTGAACTTGGAGCCCAGATGTGAGTGTGCAGGAGCAAGCAGAAAAACACTTGAAATACGAATCCTCCGAAAACCATGCAGGTGGGGTGAAGGGGCGAGAGCAACACTACTGCACCTCTAGGCACTACGGCGCCCCCTACACCGAGCAGCTAGCTACTGATTACAGAGCAGATTCTAGGAAATCAAGAGACTGCAATCAAGGCAGATCAGCCAGCTCTGCTAGTTACTGATTAGTGTGGCAGCAGGCCTTCGTCACCTTTATGTCCTCGAAGAAAGATGCCGTCTCGCCCTCAATAATTGGCTGCAGCAAAGGGCTTCGGCGCTTGCTGGAGGGTGAGCCCTGTGTTAACAAGCAGGTTACGTTAGCCTCTGGTCACTTACACAGCCCTGCACAGCACTGATCTGAGGCCTGAACAGCCACACTTAGCAAAGGGAAGGGAGTAGCAGCACTCTGTTAATCATCAACAGTGGCTTATCACCTATGAAGAGCCTCCCAAGGAGGAGGTTCAAAGGTAATCCCCCATGTTTCCTGAGATCACAGTCATTTAGAAATGATAAGGAAACAACACAACACGCCCTAAATACCACTTGGGAGACTTGGCTTGGCTTGCAATGGTGACTCCTGATGCCGCTGAGTCTCCATCATCATTTACCAGCAGGGAGCATATCAAAAACAGGACAGGAGCATGGGGTGTCATGTGATTCAAAAGACAGCACTAAGAATTACAAAATAGCTAACCCTCAAATCAGATTTCGGCTTTATTTAGGAAGCCTTTTATCTTTGTGCTGCACAACTTTAAGAAGCAATGATGATAACATCAAAAGAGATACTTACAATTACCGGAATGGTGGACGCCCTGCACAAGATTTGCTTGACCAAGCGGTATCTGTCATATAGGGGCTTCATGACCAGCCGCTCACTCTTCATAACCTTCACATTAAAAAAAAAAAACCACAATCAGGAAACTGATTTTATAAGTTTTAAAGCGAGCAAAATTTATATATTTGTCTACAGCACTTTACAACAACACAATCAATACATATTTATGTAATAGAGTGGCATAACGCCCAACATCCAAGGTAAGGTCTGCACAGCAGCTGAGGATGAGGACGGAACTGTGACAGATGAGTGACCGAGGCAGTTACCTGGAGACCCCACTTGATGAGTGTCTGCGGGATTGGAACTGCACTGCTGGACGGTGCCCGACGCTCCAAGTGTTTTTCATCTCTGCCAGTGGCATCTCTCATGGCCAAACAGCAGCAGATCGAGATGTTTGCTCGACATCCACGGCAGGGCACACAATAAAGCATTTATTGGCAATGGCTGGCCTCTCTTCAGCAGTTTTCCTCACTGGTGGGTTGCTACATTATTTCAAATCAGCTGATCATCTACCAGTGATGAATTAATGCGCTCACTTTGAAGATGCTAAGTTGAATATTTCGTAGAGCACCTTAGAGACAAATACTGTAAAACTTTACATGGTGTACTCTATTGTGGCACCAAAAGGGCACTTGTGTAAGGAGGAATATTCTGGACAAAATGAATATGTGTAATATGAAAATAACACCACAATGATATGAGAGCATTAATGATTATTTGTGGCCTGAATTACTGTATAGTGGATTGAGAAAGTATTCAGACCCCTTCACGTTTTCCAGTCTTTAATGGGTTGTAGATTTAATTTTAAATTAATACAATCGACATTTTTGTCCAATGCTGCTCAACTGCCACATTTTCTGACACCTAAAGCTTGTGTTTTCCTCAAAGATTATTACATACAGGACGTTGCCATAGGCAATCCAGCATCCCACTGGACATTCCAAATTTATCAAGCCAGTTTTGGCTCCAAAGAGTCCACATTTTGCTCCCACCGGTCATGGCTTCTCTCTGCTGTGTGTCAACAAGTTTCTATTTACAGAAATGGGAGTGACAACTGAATGCAAACTAATGGCTATGATTTTCTCTTTTATTTCCTTACTGTCACAAGCTGACCAATTCCCAGAAGCCCTGCACTGATAGCCAGCTGAAACTGAAGCACACAGCAACATAAAAATCAGATACAAGCGAAATATTAGAATTGAACTACATTTAGCTTCAGTGCGAATGTAGCCTTACATAACTGCTGATTTCAATTTCTTGTTGGTGTATGCATGAATAGGTCCTGGGAGTGACCAGTGCCCTGTCCTGGCGTTCTGCCCAGCGTTGGTAGACACTCCAGTTTTCCATGTCCCTGAACTGGACTAAATAGACTGGAGAAAGTCATACTGCTCATACAGTGTCTTTCAGTAAAATCTTCTTCTTGCCACAGCAGATCATCTTCTTCTATATCTTCCTGTCCTCGTCATCTTGCTCTGTCACACCCGTCACCTGCACGTCCTCTCTCACCACATCCATAAACCTTCTCTTAGGCCGTCCTCTTTTCCTCTTCCCTGTCAGCTCTATCCTTAGCACCCTTTTCCCAATATCCCCAGCATCTCTCCTCTGCACATGTCCAAACCAACACAAACTCGCCTCTCCGACTTTGTCTCCCAACTGTCCAACTTGAGCTGATCCTCTAATGTTCTCATTTCTAATACGGACGTTAAACTAGAACTGTGTAGTTTTGTTTCTTAAACAGCACAGTCAGAAAACTTTAATTAAATGATCAATCCTGTTATCGTGTACTCACCCAACAATTTCTTATTTATTTTTTTTTTTAAAACGCCATATAGTTGGTACCTTAAGATGGACCAACAGCAGCCTACATGCAAATGTTTGTGAAGATTGTTCAGCCATTTTTATGTGATTGGCAAACAGACAAACAAGATATAACCTGAGGGTTGAAATGAAGTCATTAATGTACAAAATCAATAAAATAACATCAATGAAGGTGAAGAAATTCAAAAGACACACAGAGGCTACTTTGAATTCATTCACAGAGATGAACTCGGGATTGGCGTGGGAGCTTTACTGTGGTTTCAAACTTCGTTTCTGTCATATGCAGAATCGATTGAGTTTCTGACTCTTTAAATTTTGTTTCACTGGAACTTATTGTCATAATGTTCCTTTCGTAATGATTTTTTTTTGGTTACAGACAAACCTAAAGAAGCAGGTGCCAAAGCAGGGTAGCACTTACTGGTCTTCCATGGATGCTCTCATAATACAGAAGAGCCTTTTGTAAAGCAACTTTTTCTGCAGCAATCTGCTCCCGCGTCATGTCCTGTAAGAGAACAAACAGAGAGTGTCAGCCATGGCTTTGACTTTACCCTCATGAATTACAAACGGCTTTGCTCAATTGAATTTATTCCTACACAACACATTTCCATTAACAAGCTCACAATGCTGCACACAATTACTAACATGCACCACCTCCGGAGTTTGTCTTGTGTTCGGTTTATGCCATCGACAATGATGTGCTGGACCTCCACCTCGAGTATGGCTCAGTGAAACGAGCACTGCATTGCATGACATACCCACCTGACGTGACCATGAAACAAAAAAGCACAACAGGACATTTTTCCACATACACTTCATTAAGTGCATCCTTTTTGTGTAATTTCTTTGTGAAAGCTTTAAAAAGCAGTCTGTGAACATGGCCTCATACTACTGGGCAACTGTTCATGCATATATAACCTTACAAATGAAAGCGCACAACATGTGCTAACAAAAAAAGCAGCAACAGTATATGTCAGCTTGTGCTGCAAATAAATAATAATAATGAGGTCACACCCCGAGACATGGAGTTAAAAGCCAAATATAAGAATAAATAAGCTGATCCCCCTGATACTTCTGCCCCATGTTTTTCATTACATAAACAGAGGATGACAGCTGGCAATGCACAATCCCCGTCTAAAGGAGCGGCCAGGGCTTTGTACCTTGATGTCTTCTGGTCTCTTGGCTTCTCCGCGCTTCTCTTGGAGCTTTTTCTGGACCGTTTCCAGTGTGGACTCCACAGTGGGTTTAGGCGCTTTCTCTGTCGTCTCTGCTTTGCGCTCAGTCTCTTTGTCTAGTTGGGAGCCAAAGCTCTTGGGAAGAGTGTTGCTACGCTGGCGGGTTTGAGGAGGCAGATCTTCCTCAGAGATTTTTAATTTCACCTCTGTGAAGATCAACAAATTCCATTATCAGCTAGACTACGTCTAAAAACAGCAGGTCAAAGTTAGTAACACATGTCCACCAGCGCCTTGAAAATCATGCCTTGCTGGACTTCAACTACTAGTCTTGTTCTGAATGGCCCCAGAACAAGCCATGAAATTTTGAGCCTTTAGAAGGTTTGCCCTACCAGTTTATTCCTTGGTGGATGCAGCCAGTACAATCATACAGACTAAAATGCTGGTCTATTGTTGTTCTACACATTTTCCTTTCATATAAACCTACAGATTTGATTATATTAGGGGTGTCAAACTCAATGTCTGTGGACACATTCCAGCTCAGCGATCTTTATAAAGCAGCCCGCTTTCTCAATATTCGAAACATGTTACATTTGGCCAGTGATGACCTCACTTTTTCACAGACGCCTTTAATGTGCATTTCATATAAAGATTGTCTATGTATATAAATCAGCTGGATTACACCTGCCATTAACATGTGTCTCCAGCACAGCACAACACAGCTTGTCTCCACACAGGCTGACTGTAATGACCCGTTAAAGAGGAGAAAAGGTGGTGACACACTACACTGCTACAAAGAACTTTAGTGTTTTAGTATGAGGACAATGATGTGACTACATTAACCCCTGGCATTAAAACAGCTCTCTAGTGACTGCCCATATTTATCTGTGCAGCGCACTGCTGGAGTTAAAATGCAAAGGTCCCGTGAAGGAGATGGCTACTCAGCTATAGATGTGCCACTGCTGCCACTTGGTTTACTTTTTAAAGCCACACTGGTATCGGGGCTGCCCACCCTTTTAAGACTGACCTGACTGCTGCCACTGCCCTACAGGATTCTTTGTGTTTTCCACCGACTCGATTGTTGTATGTGACTAGAAAATCCATTTGCATTCCCAGTCACGTAAAATGTGACCGCTGTTCATTTGCTAAGAGCTAAGTATGTATGACCAGTAGTCTGAGTGATCCATCACCAGCACATTTACAGCCACTTTTTTTTAATGTGATCTGGTGTGTATTTGGGAAGGTTTTTGTTGTTGTTTATTGTAACATTTCTAAAGGTTCTGTAAAAAGATAATATTTTGCTGTCCCAAGAGTTTATCTAAAACGGTGTTTCCCAACCTGTGGGCCATGGCTGACCCGGGAGAAAACTCAACACTGCCCCTACTGGTACTGGGAGGTATACCGGTTCATACCGAAAACCGTTTTGTTTTATTTTTGTTATGATATGGATTTTTCTTATACCGCAACACCGGTTTAAATAGCCTAAACAACATTCGGAACGTGGCACAACGGGAAACTGTTTAAGGGGAAACCTTTTTCACTGCTACACCGCTAAACACGAATGCAACGGAGTACTTAGTGGAGGAACTGAACAGTGAAAATGGACAGAGAACATTCCGGAGCTGAAGCTGTAGCAGACGATAAAGTTGAACATGATGACACAGAAGAACTTTTACCAAAAAAGGAGCCGTGTCTGGAGATACTTTGGTTTTAAAAGGCTGGATGTGGACCAAAAAACAATTTACTGCAAATGCCGTTGAGCTAAAGTTGCTGCCAGAGGCTGCAACACAAGCAATTTGCTGGACCACCTTAGCCACAAACATGCCTTGGAGTGCCATGAATGTATGGAACTAAGATTGTCATCCTCCACGTCCTCAGGTAAAACTGAAAAAAACTAGAGGTCTCTCGAGTCAGACGTCACTTGTAGACGCGTTCGCTAGAGGTACTGCCTATGCCTAAAAAAAGCAAATGGTGGAGCGAGATAACCAATGCCGTTACAATCCATACAGCTAACGTGTCAGTGGACAGAGATTGTTAACATTAATAGAAAGTGTAGTTGGTTTACAAAAAATATTGACCATTTATTCCTTTTCTAAGACATCCATCCATCCATCCATCATCCGACCCACTATATCCTAACTACAGGGTCACGGGGGTCTGCTGGAGCCAATCCCAGCCAACACAGGGTGCAAGGCAGGAAACAAAGCCCACTGCAGGGTACACGCACGCACACACACACACAAGGGACAATTTAGGATCGCCAACGCACCTAACCTGCACGTCTTTGGACGGTGGGAGGAAACCCACGCAGACACAGGGAGAACATGCAAACTCCACGCAGAGAGGACCCGGGAAGCAAACCTGAGTCACCTAACTGCGAAGCAGCAGCGCTACCCACTGCGCCACCGTGCCTCCCTTTTCTAAGACATGTTCAGTGCAATACAACTCTTGATATTTTACTAAGTCTAAATGCCTGTTTGGATGGTTGAAAATATGTTGTCAAAATTATAGTTTAAGTGGTTTGCAAAATTTAGTCAATAAAAAGGCTCAATATTTTGAGTGCAACTGTCATGCAATGTGATTCCTTCTCTTCATTAGTGTCACCCCCTTGAAAACGATCACTTTATGGGGCCATGCAAACCTGCATTAATACATGTGTGCACATTAAAAAATTTTTTGTACAATGTACAATTCTCATGATGGTGGAATAGGTTATTCGTAGCCAGTCTACTGCAATGGAAAATGTGGTTAACATCCTCTCATGCATTGGGAAAAAAAATACAGTTGAATACCGTGAAACCGGGATAATTTTGAAAAATACTGTGATTTAGAATTTTGGTCATACCGCCCAGCACTAGCTCCTATAATCGCGCTCGATTTACAGTGGCAGCATTGCAGGTGGATTGCGGCCATCCCTGCACAACCTGCCCTACCCCTGCTCTGTCGATCGTGCTTGATTCACTAAGAAGGAAAAGCATTGATGACTGCGTTGACTCATTTGACATTCTCATGATTGCTTTGCTTTGACAATCGTGTTCGATTCACTGAGGGGAACCACCCCACCTCCCCTGTTCAGACTAACAAGATAAATTCACAAAGGGGGCTGTGAACACAGTGGCACCTGAAAAACTGGGCCATCACACCTGAAAGGATGGGGAACACTGGTCTAAAAGATCACTTCAGTAATATCCTCCATATCCACTACATGCAAAGCGCACAAAAATCCTTCATTTGGACATAATCATAATCAGAAAGGCTTACCTTTTAGCTGTTTACGTAACTTGGCAAGCTCATTCATCCACTTTAAAACCTCCGGGTTTGTTGCTTTGTCACTGTGGGAAGGCTATGGAAGAGGCAAAAAAAAAACAGAATAAGGGATACTCTGATCAAACAATTACTTTACCAGCCATCTTCACCACAGTCAACCATACCAGCAGTCTAATGAAATTCAAAGTCTTGGCTGTATTTACTTGTGGAGAAAAAAAACGCAGATGATTTTTCTGATGTTTGTGAAACACTCACCACTAGTGATGAGCAAAATAGACAAGCTCTGATTTGCACACAGCTTCCCAAAATGGACACTAAACTTCATTTTGCAGTTGTGAAATGCACAACTCATTTCTTCAACTCCACTCGAGTCAATGTTCACACTTTCATGATTGTCTGTGTTCTTGTATGTCCCTAATCTGCTGCAGACCAGTCAAATCAGTTCTATTTATGTACCTCGGTCATATCACCGGAGAAGACACACAAAAAAACACCATGATGGACGCTACTGTGTCTCCTCCACAGGAAAATGCCACTAGGGACTGCAATTTTAACAATACATGACAGGCAGACACATTTGGAATTAATGCATGGAAAACACTTCCAGGAACTAAATGGCTTTCTTGTTGTGTTAATGCCACGAGTTCTGCAGGAACTGAAACACCCCTAACAGAGCCAAACATTTTTACAAGTTTCACAGGAAATTCAGCTTCATGCGAATCATTTTGCTCATCACTAATTTTAGCCAGCCACCATGCTCACCAGCTGAAGCTAAGCATCTTTGGGCCCAGTCAGTACTTGGGTGGGAGTCCAACTAGGAGAAGCTCGGATTGTTGATGGAAGAGGTGTTGGTGAAGCCACCAGGGGGCTCCTACCCTGTGGTCTGTGTGTGGACCCCAATGCCTCAGTGCACAGCCAAATGGGATTTCTTTGGTGTACAATAATCTTGTGTCTGTAGCACTTTAGTACAACCTTGTCTTTGTAATTCTGAATAACTGGTATGCGAGTATCTACAGTTTCCATTATTATCAAAGTATAATCAGAAGTTCAGCATTCTTAATGCTGGCTACCAGTGAGCAGTCCGCCAAGTGTGAAAAACGTGTTACTTATGTAGAGATGGAATGAGGAGAAGGGACAAGCTAGACAATTTAAAAAATGGTGGAACCACACCCATATATTTTACACCAAATCACAAATCTGATGCGTGTGTAATCTCAAGACGTAAACCGGGACACGGGAAGATTATTGGCTTCAGTGCATTAAGTTGTAAGCTCACAGCTTCACATGTCTTCTTGGCCACAACTGCAAATCTGCTTTTATTTTTTTTATTAAAAAAAAAAAAAAAAGACATCTATAGTTTTATATACGGTTATTAAGAAGAAAGGAATACCAGAGAAGTATGTGAAAACTGTCCATGATATGAAGGAGAGAGTGAGGACTCGGGTTAAAAGCAGTGTTGTGGAAAAAGACAAGATCCCAGTTACAGGAAGTCCGTACAACAGACCGTCTTGAAGTCCTTCCCTCTTCGATCTGGTTATGAATGTGTTGGATTATGGGATAAATGAGCAATCCTCCTGGTGCGGATGACATTGTGTTGTGTAGCACCAGAAAAGAAGAAGTGGAAGAGGAAGTTGGAAGAATGGAGAAGGGCTTTCGAAGACAGAGAACTGAAGATAAACAGGAAGACAAAATATAATATATGAGGTACCGAAAAAGTGCTCTTGAAAAGAGTGGATCAGTTTAAATATCTAGGATCAGTGGTGGCCCAAGGTGTGGAATTAGATGCAGAGATAAGCCACAGAGTGCAGTGTGCATAGAACAATTGGAAGAAGGTATCAGGGGTATTGTGTGATTGAAGAATTAAGGCAAAGTTTAAAGACAGTCATGTATGGAGCCGAGACGTGGGTAGTAAAGGAAGCTCAGCAGGAGAAGAAGTTAGATGTGCTGAGATGAATGTGTGGAGATACAAAAATAGAAAAGAATAAGAAATGAGATGATTCTGAGGTAAAAAAGTGGGAGAGATATCTACAAAAGTGTAGGAAAGTACGCTGAAGTAGTATGGACATGTGATGTGGAGACACAAGGAATATGTGGGCAAAAGAGTGATGGGAACGGGGAAGAGAAAGTGAGGGAGGCCACAGTAGAGATGGATGGATAAAGTTAAAGGGGGTCAGACATGCAGGACTGAGCTGAATGGAGAAGGTTCATCAAGCACGTCAACACCCCATAGATGCGGGGAAAGATGACAGTACGGTCATTATTATTATGTGCACATTTTATGCTTATAAGAAAAAGACATGAATGCCAAGGTTATGAGAATAATCTAAATTTAAAAACACTGAACTTGTCCTTCAAATGTCGAGAGAGACTCAACTCGTTATTCGTTTGCTGACACACTAACATTAGCGTGGAATAACAGACACACCTCTGGTGACACGGACACCCTACCAGTCATGTAGTAGTAACAGTGTCACTAGATGTACCATTTACCTCTCTGCCTGCTCACACATACCCGATATTTTCTTTCTTCTTCAAACTTCTCCTCAAACTTGCGTATCTTCTTCTTTAAGTTTTGTATCTTTTTGGAGAGCTGCGCAGATGTCAGTTCTTCACGGTCATCTTCACAGGAGCCCAGAGAGGAGCTTCTTCGCCTGCTGTGAACACATGGCAATCAGTACAACTGTTTGATTAGCAGGGCATGTGTGCCATCGACTCTTTAAGGACACAAAACACTCCTGGCAAATAAGGGAAGTAGATGAGATTATTCAGGTCAAAGTTTATAAGCAAAATAATGAGACAGATCACTTGCATAAAGTACAGATATCACAGTATTAACAGAGATTACTTAATGAGCTGTGTAGCTGGGTTTCATCGAGACAGTTATTTAGTGGCTGCACCTGCACTTTACTCCACCCCGGGTAGTGCCGGTACCCAACTAGTTCAATATATGGAGGATTTGTTTATTTAGCTATACAAATCTCCTGGTCTCTCATTACAGGAGGCTCTTCAGAAGCACTCTTTGCCCTTGGCCGCTTACTCAAGTCATGTTCTAGTCTATTCAGGGTATGTGGGCTAATGCTATCTTACTCAAGTCTACTATGGCTGGTACTGAGGCTGTCTCACCCATTTTCGTGCCAGTTTATAATTCTGCCTTCCGAGGTGATTTATTGGACAAGTTACAATCAAAATGGTCGTTAGTTGAAAGTGCAGGGCACTCAATGGCAGCAATCAAGGTTACAATTTACATTATTAAATCAGAGAACTGCTACACAGCAGCCTCCACCAGTATTGTGACACGGTGTCAGACAAACTAATTATCATTACTCAAAATAAAGAAAAGAAAATCTTTCAGAATGTGGCCGACCAAACATAGATGGGGCTCAAAACCTCACCTCATGAAGGAATGCGCATTAGGGGGCGAGGGCGGCACTTCTGTGTCTTCAAGGTACTGCTGGCTTTGGCCAAAAGCATAAAAGCGTGGCGAGAGCATGGGGTCGCTCTCCTCGTCCAGAAGCTGACGGATAAGGCGCCCTCCAGCCTGCGGAGAGAGGCGGGCTTCATCGTTGTCCACGTTGTCCCTTTGCCAGGATGGGTAAGCTGGTACTGGATCTAGAATTTCAAACAAGAGCAGATGAAAAAAATTCCACCAAACATCACTGGGCAGGCCGTAACAAAGTCACTACTGACGTAAGTACTACTTGGGATGTTTCAAACAGGATGGACGGGTATGAAAGGAACTATACAAAAAATAGAAAGACTGACTGAGACAGGCAGATGTAATGAGTGCTATAAAGAGAGCAAAAGTGCAGGATGATGTACAAGGAAGACCAAAACTCCAGAAAATGAGAAGACATTCAGGTATAAAGGGCTGAGAAGAGAGACAACGTGTGGGGATTGTCACTAACCAACCGTGAACTATGCACTTGACCAGAATATTCTTAAAAAGTGAAGGTCAAGTCACCACTGGGTTATGCAGCAGCCCGATGACCCAAAACACAAAAGCAAACCTACAACCGAGTGTCACAGAGAGAGAGATTGTGCTGATAGCACATTGCCATATCCACCACACGACAAACCCCCTTGGATTGGGGCCTGCGTGCAGCAGGTGACACCTCAGCACCACAATGGAATAGTGTGAGGTTTTTTTTTTTTTTTTTTAAAAACGGTGGCTGAAGTGCCAATCCTACCACCGGTGGCTGAAGTGCCAATCCTACCACCAACCCCCAAATTTACCCTGCAAGTTGGAGGACCTGGATGCAGATTAACGTCATACCCAGAATGAAGCGATTACAGATTAAGGGCCTTGCTCAACGGCCCAACGGGGTAGAGTCACTTCTGCTGATTATGGGATTCAAACTGGCAACCTTCCAATTGCCTGCGCAGATCCCTAGCCTCAGAGCCACCACTCCACCCAGTGTCTCAGAAGGAAGAAAATTCAAATTTTGGAATGGCATTGAGAAAGTGCCAACTTGAAACCAAAAGAAACGCTGAGAGGAGCCGTTGATGCTTGCAGACCTACCAGTGTGTCCGAATGATAGCACACCAGAGTGGGCTAAAAGACTGACCTCAAATTAAAAGGAGGCGCTTAGTTGTGATTGTTGTGCTAAAGATGCTGTATCCAAGTACTAAAAATGGCGAGTTGGACAATTATATCTTCAGGTGTGTGATGGGGGTGCTGGATAACAATTACATGAATAAAGAGGGTAATGATTGTGTGCCCACTCAAGTTTCCTTTCTCTAATATTGCATTTTGTCCAAAGGCCTGGGGCCACTGATTGTGCAAAATATGCAAAAAACAGAGGATCTTAGGAGGGGGCAAATAACTTTTCATTGCAGGCAGGCAGACACAGAGATAGGAAAGGCACTATATAATAGACAAACAGACAGAGATGGCATTATATGATATATAGACAGACTGATAGACAGGCAGGGATGGCACTATCTCAATGTATAAAATCCAACGTCTCTCTGTCTGCTTTTCACAAGAGAACTATTTAACGGATTTTGATTTTTTTTTCTGCAATCTGCAGCTTCTCTCATCGAGCTAAGAATCATAGTTCACTTGTGGCACTGATATATTCGTGCTAATCCGAGACAGAGGCTGTGGGCCGAGGGAAGCAGGACGTCAGGAGTGTGGAGCCGAACAGGGCCCTCCTCACTGTCCTTTTACATTACTACACAGGCGATGCGGATGGATGGATGGATAATCAGTGGCCTAACCTGGACCTTCTTACAGTGCAATGAGGAATCTTGGGATGAAATGGTGTCTGATTTCTCTATCACCACGTAATTAAGACACAGAGGAATAAAAACAGGTTTAGAAAGGTGGACGGATACAAAATTGCAAGATACATTCATAACCTGGCACTTTGGTGTTCCATAATGTTATTAAATCAGAGACACATATCTGCAGAGCACTCCTGCTGGCTAACACACACCTATTAACAGTTCAGCATTTACTCCTCACGATTTGGAAGTCATCAGAGTTTAGGATGATGCTGAGAAAATGAAAATGTCCGATATTTGGCAAGTAATTTTCCATCCCCTTAGCGTTTCCTGTCCCGTTTCTTAGCTGAGGTTGCGGCTCTTGGCTCTGCACATAAACGTCTCTTTCAGATTGCGCTTGTATCCTCTTACAAGTTCACTTTATGCTCTCGTTTTTGGAGCAAATGTCACAATGCATGTTCCTCCCTCCCTCCCTCCCTCCTCCTTCTCAATGATAATCTAGTTGGTATTTAAATCCCTGGATGTTAATTCTTGTGAAATCTAATCTTTAAAATCTAAGCGCAAAGCAAACAATAAAATGGCCCATTATCCATAGAGTCCAGACAAAGTGACACTATGACGTGTGGCAGCACCCGATGAAAGAGAGACGCCTGCGCTGGGCCATAGCTGCCCACATACAGCATGCCCAGGTTTACAGGTGAGATACCAACTGAGATTATTATGTATGCTGCTAAATCATGGCCTTATTTGAATTAGTCAGTTGGAGACGGGCTCACCACAGAGTGGTTTTAGTTTTACACAACTGGAGTTTTGCACTTCAGGCAGGCAAGTAACTGGCTACTGCTACACGTACGCTGGCGCAGCCTCATATGAATTCACAGGAGGGGTCCTGTTCATAAACGTGCAGCATGCTGAAAGCTGCTAGTTATTCTATCTGAGACCGAAATAAACAGATAGATAGATGGACGATCAGAGTGGACTGAGACTACATTGCCTGCCTTCTCCCTGGCACAAGCCTCAGGGTTTCTAAATTGAATGCCCTGCATGTGACTTGCACCTCACGTCTACTCCGAACTCCTCCACACAAAGTGTCCTGCCAAAAGACAGCAGCAGATGCGACTGACCAGCAAACTGCCTGCCATGTAGGTCATGGGCCAAGAAAGTAAAAATCAGCATAACATTTTGAGATGCCATCAGCTTCTTCACAGTCCTGGTCTTACCTTTCAAAAGCTAAATTTATGCAAACAGGAATAAAGGCTCAGATGAACAGTTAAGATGAGTAAGCAGAGCAATAACAGACGGGAATAAACAGCCGAGTCATGCCGACCTCTGCACGACACTGCATAGCACACCTCCGCTCAGCACAGCAGGGTATAACTGAAGAGCGATAAAGAGTTGAGTCATGCCGACTGCTGGGGAAAAAAAAGGAAGAAATAAATAAAAGGGCAAAGACGCATAAAGGCTGTGGAGCTCAACCACTGGGGCAAAACTAAAAATGAGTGAAAAGGCCCGACAAGACTTGCTCGTTAGCTCACGAGTTAATCTTTAAAGCCTCTTCTGTCTGACCCCATCATGCCTCAGGATAGGGGCAAACAATGAAAACAGGGCTCCAAGATGTCAAACACTGCCACTTACTGTATGTTCATTTATATATACGGTGCCTTCAGAAAGTATTCAGAACCCTTCACCTTTTTCACATTTTGTTCTGCTGCAGCCTTGTGTTAAATCGTTTGAAATTAATTTCTTTCCCTCATCGATCAACACTTGATACCCCGAATGACAAAGCGAAAACACATTGACATTTTTGCAAAATTATTAATAAAAAATTGAGATATCCCATTGACACAAGTATTCAGACCCTTTGCTTTGACACTTGCAATCTGGCTCAGGTGTATCCCACTCTATCGGTCGTTGAGAGGTTTCTATTCCTTGTTGAGGGTCCACCTGGGATCAGATCAATGAAACTGGACTGAAGATGTCTGGTAGAAGTAAAACCATGAGGTCAAAGGAATTGAATGCAATGCTTAGAGACAGTGCTGTGTCAGGGCATAGATCTGGGGAAGGCTACAAAAATATGTCTGCAGCGCTGAAGGTTCAACAATTCAGAACAAGTAGTTCTACGGTACTGTCTCTCTCTGGAAAATCCTTGGGTACTGTTGGTTTGACTTTGTCTCGAATGGGCGGTTGCTCATGGAGTCTCAAATGAGGCACATTACCTGCATTGTGAGGGAATGTCAGTTACGGCACTACGGCCATGTGGCGCGTTTCCTAGAGGGTGATCCGGCTCATAAGTTCCTCATTGTTGGGGACCCAAGTGGCTGGACCAGGCCAAGGGGTCGCCCACGTAACACCTGACTGCGGCAGATCGAGGGTCATTTCCGGAGGTTGGGACTGAACCACAGGTCTACCTGGGGGGTTGTTTCGTCTTGTAGTGCGTGAGGCAACGTGCTGTACCAGTGCATGCTCCCCGACTTGACTTGAACTTGTTGAAGGTTCTGCAAGAGCATAAATATGAAAAATGAAAGTAGTTTCAAACAACTGTCACTCTTTAGAGAACTGGATGCCTGCACAAAAATGAGCAATTCGGGGAGAAGGGCCTTGGTAAGAGAGGTGACCAAGAACCTGAAAGTCACTCTGGCTGAGCTGCAGAGAACCTGTGTGGAGATGGGAGAAACTCCCAGAAGGACAGCCATCAATGCAACAAACTACAGATCTGGGCTTTATGGTAGAGTGGCCAGACAGCCCATGAAAGCCTGGTCGGAGTTTGCAAAAAGGCACTTAAAGGACTCTTGAACAGTGAGAAACAAGGCTCTCCCATCTGATGCAAACAGCATTGAACTGTCTGGCCTCAATTTTAAGGTCACAGCTGGAGGAAACCAAGCACTGCTTATCATCTGCATAATCGCCTTCCCATCGAGGGGCTGAATACTTGTGTCAGTGTGATATTTTAGTTTTTTATTTTAAACATATTTGCAAAAACTTCTAAAACCCTGTTTTTCGCTTTGTCATTCTGGGGTATTAAGTGTTGCTCGATGAAGGATCGTCTGGAGGAAACCTGGCACCGCTCATCATCTGTGCATGTGACGTAGAAGGTTTTATGCTGTTATAAAGGAGCGTCATTTCATTAAGCGAGGTGTTACTGCAATGACCCTATAAACACATACATACATACATACACATATATATATATATACTCAGCAAAAAAAGAAACGTCCCTTTTTCAGGACTGTGCATTTCAACAATAATGTTTTAAAAATCCAAATAACTTTACAGATCTTCATTGTAAAGGGTTTAAACAATGTTTTCCATGCATGTTCAATTAACCATAATCAATGAATTAACATGCACCTGTGGAATGGTCGTTAAGACCTTAACAGCTTACAGAAAGTAGACATTTAAGGTCACAGTTCTAAAAACGCAGGACACTAAAGAGACTTGTCTACCGACTGTGAAAGATGCCCAGGGTCCCTGCTCATCTGCGTGAACGTGCATTAGGCATGCTGCAGGGAGGCATGAGGACTGCTGATGTGGCTAGGGCAATAAATTGCCATGTCCGCACTGTGAGACGCCTAAGACAGCGCTACAGGGAGACAGGAAGGACAGCTGATCATCCTCGCAGTGGAAGACCACGTGTAACAACACCTGCACAGGATTGGTACATCCGAATATCACACCTGCGTGACAGGTACAGATGGCCACAACAACTGCCAGAGTCACACCAGTAATTGTGAGAATGGTGACAGACAACCCACAGATCTCCTCCAAAGACCTGCAAGAACATCTCGTTGCAGATTGTGTATCTGTACATCGTTCTACAATTCAGTGCAATTTGCACCAAGAACATCTGTATGGCAGGGTGATGAGAAAGAAGCCCTTTCTGCACTCACGCCACAAACAGAGTCGCTTGTTGTATGCCAATGCTCTTTTAGACAAGCCAGATTCATTTTGGAATAAAGTGCTTTGGACTGATTAGACAAAAATGGAGTTATTTGGTCAGAACAAAAAGCACTTTGCATGGTGGAAGAAGAACACCGCATTCCAAGAAAAACACCTGCTACCTCCTGTCAAATGTGGTGGAGATCCCATCATGCTGTGGGGCTGTGTGGCCAGTTCAGGGACTGGGGCCCTTGTTAAAGTCGAGGGTCGGATGAATTCAACCCAATATCAATAAATTCTTCAGGATAATGTTCAAGCATCAGTCACAAAGTTGAAGTTACACAGAGGTTGGATATTCCAACAAGACAAGGACCCAAAACACAGTTGGAAATCTACAAAGGCATTCATGCAGAGGGAGAAGTCCAATGTTCTGAAATGGCCGTCACAGTCGCCTGACTTGAATATCATCGAAAATAATGGGATGATTTGAAGCAGGCTGTCCATCAAATTGAACTGAACTGGAGAGATTTTGTTTGAAGAATAGTCAAATATACCTCCATCCAGAGTCCAGACACTCATCAGAGGCTACAGGAGGACAGCGTCGAGAGGCTCAAAGGAGCAAAAGGAGACTCAACTAAGTATTGATGTCATATCTCTGTTGGGTGCCCAAATGTATGCACCCGTCTAATTTTGTTATGATGCATATTTTCTGTTAATCCAATAAACTTCATGTCACTGCTGAAATCCTACTGTGTCCATAAGGCATGTCAGATATTAAAAGGAAGTTGCTACTTTGAAAGCTCAGCCAATGAGAAACAAAAATACAAAGAATTAACAGGGGTTCCCAAACTTTTTCATATGCCTGTATATGTATTTTTTTTTTGTCTCTCTCCATGTAATAAAGTGTTCAGGAACTTGTTAGTTCAGCCATTGTTCTAGTCAAGTTCAGGATTAGGAAGTGGAACAAAAATATTTTGATTTGATTTATATTTCTGATATTTATATAAAGGTGACCAATAACTAAAATACAGAGGAAGCATTAGTGAACTAGAGAACATTCACAAAACCTTATGTAATGGTTTTCAACAGTGGGCACCATCCCAAGGAGATTTATAGCCACAGTGCATTCTTTTGAGATAATAAGACTTATTTAGGGCTACACTGGGGATCAGAGGGGACCGAACCTGTGGCACTGAACTTTTTTCTTTTTTTTTTTAAACAGGGCTTCTGAGTTATTTCATAGATCTGTGAACACTGTCAGGTAAAGTGACTTGCTCAGGGTCAAACAGTGAGTTGACCATAAAGTGGCTCCCTTACGTTCGTTCCCAGGGTGAACACTAACTTAGCTAACAGATAGCTCTCTGTTCCTTGTTTCATATTCCTACAATGTTAGGACTGGCAAATGAAGTAAACACCTCAGGGTCTTGTGCTTACTCAAGGTTATAGTGTTATTCAGTGATGTTATATACCATCTGGCTGTAAGTCCAAATTACATGCAATACAAGCAACGACAGCTAAAGAAACTAATTCAGGGTTCATGGTGGGAATGTGAGGTGTTTTGTACACCTAGTGACTTACAATGTACAATCCTCAGCCACTTGAAGGCCAAACCACCTAAAATTTCACTTTAGCATTTGTAGAGTGCATGTTGTTAAGACACTTCACTTGCATTTCAGTCTTGTGCATACTCTACAGTGTGACCAACAGCAGGTGAAGCCACTCATTCGACAAGTTATTTGAGAGGGATAATCAGCAACATTTTAGCCACAAGGGACCTTCAATGTCTGCAACTAGCACTTATTTTTAGATAATGCCTGTTCCAAAATGAACATCAACACCAATGTACTTTATTGGTACAGTCCAAAGCTTTGAGCTACATGCTTTGTATGAAAATGGAAATAAATATGTTTCTGTATTTCTACAATGCAAGTACAGTAATGAAGTCACAACTGCCAAGTTTGTGCTTTATAGTACTCTACCTTAACCACCAGGGGGGCACACTGCTTTGCAGGGGTGTATGTCTGTGTGTGAATGAGTGATAGAAAGAGTGGCAAATTTAAGGTGCCTGCCCACAGCCGATCCAAGCCTGGATACACAATCCAGTGCCATTCCCAGAGTTCAACAGCATGTAAACCGAGTAAGCAGAATGTCTTTCTAAAGAGGAAGGGTGAGATCATCTAAGCCTCTCATGCAAGTCTAATCTTGACATCTAGACATCTAGAGATGAATACATAAATAAAACCAGACTGTAAAACCAGACTGTCACCATTCGATTCTATGTACCTTACACCTGCCTTTCATGCATGTGTGTAATCACGGTATTACAAAAACACATGCGTGTACTTTTTATTTCGAGTGTATCATCTTTAAACCTGATTATCCAGAGCAGGGTCACAGGGAAGCTGAGCCTATCCCAGAAAGCATCAGGCACAAGGCAGAAACAATCCACGTACAGGGCGCCAGTTCATCACAGGGAAAACACACACAGTATATATGTACACGTGACAATAATGACTTCATATATATATATATATATATATATATATATATATATATATATATATATATATATATATATACACACACACACAAACATCCTTCTATATAATTTGATACTATCCGTATGTATGGTGTTCACGTCAATACCTCGACTCAATACAAGCTAGAACCATGCAATGGGACTCCGCCTCTGTAGTTAGAACATAAAGTGCCAAACGCGGACGCAGTATTGCATGATTGGCTAAGAATGTTCGAATGCTACAGTGACGCCACTGGACGGCCGAGTATAGCAAGTCGGTGTTGGTTCGAGCAGATAACAGTAAGATCGGCTGGATTTTGGAACATTGGTTTGGTGGGGCGTACTTTCCAGGACTAAAATCATCGACTGACTTAAACCCTTCGACAGCTCCGGAACTGTAAGTAATTTAGAATGTATCGCCATTTGATTGGTATGTCAAAATCTATCTTTGGGCAGTTCGATTTTGGCATCCATCCTTCTGACATCTATTCGCAAACTGTGTAATGACGGCTGGGTATTAACAACGGTCATTGTTTAAATTTTAGCTGAGATCTATAACCACCACGCAAACATAATTATTACTCCGACTCTGATTAGAGTTGTAACATATGGTTTGTTTTGAAAATTTGTTTGCCGGAAAAAACCAAATGCGGTGCGCTGAAGAGCTGAGTTCACATCTCGCAGCCCCGTTTTAACAGGAAGCTCTTCATTACATCGGCCAACAAGGTCTATTTAGAGCACAAATCAGTGCCATGATAACAAAATCATTTCAAGGACTTAAAAAAACAAATAATTCTTTGCAGAGAAAGTATGGATTTCACAAACGTAGAATTTGTAGCCCGATTTGATCGGGCTCCCAGCCGCTAGTATATATATATATATATATATATATATATATATATATATTATATACACAAACACACACACACCTAATAACATATATATTTACAGATACTCCATCAGTATACCAGTAATACCATAGCCTGCCTTTCTTTGATTTTTGAACTTTGTTTCCCTTTGGGACTTAAGTGACTGCACCTGCACTTTATTATGGAGATGCCCCTATGAGGCACTTTGTTCTTTATATCTGTGCAAAGTCATTTGTACTCATGTTGTATTTCTGAGGTGGCCGTGATAGATTGGCCATCCAGCTCTTAGAAGATGTCCTGTGTTCGGTTGTGTGTGATAAAATTTACCCCATTTTTTGACACCCATTGCACAACCAACCTACCAGGGAGGTCTCTCTCTAAATTGCCCTTCCTAAGATTTCTTTCATTTATTCCCCTACAAAGTTTTTTTAGGGAGTTTTTTCTTGTCTTCTTTGGGAGTCAAGGCCAGATGGTATGGTTAAGGGTATGATGGGGGGTGGGAGATGCTGCCAAAAAAGAAAGTCTGTTAAAGCCCACTGAGGCATTTCTTATGTGATTTTTGGGTGATATAAGAAATAAACTGTTGTAAGTAAAGTTTGGGTTTAGTTAGTGAAATTTTGGTTTGCAGCCAAATTTGTTCTTTTTGTGAAGTTTATTTAGAACATAAATAATATATATATATATACATACATACATACATACACACACACACACACATCAACAGCCTTCTACAGAATTAGCATAACCCAAGGCCCATCTATATGTTCTTGTCTATTTATATGTACAAACAAACAAACACACACACAAATATGCATTACATAAAGCTGATTGGAACAAATTCCATCATTAAGGTTGTAACTAAAGTTTTACAGCCAGATGCCCTTCCTGACAATGACCCTCTCTATTTATCCGGGCTTGGCAACACAAACACCAATATGCAATATCTTTAAAAATGATTAAGCTTATACTGCCAATATATTCATGTCTGTGGCATGTGTCATGGGATTAAATATACAACCACTATTATTATTTACAAGGTACTTCAAGCAGTACAACTTTACAGTTTTCTTTTTTATATAAATACCAATATAAAAATAAGTTAATTGTTTCTTTATAAATGCATATATAAACTCCCTCTCCCTCTTCTGTATGGTGGACACACGCAGAGACCTATTCCCTGTAACATGCCTGTACTCCACCCACAATTTTCCCTTGAAATTGAACCAGCGGCTTTGCATTTTTCTATCACATACTAAAGGCCTGCTAATGTTCAAGTATGAATGTCCAGTTCCTCCGTTTCAGTGCAGGGTTAGCACACATCACTGCAACACTCACTGTGACCGGCTCACTCCTTAACTCACACTTTCCCCTCCACTTAAAATTGTCATCAATGGTAATCTGCTGCCGGTCCTCAGATACGAATATAACAAGTATGTGGCACCCATCAGTCTGATGTATTGGACTTGAACCTGTGACCTCATATTGACCAGATAAGGAAAACAAGCAACTCTGTGTGCTGACCTAAAGGAACATTCTTTGGTGGCCTGTCTGGGATACTATATTTGTGCTTCTGTGTGGGACGCTGTGACATCACTGCAAACCTCTGCAATGAGTTCACTCTTCTTCTCTTTTATCCTGTCACCTGCTTAACATAATCCATCCATAAAAAAAATTAATTCATATAAAAAGATATATATATTTACACAGTATAAACACATAAGCATACTGTATTTGTCTTGTGTATATAGCACAGAAAAATCTGTGACGTTGCAGAAAAATTAAAGCCTGAAATGAGCCAGGTTTGTGAGTATAAACGCTTAAAAATACTGGTTCTAAATAATGCCACTTTACTGGATTGTGTGGTTTCTTTGGTTGATAAAGAACCATTACATACTGTGAAGGGTTAATTTGTGCATGAAGTTGCTTCTTTGTGTTTTGAAAAGATTTCTAATATGTGGCAAAAATAAGAAATCTTTAACGTATAGTAGGCTACCTAGCAGGATCCTGACAGATTAAGAAAACCTGAAGTTTGTCTTGGTTGTTGTAAGCAGCAGGAGTCCTTTAAAAACCAGGAACCCACTGGTATTTCACAAATCTATTTGTAGCTATTTCAGAAACTGATTATGGGCCTAAATAAATAAAAGGTTAAACCAAAAATGGTTCTCCTAAGGCACTGCTCTGAAGAACCAATTTGGCACCTTTGTTTTAAAAATTGTAGACGATTTGCAAAATTATGACTCGACTCTTGGATTATTATGGCCCATGTGAAAATGTGTCAACTGTGATAAAATGGATTTTCCAGTTTGACTATGGCATGCATATAAATTATTAAAAAATGCACAGCTATAGTTACAAATAATGATTTCCTAAAGAGGCATATTAATGAAAATAACTGCATCATAAAGCTCTTTTACAAATATGCAACTCAGGCTTTTTTGAAAGTTAATTTTAAAACAGAACAGACAGTTCAATAAAAATCCTTTTTTTTTTTTTTAAATATACATAAATTATGAATCCTTATGGGACACTAAGGTGGTGTTCAAGCTTGTGGTGGCTAATTTAGGCCATTGTCTGATCAAAGCCTGCGCCTACTCGTGTGACATTAAATTCACCTTAATGAGTGGCACTGGCACACACCTCAGCTTCCTCCGAGTTTTTTATTTGCTGATTGACATTCAGTTGTATTTAACAGGTCTTCAATTTTTCCGCCTTTTCCTTAAACCACTTCTATTAATTTAGACTATTCATGAATGGCTTTTCAAATCTGGTTTACCTGCTGTTACAGAAAATAGCCGACTGAAAAAGTGCTAAAGCAAATGCAGCTCCTTATGATTGGTTTATTCCTCATCCAATCCACATGTCATTAAGAGTTTCTCACCATTAAGAACTAACAACATCCAAAGAAGTATATTTACACAAACTCCAAAATGTAAAGAAAGCCTGCTGACAGCGTGATCTGTCCTATCAATTAGGCCTTCCAACAAACTCTAGCCACCTGCATAGCCTTGTATCGTAGAGTGCTGCCGTCAGCTGGCCACGGGCCACTTGGACAGGTCAGCAGCAGTCTGGCCACTCCGTGTGTAAAGTCATTAACGAGCTTATGAGCACCTGAGGCAACTTAACTACAGGGGATCAGAACAGAAGACGAGCAGTGAGCAGGTGGCTGTGCTCATGATGCACGTTCTTAAATGTGAAGCCCGAATAAATATGTTTATATACTGTATATGTCATGTCAATGCAAATACATGAACTGTATGTGTATATATATATATATATATATATATTCAGTACAGATATATACATAAAGTCAATACACATACCTATATTAATGTTATTTTGCATAATTTTCAAAGTCAATATTAACATTTCTCACAAAAATATTATGTATATTCAGTACAAGTAGATCACGTGCCAATACACACATATGCTCTGTATATAAACGTATTTTGCAGAATAGATAGTCAACATTAATTTTCCCTCTCTGTATATATAAATGCAGAATAGGTATTTCATATGTCAATACACAAATATGTACTGCATACATTGTGTATACAAAAAAGTGCTGAATATATAAAGTCGATACTAATACAGTATGCACATTTACATAAAGCACCTCAATGGGTTCAGAAAAATGCCTAGAATTAAACGGATTAAAAGTGCCACTCCCCTGGCCATCGCGGCAGTCGGCTGTTAATTCTCACACAGATGTATTTTCGACTGAAAGGCTAAACACGAGCCGCCCGGTTCGAGGAAATTCCAAACACACCAATACCTTCCCAGTTGTTGTCCTCCGTTAAATCGGACAGATCCAGACGGGGCACCTCCGGCAGTGGGCCATCCCCGCAGACGTCGAGCTCCTGGCCCCTCGGTGCTCTGACCGTTTCGCAGCTGCTCTGCACCTCCTGGATCTTCATAGCCGAACTCTGAAATGATGAAGAGCGGCAGGGCTTCAGCGCTTAAGTTCACCAGCGACTCTCCCTCTCCTGCCTTCCCAATTCCAGCGCGCGGTGAGCAGTCGATGCTAATTGGCTACTCGTTCAGCCCCCAGAGACCCCGCCCACCTAGGGCTGTCCTTGCCCCGCCCCTCCCTGAACGTCTGAGCTTGTTTACTTCAGACCGCCGGGCCGCGGCTCGTCTCGTCTCCCAGGAGGTCGCCTTGTTGTCACCGGGGCTTTGCTCACGTTTTTTTTGTCGCGCCCTTTCTTTCTTCGGTTCGCAGTCCGCCCGTCGCGGGGCGGAGTTGGGATCGGGGCCTGGGTGCACGGCGTAGAGCGCCTGCCCCAGGGAGTTGCCTGGTATTTTGTCCGGGACTCGAATTGGCCAAAAGCCAAGTTGATTTGGGCAGAGAAACGCGCCTTTCTAAAGTGGCGAGCGTGTGATGGCATCGTACTGCTCATTAATCTTCAAATGGGGCGGAACTTCGGGGCGTCACGGCTCCCTGCCTGCCTCGACAACTTCACTCTCCATGAACGCTTGTTTTCTTAGGACTTTTTAAATGACTGAACACCCCTAATTAATGGTGATTTGTGGCAAAGCCGATTGTAACTTAAACATGGGAGTTGAGAAATGCACGGGGAGCGAGCGGCCACTGCAGAACATATGAGGAGATACGGATTGCCCCGTCTTGTAAAGTGCACGTGCTGTAAAAACAGGACTGATGACTTTCTCTGCGATTGTGATTGCTACGAACGTCACTTAATTAAGCTTAGGTTACAAGCGAAGTTTAAAATTTTTCCAAGTCAATGTTTTAAAGTTATTTCTTCACTATCATGGTATAAATTAATTTGCCACTTACAATTATGTGCTAAAGCGAAGTTTTTTTTTTTTTTTTAATGTTTTTAAATAATTTGTCTTGGCAATTAACAATCGGGGTTGTAGGGTACCAAGGACCAAAGATGAAAGAAGACCCCTTAAAACGTGTCAAATACAGTTTGAAGCGGCAGTGGTTTCGCTTTAAGAAAATATGCCTTCCGTGTTTATGAGGTGCCCTGGTGATAGCAACAGGAAACTAAAAATATACATTTTTATCATAGATTGTTAGAACTTATTTCCTTGAAGTAAGAATACATTTGATGTTCGCTGGTCTGCTAAAAGCTATCGCCATAGGTGGACTTATGACAACCCAAAAGCAGGGCTGTCTTAACGCATGGACATTCTGGGAAGTTGCCCACGGGCCCCATGCCAATCTATGTATGTTGTGACTTGCTGAATGATTGTGTAGGTAGGGGTCCCAGTGCACTGCTTTGCATGGGGGCCTATAATGCAGTTAAGACGGCCCAGCCCAAAAGCCCCCCAGCGCCAAGCTCTGTTCTGCTAACAATCCTACTTTTGCTTCTGCATTTCTGGGTTTGTAGCAGTTATGTTCTGCGGTGGTCTTTAACAACAGACAAATGCATGTCCAAACAATATAATAAGGAACTAACAATGCTAACGTTTTGAAAGTGTTTACTATAAAAGGCACTATATGAAACTTGGATGGATTACCTACATTGTAAATGGTTTGTAAGAGTGTTCTCAATGAAAGACATAAGCCATAGTTCTAGAAGTCCTCCAATCGTAGGCTCACTACATGTGTTTTTGACAAAAAAAAAAAGTTAAATACCTACGTAAAATAAAAATAGCCCATAGACATAAAGCTCCTGCACACGGGGGTCCCGCTTCTAAATCAGGGATATTGTGTGACAAAAGGAATAAAATCCTGTTACTGCCAGAAAGAAACCTGTGCTGTTCGGCCCTTCAGCAATGCTCTTAAACCTGAAAATTGCTCCAAGGTTGCTGCAAACATGACTGACCCTGCAAAAGGACCATTTCCCCTGTGGGGATTAATCAAGCATATCAAAATAAATACGTTTTTGTAAGGATTTGTAGAAATATTGTATGTGACAGATATGTTTCAAAGACATGGCAGAAATTGTCCTGACAATAAATCCAGACAGGTACAAGACAGAAAAGCGTTGAGAGCTCAAGCACCGTGAAATTTAGACAGAGTTACCACGCAGAAGCTTGTCTGGGCAGCCACTTACCCAAGAAAACAAGACGGAGTCGTCGTAGAGCTGCACTTGCTTCCTATATGAGAGAAAAAGGGAGAAAACCATGTTATTGATTATCTCAAATGCCATTCATTTGTGTCTAATGGATATAAAATATCTAAAACACAATATAAACAGATATGAAAGAGCAAATTCATAAAAATAAAAGATGTGAAATGCACTATATAATAGATGGACATGAAAGGCTCTATACGATAGATAGACAGATAGATATGAAAGGCACTATAATATACTGTAGATAGATAGAACTACATAAAGAACTTATAGATATAAAAGTGGCTATGTAAGAGCTAGGCAGATGTGAAAGGCTCTACCTAAGAAAGACAAATACGATGCACTAAAGAGAAACACCAAAGGCACTATGTAATACAGGGTGGAACAACGGCACAGTGGTTGCACTACTGCCTCGCAGTAGAGAGCTCAGGGTTCATGTCTTTCAGCCTTACTGCATGGAGTTTGCATGTTCTCTCCATGTGTGCGTGAGTTTCCTCCTACAGTCCAAAGCCATGCAAGTTAGGTAAAAAATTGGCCCTGTTGTGTACTTGGTGTGTGTGTGTTCGCCCTGAGATGAACTGGCCCCTTGTCCAGTGTTTATTCCTGCCTTGTGCCCTATGCTAGCTGGGATAGGCTCCTGCAACCCTGATCAGGACTAAATGAGTTAGAAAATGACTGACTATATAATACTAAAATGTGAGAAACAGTATTCAAACTACATATGGTAGTTACTATATAACCGACAGATAGGAAAGGCACTATATAAGATAAATATTAAAGGATCTATATAAGTTAGGAAAAAAACCTTATGCACCATAGATATACATGAGCGAAGCTAAATAAGACATAGATGTGAAAGGCACTATATAATAGATAGATAGATAGATTACTTATTCTATGTTAATTCATGTTGACTTATGTTTATTTTTTATTGTGTCTTCTATTTTTCTATTCTTCATTTTGTAAAGCACTTTGAGCTACATTTATTTTGTTTGAAATGTGCTATATAAATAAATGTTGATTGATTGATAGATATGAAAGGCACTATATAATATATTGATTTGAAATGCACTGTATAATAGACAGATAGAGGTAAGACTGTATAATACTGTACATAGACAGAATAACCATACTTTATAGAAGGGGAATTCAGTTCCAATAATGACACTATAATCATAACCCAAACTTTATCTCCTCAAACTTTTCATCTCTCCCTTTGGTCCCCATGACCTCAAGTAATCTACAGATATAAAAGTGACGTCCCAACAGCAGTGCCCAGCAGGGACTCAGACCAAGGAGGCTGGCATCAAGTCTCATATAGAAAACCAAAGAACAAAATGAAGCTGAAGTGACTGTGACCCTCTTTGATGACTGTGCGTTTTGTGACTCTCAGTTGGACCCTGAGTAAGTCACTTCATCTGGCAGTGGTCACGGAGATGATTACATGGAACCTGTGAGGTACAACAGGATGGCGTTTTAATTAGAGAAAGGCACTATATACAATAAAGCCTGTTCAACACGGGACTGAGTGTATGGTACCTGCAAATTCCATTAGGGTGGCATTCACCAGGGAACAACACTATATGAAGTCTGTTCAATATGGAGATGAGTGTATTGTACATGCAAAGCAGATCAGCAAGGTGTTTTAGCAGAGAAAGGCACCACATACAACAATATCTGTTTAATATGGAAGTGAGTGTACGGTAACTGCAAAGTACATTAGGATACTGTTGGTTTGAGAAAGGCACTATATAAAATAAATTCTTCAACATGGAGAAGAGCATTTGGCACCTGCAAATTTACATTAGGATGGTGTTAACTAAAGAAAGCCACTATACAATGTCTAATCAAAATTTATGTGAGCACCACTGTAAATTATAGTTTATACCTGAAACATTTTGCCGTACCATCGGCCGATGTGCGTTTCTTCTATCTGTTATACTCCTTGTCTGTGTTTAGATTCGTTCAGCTCTCACTGACTTGTGGGCAGATGATGAACATGAACCTGACACAAAGTTTGTTGAGCTAATGTGCAGTTTTTGCATATCATGGTAAGGGGCTGGCATGTCACTATGCAAAGGTGATCACATCAGACAACCACTGCAATGCAGACGGTGGTGTAAAAATCTTAAAAGGGTTGGAAATGACGGCTTGGAATGTGAGAAGTCTGGCGAGGAATGAACAGACAGATCGATAGCCTTTTCCACTGTTCAGCTGCACCCAACTAATTTTGTTTTCCTTTCCATCCCAGAAGCTGCCAAGTGAGTGTTCGCAGTTCAAAGCTGACAATGTGCCCTTTGCCCCCAAATTGTTTCATCAGCCTGCCCAACATGTAAACAAACAGCCCAATCTGCTGCGCTCAGCGTCTTTCTTCACATTCTCGCTTGGACGTTTCTTCACGTGCAGGAGTCGCTCAGCAGTGCAGCCTGACAGGTGAGCAGGTTATTGTTTGGCAAGGCATCATGTTTTGTGAGCCCAGGTTCCAAACAAGCAGTCACAAGACATGTGGCACACAAGTGGTGCTTGACAAAGCTGAACACGGCATACAGTCGTGAAAAACTTGAGCACACCCCATAGAACTGGTTTGACATTTTCAGCATATTTGAACAGACAAACATCAGATGTTCATGCAGACGGCGCCTACTGATAAAGGTGACATACATGAAGAAATGACACATTAAACTGATGTGGTGTATTCATTCTAATAATTTAAATAAAAAAAATTCAGATTTGTTGCAATGAAAAATGACATTCACTCCTACACACGTCACCACTTTAAATCCATCAAATTAGAATTGGGTGTTCCAGATGAGGAGCCGATGATTAAAACCTCCTTAAGAAGAGTGCAGGTGGACCAAACTGTCTTATTTAGAGCGTAGATATCAAATGTCATTTGTCCACTTTTTTTATTGACGTGTGCAGTGTCATTATGCCAAGATCAAAAGAGCGTTCTAAAACCCTCAGAAAGGCGGCTGTGGATGACTCCCAGTCTGGTAAAGGATTTAAAAAGATGGCCACATTATTTGAAATCAGTAATTGTACTGTGAGGGAAATCATTTACCAGTGGCGTAGATTTCATACATTTGTTAATTTGTCCAGCCCAGCAAATTCAGCCCAAGAACTTGTTGTTTGATACTAAAAGTATCCTCAAGAAAAAACAAAATTGGAAGATAACTCGCAGCAGCAGCTGTCAAAGTGCAGGCATCTACAGTCAGAAAGATTACATAAATGTGACCTGCATGGGGCGAAAAATCCATTACTGTCCAAAAAGAACATCAGAGCAAGAGGACAGTTCCCATTGAACATCTAGGCAAAGACCAGACCTTCTTTGCATAATGGGCTCTGGACAGATGAATCTAAGATAGAGATGAATGGAGAGAGTAACAACAGGCATGTATGGCAGCATTTCAGGAGAAGAAGCTCATAGCAATCTCACAGCTGGTGAAACACAATCCTGAGACGTTGGTTTATATAACAACTCACCCCACACATGTGGACAAGATGTACAATATGAATCAATGCGGTTGAAGCTATACCTGCCAAGAACAGCAGTTGGCCCGTACATTTAGACGAAACTCACCAAAAGACACCAAACTAGAACACATCAGTGGAGCGTCCAGTAAGCGGATTTGTGTTTTCAATCAAACAGAATGCAATTTTGTATTTCAGTACATTCTTGTTTATCGTGGTGCTGGAGGTTGGTGACTGTTATTTACGCGTAAGAAAGAATTTCACTGCACTCTGTACACGAGACAATACAACTTGTACTACTACTGTTACTACAACATTTAGCTTATAAATTATAAATGGTCTGACATGACGGACACATTCAAGTTTAATCAAACCGTTACTGATTGGCAAAAGACATCCCAAGGAGGAGAGCAGTCGTACCTTTCGTCTAGCAGACAGTCCTCATTTTCATGCCTCGGCCTCTCCTGGAAACGGGATGCTCCAAATCCCTCCATTATCTGGAAACAGAAAAGATATGACATGTGGAAAAAATCAAAATTATGAAAAAGTTCACACCTACAATATTCTGGAATCATTGAGGTCTGACGCCCTCCGTCTACTCAGCAATGAGATACAAGGACTCACAGCACAGAGAGTTCATATAACCATAAAAACAAGCAAAGATGGTTAAATGCTATATCCTCATAAAATTGAAAGTAGGTCTACTAGATTCATATTTATATATTTATTTTATTAGAATTCACATAAAAAAAAATAAAGGATAAAATGCTTTTCTCACGAGCAGCTAAAAAGGCACAATCACTGCTAATGAAACAAAAACCAACAAGGATGGCTAAGAGCAGACAGTGTGATCTGAATTAAAATGGGAACAATTCAGCTAACATACAGTATATATGTAATAAAGGGGGGAGTATCCCTAGTCCAAAATTCCAAAATTCTGAGTGCCGACATGATGTCACAAGTGGAAATCTCCATACCAGGTACCTCATTTATAAAACTGTGTGGATTTGAGCGTAAAAATATACCACCCAGGCGAAAAAGAAATGTGAATAATGTATGTGCAGATTTAAAAACAGATTTATTCTTTCAGAGTGAGGTGATTAGGTGGAGACCCCCATGAAGCTTGAAGTACCACAAAGCAATGAGAAGCGGTGAGCACTGCAAGGAAACAATGCACAATCAATGATGTGGTGGGCAGGGGACCCTGTGATGTATTGAGCACTGCTCAGCGATGAAACACAGTGGACAAGCTTTCTCCCTGGTAATACCTGCATTCAAAAGTGCTGCACGGCGCAGTTTAAAATCGCAGATGACTCGTCTGTTAATGGAATAACGGTTAACAAAAGCAGCTTTATTCTCTCTAGGTGCCCCCTTATTGCAATATGACTGCAATAAAGTGCTCTGATTACATGAGGAGAATCGGACATGGCTGCAGATTAACTTTTTATGTTGGCAAAAACCTTTTATGATATTAGAGATTATATATATATATATATATATATATATATATATATATATATATATATATATATATATATATATATACACACATACATATACATATACACACACACACACACACACACACACACACACACACACACTTCCACACCATAAGAGAACTAAATGCAGTGCCTTGCTGGTCAGTTAATGGTTTCCAGTAGAGCAGGCATGAGAAAGAGAAGTCTGGCCGAAACATAATGCATATAATGTAATAGCGGTCCTGTAGGCCATTTCCCTTAGAAGTGCCAACAAGTAGCGATATAAACTGATAAAAAATGTTCTTCAGAACAAGAATGCAGCATTGGGCCCCTTAAAAGGGAACTAAAATACAGTCAAAAACATCACATTCAACACTTTTGAGATGTAATATGTTTGTCACGTCAACCAACATTACAACTACTGCTTGGTGATGTGAATTGTTACACGAGTCGTCTTTTAGCTGGTTTGGCTGCATCCCCCTACTTGATCATGGGCCCCCTTCCCCATAGACATCTCATCATGTTTATGCAAATATTCCAAAATTCAAAAATATCCAAAATACTTCTGGTCCTAGGCATTTTGGATTAGGGATACTCAACCTGCACAAGCAAAGTGCCCAGTGTTGCCCAGGTATATCTGCATAATGGGTTAAGGGAAGAAAGCAAATTATTGTTGTGGTTTTTAAACGTCCCCCCTTCATCTCCACTATATCGTCTATCAATGTCTCTGCTCTCATTAGTCGAGAATTTGTTCTTTTTGTGTTGAATTAGATTCTGTAATTGTGGCAGCTCCTGGCTGGATTGACACCATGAACGCCACTTTTGTATTCGCTGGTTTACACCGATAGATTTTTAATTCCACATTGACAAACTGGGCAGCTTGTTGAATAACTGAGTCGTGGATATGGTGCATCAGCTGGCCAAATTACCGTTACTTGTGTTGTTCCCTTTATTCATGATGAAATTCTGAAACTCCATCTTTAGGGTTGACTGTAATAAACGTGCAAAATTTCGAGAACATCCTTCCCATTATGACTCCAAAATGAGATTCATGAAACTCCACGAAGCTTATATTTTAAACTAGCCATTCGCAGTGGCTCCGCCCGCGTAGTAGTGAGCAGGACAAACTTTACAAATTATGATTCCTAGCGTGACGAGAGTAGTCGCAAAATCAACCGAAATGTTCAAGCAGATTCTAGAAAAAGTAGTTCTCTCGTTTGCTAGCTAAGCGGATGTAAGATACGCCCCTTAGCCCGCTGCATCTCTCTCGGAGAAATAAATTGGTACTGCAAGCGAACTATGATACTTAGTGCAATGACAGAAGTCACACAATCAACTGGAATGTTCAAGCAAATTATAGAAAAAAAAAGAAACCCGATTTAATTCTCTTGAAAAGCAGACAGACAGATAGACATTGGATTTTATATACAGAGAGACTGCATGAACAATAGTGGAAATAAAAAATTAATGAAACTAGAGGAAGCCATTTTTGAGCGACAGACACTTTTTTGTGTTGATCCTTCAACACAACACAGGCCTTAATTCCACTGAATCAAAGAAATTTCATGTTGCCTTCACTATAAACACGGCCAAACCTTTAAGATGCGCTAAACTCATAACCACACTCTGGTGCCTGCACTCAGTGAAGCATGAAAAATAAAACCTCATGTCTGTGTGTTTTTGCTCCCACAGTCCAAGAACACGCGGGTTAGGTGTAACTAGCATTGTTAAAGTGACCCTAGCAGGTGTGTGCGTGTGTTCATCTTGCGATTGACTGGTACCCTCCTCTCCAGGTGTTGTTCCTGCCTTGTGTCCAGTGGTTGGTGGAATAGACTCCAGCTCCCTGCAACCTTGTTCTGGATAAGTGGGTAAAGAAAATGGATAGACGGATGAAATATAATTGTCATTGGCCTAACTATGCAACAGAGTTTTAGTTTTCCCCCTCCCTTAACAACCACGTTTCTTGATGGCCATTTGAAAGGACTCAAATTCTAGCTTTTAAATTGTCTATCCGTCCGTCTGTCCATTCATCCATCCATTTTCTGCGGCTTATCTGGGTCACAGAGGCAGCAGTAGTCTAAGCACAGATGCCTAGATGTCCTCCGGGTGGATACTGAGATGTTTCCGTGCCAGCTGAGAGACGTAGTCTCTTCACAGTGTCCTGGGTCTGCAACGAGGTCTCCTTTGCTTTTCTGCTGAACTCATTCTTCTAAATTACATCAACAGTAATTTCACTGGACATACTTTTTTGTTTTAATAAACCAGTTTTCCATCAAGCCATTCTTTGGATTTTTTTTGAGGATATCCCCTACTTAAAGGCTTATATGGTCTCAGCATTTAAATGATGGCTGAAGACTCACAACATTAATCTGGCAGACCCTGACTAGAGCTGCTGATTTTGTTTAATCTGTTAGTCATTTGTACACAAATTAGAAGTAATACAATAACTGTGAACTGGTACTAACTCCCCTCTGTTCTGCTTCTCGGTGTCCCACTTCTCTATGTCCAAGCCCACGTTTCCTGCTCATGGAAAGATATCATGGTGACCGTGATGCTAACAATGCAATGGACTAGAAGATCAACTTCGTGTGCAGTTCACCACCCGAGTTTGCGGACCAAAACCCCCTTTGTACAAGTCTTATTTTGTCTTTTATACTCAGCTTTATTGGTACTTGACCTTGCTGCCTTCCTCAGTTTTCACTTTGATTTTCGTCTCTCAAGAACATAATCTCTATTATGTGCTGTCGATTTCCTGGCTTTCATTTTTTGACTTTCGTCTGTCTCATTATTCACTTGCTATCTTGTATAGCACAACAGTAGACATGACAATAAAGAACTATAACATATTCATTCATTACTTTCTCTTTACCAGCTTTAGATCACAATTGGATAATAACTGTAGAGTGCCTAAGAAAATCCTTCATTGTGGAAAGTCACTATATGAAATCACCATGATGAATCTCAAGTCAAGTGACTGTCATGCCATCCATACTTTGCACATTGCAGTGTCAGAAAAAGACATTCCTCATGGCCACAGATATAAATAAACTCAGGACAGGTGTAAGACAAGTAAAGAACTATATCATATGATAATAAATTAAAAAATAAATAAATAATAGTTAAATGAATAGATAGTAACAATGTAGCATTGCCACATAAATTTGTACAGTCATATGAAAAAGTTTGTGAACCCCTCTCAGCCTGCATAATAATTGACTCTCCTTTCAACAATAAATATAACAGTGCTATGTCTTTCATTTCCTAGGAAAATCTGAGTACTGCGGTGTTTTCCGAACAAAGATTTTTAGTGATGCAGTATTTAGTTGTATGAAATTAAATCAAATGTGAAAAACTGGCTGTGCACAAATGTGGGTCCCCTTGTAATGTTGCTGATTTGAATGCCTGTTACTGCTCAGTGCTGATTACTTGCAACACCAAATTGGTGGGATGAGCTCACTAAGCCTTGATCTTCATAGACAGGTGTGTCCAATCATGAGTGGTAAAAGGTATTTAAGGTGGTCAATCACAAGTTGTGCTTCCTTCCCTTTGACTCTCCTCTGAAGAGTGACAGACAGCATGGGATTCTCAAAGCAACTCTCCAAAGATCTGAAAACAAAGACTGTTGAGTCTCCTGGTTTAGGGGAAGGCTACAAAAAGCCATCTCAGAGGTTTAAACTGTCAGTTTCAACTGTAAGGAATGGAATCAGAAAATGGAAGGCCACAGGCACAGTTGCTGTTAAACCAACCTCAGGTCTGGCAGGCCAAGAAAAATACAGGAGCGGCATATGGGCAGGATTGTGAGAATGGTTACAGACAACCCACAGATCACCTCCAAAGACCTGCAAGAACATCTCACTGCAGATGGTGTATCTGTACATCGCTCTACAATTCAGCGCAATTTGCACAAATAACATCTGTATGGCAGGGTGATGAGAAAGAAGCCCTTTCTGCACTCACACCACAAACAGAGTCGCTTGTTGTATGCCAATGCTCATTTAGACAAACCAGTTTCATTTTGGATTAAAGTGCTTTGGACTGATGTGACAAAAATGGAGTTATTTGGTCAGAACAAAAAGTGCTTTGCATGGCGGAAGAAGAACACCGCATTCCAAGAAAAACACCTGCTACCTACTGTCAAATGTGGTGGAGATCCCATCATGCTGTGGGGCTGTGTGGCCAGTTCAGGGACTGGGGTCCTTGTTAAAGTCGAGGGTCGAAGGAATTCAACCCAATATCAACAAATTCTTCAGGATAATGTTCAGGCATCAGTCACAAAGTTGAAGTTACGCAGGGGTTGGATATTCCAACAAGACAATGACCCAAAACACAGTTGGAAATCTACAAAGGCATTCATGAAGAGGGAGAAGTACAATGTTCTGGAATGGCCGTCACAGTCCTCTGACTTGAATATCATCGACAGTCTATGGGATGATTTGAAGGAGGCTGTCCATCAAATTGAACTTAACTGGAGAGATTTTGTATGAAGAAGGTCAGAAATACCTCCATCAGAGTCCAGACACTCATCACAGGCTATAGGAGGACAGCGTCTAGAGGCTCAAAGGAGCAAAAGGAGGCTCAACTGAGTATTGATGTCATATCTCTGTTGTGTTAATCCAATAAACTTAATGTCACTCCTGAAATCCTACTGTGTCCATAAGGCATGTCGTGTATTAAAAGGAAGTTGCTACTTTGAAAGCTCAGCCAAAGATAAACAAAAATCCAAAGAATTAAGAGGGGTTCCCAAACTTTTTCATATTTTCTGTATATGGTTTTTTTGTCTGTGTAAAATCCCGTTGCCGTTTGAGAATACTGTAGCATAAGATGGGTTTAGTTGGATAGGGAGAACCTTTTGGGAGGTACAGGGCTGCCATTGCAATTTCTGGGAGGGCCATGGAAATGGACACATTATTTAAATAGGGGCGCAAAAAAGGCATGAAGAGAAGGAAGAAAAGACAGCCCGGAATTTTATGGTGGAGGAAAAAGACATGACTCATCTGGAGAAAGATTGTTTTTCAGGGAGCACCACAAGTTCAACGCAGTCTGGGGTGGCCACCTCGAAGACTTCGGATACACTGAGGGAAGTGAACTTTACCGTGAAAGGGATTGAAAGCAGCGTAAGCTGTAAATCTTTTATTCTGGGATTGGCGTGTCTAAAAAACTGAACTATGGGGAAATAGGATAATCGAATGGACGGTGGGGAATATTCTTGGGTACATCGTTTTATGCCTTTTGTTTACTGTACATATTGGAAGAGGGGGAGTTTGAGGGATTGTAGAAAAGGTATTAATTATATTTATATGGTTTTGTAAAAATCACTTTTATTACTGTAAGTCATCGTTCTGCGCCGTGGGAAGGGGCTGAAGGCAGTTTGGGGTTGACCTGCAATCATCAGTGCAATTTTCACTATAAACTTAGTGAAGCGTAGCAGTTACAATCATTACAACAAAATAAAATGGATCAAGCAGATGTTCTAGAGAAGGACGACATCCATGCGAGAGGCCAGTGTCAGTGGCTATCACATGTCTGAGCCTCCCTGGCATGTCATTAGCATCTGTGTGATTAGCAATCCAAGAATGGAATGTGTGAGACCAGGCCGTTACGTAACACCAGCCCACCACACACACACACACACACACACACACACAGAACCATTTACACCGAGACACAACTTTCCCCCTTCTCAAATCTCCCTGGCTACCATATATGTGCCAATGGTATGCATCAGTTAAAAACAGATTGAACAAGACTGCACCGACATGAGGCCTCTACGTGACACGAACTTGAAGACCATCTAATGGACTGAAGTGAGTAACGCTGAAATGTATGAAGGACTATTTCAGGCAAATCTGCAGAAATGAATTGTGAAATGTGACAAGGAATAAATAAAAACAGAGTGATACGTAAGCATAAATAATTACATGTGTCCTGAAATAAGATTTATGTTGCTTGTATTTTAATTTAATTATTTCATCATTAATTTATTTCACCAGCACCACACACACCATTAAATACACCTTGAAACAAAAAGCTGAGAGGGCGGGCTCTAGTCAGTACTGTTCTTTCATTGGAGAATTGTGGGTAGAGGGGATGGTCACAGTCACAACTTTACAAATGCCAGATATGAGCCACAGGATTCAACAAGGCAAGCAAAGTGCAGGCTTGGCCTCTGGTTTGTGGACATCCCTGGTGGACACGACAGCAAGAAAAACCTTGACGAGAATTACTACACAAAGTAATGACTTCAATTCAAGAAGCCCAGAGTTTGCCTCCGACATGTGCTGTCTTCAGAGTTGACCATTGGCATAGGTGCAAGTGTGCCATAATCTTCCTCATGCCCTCCAACCCACAACTCTCTCTGCCCTTCCATGCTTGTCAGTTTGTGATTACAAGGGCATCGACCTCCAAAGAAAAAAAAACGTATTGATATTTAATATGCAACTGCGACTCTAGTAATCTGCCTCGCAGTTAGGAGACCCGGGTTCGCTTCCCAGGTCCTCCCTGCGTGGAGTTTGCATGTTCTCCCGTGTCTGCGTGGGTTTCCTCCCACAATCCAAAGACATGCAGGTTAGGTGGATTGGCGGTTCTAAATTGGCCTTAGTGTTTGCTTGGTGTGTGGGTGTGTTTGTGTGTGTCCTGTGGTGGGTTGGCACCCTGCCCCGGATTGGTTCCTGCCTTGTGCCCTGTGTTGGCTGGGATTGGCTCCAGCAGACCCCCATGACCCTGTATTTGGATTCAGCGGGTTAGAAAATGGATGGATGGACTCTAGTAATCTCCAAGGGGGATGACCTCTCTGCTTGTTCATTTTCCTATGTGAACGCAGGACAGACTGATCACTAAGGGGTACTACATTCAACGATTTTACACGAGATCGCAAGGACACCAGTCAAAGGAGGAACCTCACTGTTCCTTCATCGATTTAAGCTATGGATTCAAACGCACGGATATAAAAGGGGGACTTCCCTTTTGCATGTCTCTTTTTAGGCGATTACAACCAACACTGCCTCGGGACTCGATGTACCCTTGAGTCAGCCCTATAAATGTTACACTTGACGGTCTAAAGTTCTTGTGCACTCTACTGACGATTTATTTCTATCTAGCTACATTACCTGTTGAAGACATGTAACAGAGTACATTTTAAAATGTTGGACATCTCTTGCCCTAGGTGTGCCTTCGGCTCCCTTCCTCGGGATCTTCATATGTTGACCAGCAGCATTCACGTAAAGCTCTAAGACTCTGTCACTTTGAGGCACCCTAGTCGCCTCCTGTCTACTTTCATAATTTCTAAACTGTGAAAAAGACTGTCTCAGTGTCTCCCCTACACCTTTACTCCTTCCCGTGTGTCTCGCACTTCCTTTTTCAATCGAGTCACCACAGCCAAACTGACCAATTAGATTGCTCAGAGGGACTGGACAAACACACACACACACACACACACACACACACAAATACTTGTAGCATTTTATTAAAGAGCGGATTGATTAAGACCACAAATTTACAAACACGTTTTCACTTTGACATTTAAGTCCTTTCCTGTTGATCAGTGTGTCCAAAAAGTCAAATTCAGTTCACTGGGATTCAGTGTTGTATAACCAAAAAAAAAGTGAAAATGTTTATGGGATGAAAACTTTCATAGGCACTTCATTCGGCGCACTAACTCAGACGGATGCCTGGGTCCAAATCCCTTCAGCTCTCACCTCCACGCCACACTCACCTTGCTGGGCTTTTCCTGCTTTCTCGTGTTCTCCCCTCCCCATGCAGTTATCTTTCATCTCGGCTCTCTTATCAAATTATTGATTAAGTAAACTTTATGCTCCACTCAACCTGCAATCTGGTCAAGGACTACTTCATCCAAGGACACGCGTTTAAAGAGACAAGTAAATAGCGTATTTCCTCGATTCTACTTCTGAAGCCGTGGCACGACTAACATTTTGTGATGTTTCTGAGTCTGTCTACAGCCCCCTTCTCACGAGGGTCGTGCATCTAAGAGAGGACAAGTAAAAAAAAACTGCATCAGTGGCAGCTTTTATTTTTTATAGTGCCGTCCCAAACTACAGATCAAAAATGTCACTGCTTACTGCACGCCTTTGTAGTGCTCAGGCCGGCTAAGTGACCCGCTCACTGGGAGTTGGCCTGAACTGTCAGGCTCGTCACTTCAAGAGCAACGCTGTGGCCTGCAGGCGCCGGCATGGCCTGCCCTGTTCTCGCGCACCAGTAGATTAGGAAACACTTTGACTTGTAAATAAAGCAATATTTTCATTTTTCGTGCCAGCCATTTCATACTATGCATTGCCAGGTCCTGTCTGTTCACCCATCTCAGTTTGTTTTACTGCAGTTTATCATAAAGAGAGGGTCTGGCTACTCTCCACTGTGCTTCGTTTAGTTTGTAAAATCACCACTGGTTGATTAAAATGTCCTTCCATTCTTTGTAAATGTCACAGGTACTAAGAACTTGGGTTCAAGAGCGGTCAATACCTCACCTCCGATATATGTATTCATTACAACAAGTTTGATTTAAACAAGCCATTCAGCACAACAATGCCTTATTATTATTATCAATCTAAGTCAATATTCAACACTAAATGGAATTTTTAAAGGAGCCGAGCGCTCCTAATTACCTAATGTAGGAGCACAATGACGTTAGACTCGGGTTTACAATCCTAGCTCAGAAAAGCCACTGAAACAAAAGACAAGGGAGAGGAAACAAAAAGTGTGCCACACAGATGGGCAGAGAGAGACCGAGGGGTGTACCAGCTGGGGGGGCTTAAAACGACTTGAGATACAGTAAAAGAAAAGCCTGATTTTATACTGCAAGTTATTCATATCCCTGATTTCTAGGCATAATGTTGATTTATTATCTCTATAAATAAAAATGCACTTCCTTCTGTGTTTTCAACTTTATAGGACGTCCTTTATTCATTTTTTTTTACAATAAGGACCACATCTTGTTGGTCTCGGTCTTGGTCAATTTGCCCCTCTGTTTGTCTCTCTGTCTCACTGCCTATGTTTGCCTTTCTCTCTGCTTCTTTCAGTGATATTTTCTTTGTCTCTGTTTGCCTCTTTTGTCTCTAATTGTCTCTCTGTCTCACCACCTCTGTGTATTGCTCTCTCTGTCTCTGTGATGTTTTCTCTGTCTTGGTTTGTTTGTCTGTTTCTCGGTTTCCTGTGTTTGTCCACCTCAGTCTCTGTCTATTTCACTGTTTTATGCTCCCAGTTTCTTGTTTGTTTGTCTGTCTCTCAGTTTTTCTGGCACTTTCTCTGTCTCCATTGATCTGATTCACAGTGTTTTTTGTTTTTGTCTCCATCTCCCTCGCTGTTTCACTGTCTCTCTCTCTCTCTATCTGTTTCTGTGATATTTTCAATGTCTTGCTTTGTTTGTCTGCCTATCTGTTTCTGTGTTGTCTGTCTGTCTCTCTGTTTCATTGTATTTATCTGTCCTCCATCTGTCTCACTGTTTTCTGGTTTCAATGTGCTGTTTCTTTGTCTGTCTCTCTGTTTTTGTGATATTTTCTCTGTCTCTATCCCACTGGTTCACTGTGTTTATTTTGTCAGTTTCTGAACCTCCCTGTCGCTGTCTGTCTGTTTCACTGGCCCGGTTTGTCTGTCTATCTGTCTCTGTGTTACTTGTCTATCACTCTGGTTCACTGTGTTGTTTTCTCACTCTATATCTGTCTCTTCATTTTTCAGATTTTTCTCCGTCTCGGCCTCACTACTTCACTGTTTTTCTTGTCTATTTCTGTTTCTTGGCCTTTCTGTTTGTCCGTCTCTGTGTATGTTGACCAATCGCACAAAAATGATTTCATTAAATTGGTCCAACTTAAAATACAGGCTTAAATGGTATTTCAAAAAAATTTATGGGCAAGAAAAGATTTGTCTTTTTTTTAATACAGTGGAACCTCGGGACCCGAAGTAATTTGTATGCAAATACAATTAATCTGTTCCGGACCGTACAAACTGTATGTAAATATATATATATTTTTTAAGATTTCTAAGCACAAAAATAGTTAATTATACCATAGAATGCACAGTGTAACAGTAAACTAAATGTAAAAACATTGAATAACGCTGTGAAAACCTTGAACAACAGAGAAAACTAACATTGCAAGAGTTCACGCTACAGCCTTATGAACCGCTCGCTGTAAACACTTTTTTTTAATGAGTTTTAAGCAAAAGATTGAAAAATCTTTAATTTATACAAAAACTAACCATAAACAACCAGGAAAACTAACCTGGCATGAGTCGAGTTCTGGCATGAAGGAAGTGAGCAGGAAGCTGGGTAGAGAGGAAGTTACAGTTTTGAGGTAAAGTCCCTCTGCGCGATGCACGTCTGACCGAGAACAATGTACTGTACAGGGAGAGACTGAACACGTGCGTAAATCACCGGCACGTACAAACCAGAAGGGAAACTGGCTTGTTCGTCACCCAAGTGTGTGGTCGTGAACAGATACAAAAGTTTGGCGAACTTTTTGGTCGTAAAACGATTTGTACGTGTTCAGAGACATTTGTGACCCGAGGTTCCACTGTACAGGTTGACGCACTAACAACCGAACCATCTCTGACTCCAATGACAACGTTCGCTTCTTAGCTTGTACACAAAACGAAAGATATACAATACAAAATCTGTACTTACTAGTGTTAGAGGAGGTGCTGGAAATGATTTCCTTGTGCGTCAATACACTTTTCTGTAAACTGCACCATATTGTCATAGACGCGATTGCAGCTCAGCCGCTTAAGATTTTCCCAGTTTCACTCAGAATATTGTCCTTCATTTCTTCCTCTAATGTCTATGGATTATTGACATTGTCACAGATGTTTGGGGTTCTTACCCAGCTGGGATGCCTGGAAGGACTAGAAGGCGACATTAATAGCTTCCAGGTCACGAAGGGATAACCGCACTGGACTAGGAGAGGACCACGGGAGAGGAACAAAGAAGTTCTGGCCTTTTGGGACCTGTGGCCACCGCCAAGGGGCACCTCAAGCCTCATGGGACCCGGAGAAGTGCTTCCGGTGCAAAGGGCAGCACTTCCACCACACTAGGAAGTGCTGCCGGAAGGTCGTCATCAGCCACCTGGAGCACATCCGGGGCGGGAATAAAAGGGGCCGCCTTCATACAATCGGGGAGCTTGAGTTGGGAGTGGGAGCAGGACAAAGCTCCCAGGAGGAGACAAGTGGCCAAGGACTGAGGAAGAGAAGTATTGTGGCGATTATTAGCTGTGTGCATTGTGTGTTGAGTTCGGGACTGTAAACCTGTGTTTCATCCATCCATCCTCTTCCGCTTATCCGAGGTCGGGTCGCGGGGGCAGCAGCTTAAGCACAGAGGCCCAGACTTCCCTCTCCCAGGCCACTTCTTCCAGCTCTTCCGGGAGAATCCCATGCTTCCCAGGCCAGCCGGGAGACATAGTCCCTCCAGCGTGTCCTGGGTCTTCCCCGGGGCCTCCTCCCGGTTGGACGTGCCCGGAACACCTCACCAGGGAGGTGTCCAGGAGGCATCCTGATCAGATGCCCGAGCCACCTCATCCGACTAATCTCGATGCGGAGGAGCAGCGGCTCTACTCTGAGCCCCTCCCGGATGACTAAGCTCCTCACCCTATCCTTAAGGGAAAGCCCAGACACCCTGCGGAGGAAACTCATTTCAGCCGCTTGTATTCGCGATCTCGTTCTTTCGGTCACTACCCATAGCTCATGAGCATAGGTGAGGGTAGGAGCGTAGATCGACTGGTAAATTGAGAGCTTTGCCTTATGGCTCCGCTCCTTTTCACCACGACAGACCGATGCAGAGCCCGCATCACTGCGGATGCCGCACCGATCCGCCTGTCGATCTCACGCTCCATTCTTCCCTCACTCGTGAACAAGACCCCGAGATACTTGAACTCCTCCACTTGGGGCAGGATCTCTCCCCCAACCCTGAAAGGGCACTCCACCCTTTTCCGGCTGAGGACCATGCTCTCGGATTTGGAGGTGCTTCACACTCAGCTGCGAACCGATCCAGAGAGAGCTGAAGATCACGGCCTGATGAAGCAAACAGGACAACATCATCTGCAAAAGCAGTGACCCAATCCTGAGTCCACCAAACCGACCCCTTCAACACCCTGGCTGCGCTAGAAATTCTGTCCATAAAAGTTATGAACAGAATCGGTGACAAAGGGCAGCCCTGGCGGAGTCCAACTCTCACTGGAAACGGGCTCGACTTACTGCCGCAATGCGGACCAAGCTCTGACACCGTTGTACAGAGACCTAACAGCTCTTATCAGGGGTCCGTACCCCATACTCCCGAGCACCCCCACAGGATTCCCGAGGGACACGGTCGAATGCCTTTTCCAAGTCCACAAAACACATGTAGACCGTGGGCAAACTCCCATGCACCCTCCAGGACTCTGCTAAGGGTGAAGAGCTGGTCCACTGTTCCGCGACCAGGATAAAACCACACTGTTCCTCCTGAATCCGAGGTTCACTATCCGACGGACCCTCCTCTCCAGAACCCCGAATAGACTTTTCCAGGGAGGCTGAGGAGTGTGATCCCTCTATAGTTGGAACACACCCTCCGTCCCCTTTTAAAGAGGGGACCACCACCCCGTCTGCCAATCCAGAGGCACTGTCCCGATGTCCATGCGATGTTGCAGAGACGTGTCAACCAAGACAGTCCTACAACATCCAGAGCCTTAAGGAACTCCGGCGATCTCATCCACCCCGGGCCCTGCCACCAAGGAGTTTTTGACCACCTCGGTGACTTCAGTCCCAGAGATGGGAGAGCCCACCTCAGAGTCCCCAGGCTCTGCTTCCTCATTGGAAGGCATGTTAGTGGGATTGAGGAGGTCTTGAAGTACTCCTCCCACCGACCCACAACGTCCCGAAGTCGAGGTCAGCAGCGCACCATCCCCACCATATACGGTGTTGACACTGCACTGCTTCCCTCCTGAGACGCCGGACGGTGGACCAGAATCTCCTCGGCCGTCCAAAGTCGCTCTCCATGGCCTCTCAAACTCCTCCCATGCCCGAAGTTTTGCCTCAGCAACAACCGGCCGCGTTCGCTTGGCCTGCGGTACCTATCAGCTGCCTCCAGAGACCCACAGGACAAAAAGTCCTATAGGACTCCTTCTTCAGCTTGACGGCATCCTCACCACCGTGTCCACCAACGGGTTCGGGATTGCCGCCGACAGGCACCACCACCTTGCGGCCACAGCTCGGTCAGCCGCCTCAACAATAGAGGCAAACATGGCCCATTCGACTCAATGTCCCCACCTCCCTCGGGGCGGGTTGAAGTTCTGCCGAGGTGGGAGTTGAAGCTACTTCTGACAGGGGACTCTGCCAGCCGCTCCCAGCAGACCCTCACAACACGCTTGGGCCTACCAGGTCTGACCGCATCTTCCCCACCATCGGCCAACTCACCACCAGGTGGTGATCAGTTGACAGCTCCGCCCTCTCTTCACCCGAAAGTGTCCAAGACATATGGCCGCAAGTCCACGACACACCACAAAGTCGATCATCGACCTGAGGCCTAGGGTGTCCTGGTGCCAAGTGCACATATGAACACCCTTATGCTTGAACATGGTGTTCGTATGGACAATCCATGACGAGCACAGAAGTCCAATAACAAAACACCGCTCGGGTTCAGATCGGGGGGGCCATTCCTCCCAATCACGCCCTTCCAGGTCTCACTGTCATTGCCCACGTGAGCATTGAAGTCTCCCAGCAAAACGAGGGAATCCCCAGAAGGTATGCCCTCTAGCAACCCCTCCAGAGACTCTAAAAAGGGTGGATACTCCAAACTGCTGTTCAGCGCATACGCACAAACAACAGTCAGGACCCTTCCCCCACCCGGCGGAGGGAGGCCACCCTCTCGCCCACCGGGTAAACCCCAATGCACAGGCTCCAAGTCGGGGCAATAAGTATGTCCACACCTGCTCGGCGCCTCTCACCGGGGGCAACTCCAGAGTGGTAGAGAGTCCAGCCCCTCTCAAGGAGATTGGTTCCAGAGTCCAAGCTGTGTGTCGAGGTGAGTTCGACTATATCTAGCCGAACCTCTCACCTCGCAAGCACTAGCTCAGGCTCCTTCCCTTCAGAGAGGTGACATTCCACGTTCCAAGAGCCAGTTTCTGTAGCCGAGGATCAGAACGCCAAGGTCCCCGCCTTCGGCCACCACCCAACTCACACTGCACCAAACCTCCTTGGCCCCTCCCATAGGTGGTGAGCCCATGGGGAGGAGGACCCACGTTACCTCTTCGGACTGTGCCCGGCCAAGCCCCATAAACCTGTGTTTATTTAGGAGAAATAAACGTGTGCCTTTTTATAAAGATGTGGTCTCCAGACAAGTCTCACAACATACACTTTACCCTTCAGACTGCCCCACAGGTAAAAGTTGCAAGTGGATAGGTCTGGTGATCATGGTGGCCACAAATCTTTTGCTGACAGTTATGAATTCGAGAAAGTAACTCGCGAGAGTGTGTCATTTCGCTCCATCCTGTTGAAAGACGGCGTACTCGCATTCTTAGGGGGTCGATTGTGTGCAAAATTCCTCGAAGATTCCCATATACATGGCAGTGTTGAGTGTTGTCTCAAAAAATATGGGACCCATGATCCGTGTAGCAGATACCGCACACCAGACACCAATTTATTCATCGTGAAGGAGCTTTTCATGAATTCAATGGGGACTGTCTACTGACCAATATCTGGTGTTCTGCAAATCTACATGTCCTGACAGATTGAACCACACTTCGTCACTCATGAAATATTCTAATCCTCGGTTGCAGAGAATACATCTTTCTGATCTATTTCACACACTTCTGTACCCAATGACTCACATCTTCCTTACTAATGCACAGTTGGGGCTGTTGACCCTGTCATGACAACGAGGATCGGCAATTGCGACGGCACCCACCTGTATAAAAGCTCGAGGCAGCCGGTCAGAGACGGTTCGGTTTTTCGTGCGCCACCCTGTATAACCCAAAAACTCCAAATTATTCTCAAACTTCTGAGTCAATCTCAATAACATTTTATATGCACTAAATCCGAGTCAATTGAAAATCTAGGCGTCCTGCAGTTTAAAAAATTTCAGGCTCGTAAAAAAAATCTACCACTCCAAAACAGCCGAGTCCAAGTTCATTATTCATGACTATTACAACTGTTGATACAATTTAAAAGCTAGACCGCTAAAGTCTTTCAAAAGTTATATCGAGAAATGGCGTTCTAACAGAGTCAGGGCAAAAATACAAAACCGTGTCATGTTAGAACGGTTCAGCCGATGTCAGCTTATTGGGCATATTAGGTATGGCCCTACTTACAGTGAAGGCTACTTTAGACATCAGTGAGTTCATAAAAACAAAGATGGGACCAACACAAAAATCACAAATCATTCAAAAACAGATTTGTCTCTTTCATGTATTAATTGTTCATGCAATTTAAAACATAAGCTTTATGGAGTTTCAAGAATTTCATTGGGATCTCGTAATGGGAAGGACGACACCATCCGAGTCACACATTACTCCAAAACAGCTGAGCGGATTTTCATGACATTTTGCATGTATATTTTAGTTAACCCAACATATAGAACTTGGGGGTTTTCAGACATTTCGTCAGGAACTGTGGGAACTACGGAAAAAAAAAATTTTGTCAGCTTGCATGCCGTATCAATGATTTATTTATTTAACAAGCTATCCAGTTTATTAATGTGGGATTAAAACACCGTAAATCTGGCAATAAAAGAAGCATCGCTCAAGGTGCCATCCCATCAATTATAGAATTTAACCAGGCGCATAAACAACAAATTCAGAGAGCAGAGACATTGATAGAGAGGCAGTGGAGATGACAGATGGAACAGTTAACAATGACAAAAGGGTCAACGTTTCAAAAAAGAAAAACACACACAAATATTTGCTTTCTTTCCTTAACCCTGAATGAGAAAAAGAGAACATTCAAATCCAGTGACAAAGAGGCTCTGAAAGGACGTACAGTGTGTACTAAAGAAAAAAAACGAGTCAAGGAAAAGAAGCTTACAAAGTTAAAATGGAAGACAAACTCCCTCAGCAAGAAAGACGTCCAGAATGGACGAGGCATCACTACTGGGCTCAGGTGGTAGAGTGAGATATGGACAGATCGACAGATTTTCCCTGCCACTGCCACTTTCTTGCAATCTCCAGTCTCCCCACACCATCCCTGCTACATCAACAACTCCTACCACGTCAAGTGGAATGGCCAGTAGCAAGTTCACCTCTGACCATCAGTGTAGATTACCCATAACTGAACACCAAGTGAGGAGACAACTGAGGAAGCTACACACAAGAAAAGCTCCAGGACTAAATGGAGTCAGTCCTCAAGTTCTTAAGGCCTGTGCTGGCCAACATTGTGGTGTCCTCTGTAATCTGTTCAGTCTGTCCCTAAGGCTTTAGAAAGCGCCATTCTTCATTGTTCCTGCTCCAAAGAAGGCAGCCGCCACTTCACCTCAAGATTGGCACATGCATCTCACATCATGAAGAGGCTGGTCATGGACTAAATGAGTCCTCTTGTGGTAGACCACCTGGACCCACTGCAGTTTGCCTATTAGACAAAAATTGGAGTGGAGAATGCAATCATTTATCTGCTCCACAAGGCTTATTCTCACCTGGATGAAGCTTGACTACACTGTGAGGATTCCATTTTTTTATTTCTCCAGTACCTTCAGTACCATCCAGCCACTGGAGCACTTCTACAAATAGGCCTGTCAGCTTTTCTCTTCACTCTGCACACCTCTGACTAGAAATATAACAGTAGGGCAGGTCACTTGCAGAAGTTCTCAGATGATTCTGCAGTTATGGAGTGTCTTGGTAAAGGGGATGAGACACAGGAGAGGTGTCAGGGGGGAAAGCTTGTTTCTTGGTGCAAAGAGAATTGTCTTCACCTTAATATTAGCAAAACCATGGAACCTCTTATTGACTTTTGCCCCACCAAACAGCCTGTGTCTAGTCACTAATCAAGGGGTGGGATGGGTGGTCTACTCCAACAAGTACTTGTGGGGTCCACATCAACGGCAGGTTGGACAGGTCTCAGAACACAGTGGAACTAGAGAAGTCTCCTTAGGAGACTGTGTTCCTTAAATGTGGGGAGTGACATCCTTCGCATCTTCTACAACTCAGTGATGGTCAGTGTGGTGTGCTGGGATGGTAACATCTTTTCAAGAAAGGACCACCGAAACAATAGCTAATTAAAAAGGGCAGGCTCCGTTATAGGAACCACTCTGGACTACGTGAGGTGGTAGTGAAGGAGAGCATTAAAACAAAACGGAGTGTCATTATGAACAAAGCTGCACATCCTCTCTCTGTAACACTGAGGACATTCAGAAAATGAATTATTCAGCAGAAGAGTGTCAAGAAATGTGACTGGGGCTCCTTTATACCAACAACAATACGTCTCTATAGCACCTCACTGGGACTGTGACAGCCAAGTCAGGGCTTCTATTTCTTTGGAATCTTCTTGGTTTATAGTCATTCCAGTGTGTGCTCAGACCAAAGTGTGAGTGTTTATTTATTTACTTATCTAGCTATTTATGTTTTTATTTCTTTGAAGAGCGTCTGCAAAAAGCCAAATTTCCCCCTGGGGACAAATAAAGTTCTATCTATCTATTATATAGTGCCTTTCACTCTATCTATCTATCTATCTATACTAGGACTGGGAAAGTTAAAGCTTTGGGATTAATGTGGCCAGTTTAACATGTTAAAAAATACTGTTGTATCCAGGGCTGGCAACGAGGTGAATGCCTCATTCTGGTGTTCATTTTCTTGATTTATACATACCGTCATAGATGCAGGGGAGTGGGAAGAAAGGGGTGGTGGGGGTTATGGAAGTCCTGGTGCAATGCTACAGAAAAGTTGCAAAGATAACTTCACGTTTTAGTAAAAAGACTGAATCAGCATCATACCACATAAGTGCAAAATAAGTTTGATTTGAGTGGCACTAAAAACAAAACGAGTCCCTAGTACCTCTGAAGTTAACTTACAGTGCTGACTGCCCTAATATGACAAAATACTATGAAATAGAAGTATAATTATTCCAGTTTGTAGTATCTTTACTAATTTATGCAAAGTATGCAATGCAACTCCCCAAATAATGCACGGGTGTCAATTTTTAGACGAGATAGCTGCTACGGAGAACTTTTTGCATGCCAGAAACAAATGGTGTACAGCTTTTCCAACCCTTTATCTATGGTGGCACACATTTTGTAACCCAAAAAATCCTGGCAGCTGGACCCCCGATACGTCTCCTGGCTGCTAATGTGCAAACAAAGTGCAGCATCTGCAAAACCGTGATCGCGGAACTGCCTTATGGCGGCTCCTCCAGGTAGTCCCGTCCTCCTCGACAGGTCTCGACCACCTGAGAAGAGTGTCTGTCTCAGGTCAGGATCCGGGGCACTAAAATGTTATTTCCATGGTGCACCAGTTGAAACACACTTGTGTAGAGTGTAATTATATTATCAAGTCGTTGATGGTGATGAACAATTGAGGATGGCATTTGCAGAGTTTTAACACAAGTTTTAATGTATGCCCATTTAGGAGATGCTTAAACTTTTAAATTAAATCAGCAGTGCATTCAAAATCTACACTCGTTTCGATTGTTTAGTTTTGACACGTCTGTATTTTATATATCATGCCAATGTGAGAATTAACACAAGTGTTATTTTTGTAGGTGCTTATAACACATCGGCCTCACTTTCTTATTACCTTATTTTCAACTTGCCTTTTAGAAGGGCTTTCAAATTCAGGTTGTACTTGCCCAAGTAGTGATCTGTTAAAAGTTCAGGTTTAAGGTCATTGTTTAAGTTTAAACTATACCATTATTTATTTATTGTTTAATTCCTTTGTGTCGCTTCTACTTTACTCTTGCGATTCAGTGTGTATTTACTTCATGATTTAAGTACTTATTTTATGTTTACTAGTGGCCTTTGCTCGCCAACCCCTTCAAACCCCCAAGAGCTACGCGCCATTGTAAAGAGGGGGGCTGAACGCACCCCAAGGAGACGCGGCCGCTCCTCCGAATCCCCTCTTAAACGGTGATACGATGGGAAACAAATTCCTTTTTTTTTTTTTACCTCCTCTTTGTTCGTTCAGCTGCTGGATTGCTGCTGCTCCTGTGCGGCATGATCTGCATTTCGTGCGACGCTTTGAACGTTTTAAAGTCATTGCTTTGTCTCTTTTCTCCCCAGACATCCTCAAACACTATTTAATCTCTATTCGCTATTCTGTTATTTCGCAGAGTAATATTTTCCATTTGTTTGCGCTAATATGATCTTTACTGTCATTTTTTTGAGACTTTCGAATTTTTCTACTTCCATTATCTCTAACCTGCTCTGCATGTGTATCACGGGACTTGCTTCCAAAGGTTCTAAGTATGACGTGACTTGCACTTGTCGTGGGACATGAAAGTGTCTCTCTTCAAAAGATCACGTCTCATCCCAATTTTTTTTTTTTTTATAATAGAGAGACATGTTTCCATCCATCCATTGTCTAACCCGCTGAATCCCAATACAGGGTCACGGGGGTCTGCCGGAGCCAATCTCAGCCAACACAGGGCACAAGGCAGGAACCAATCCTGGGCAGGGTGCCAACCCACCGCAGGACACACAGAAACACACCAAGCACACACTAGGGCCAATTTAGAATCGCCAATCCACCTAACCTGCATGTCTTTGGATTGTGGGAGGAAACCCACGCAGACACGGGGAACACATGCAAACTCCACGCAGGGAGGACCCGGGAAGCGAACCCGGGTCTCCTAACTGCGAGGCAGCAGCGCTACCACTGCGCCACCGTGCCGCCCTGAGACATGTTTTAATGTTAGATAAAATTAATCACATACAATGATGCAATTAATTCTTTTCTTTTTTTTTTTTATTGATTCCCTGACCTAATCTATGCAAATCTAGGCAATTCCAGGTACTTTATTAGTTTTCTGCAATATTACAATTTGGTGAAGCACAGAAACCCAGTGGTTAGCACTGCTGTCTCACGGCCTGATTCCCTGATGCTGACCGAGAGAGAAGTTTGTCCATTCTCATCATGTCCATGTAGACTCCAGATGCTCCGATTTTCCTCCCTCCTCTCATTCATTAACTGTCAATTTTAAACTGGACATTTGCACAAGTGGGCCCTGCGTGGACCTGCTCTCTGGTTATGAACTTGATGCTTACTATTTGTGGAGTAAACTCCAAATTCCCACAACCATGAAGTGGATTAAGAAGTCCAAGCATACTGTGCTAGCTATCCTTAGACTAAATGCATTTTCAAACTTGAATAACCAGCATCATCGTCACAAAGTATCGTATGTTACACAATCATTCCAAAACAGAATGGACTGAAGAATGATTTGTAAAGAAACACTTCACCCAAATATTTTTTTTGTGTGTCACTAAACCCTGGGTTGTTTGGTGTGATGGCAGAGAAAACTCTTAAGCAGGATAAGCATTTCTGACACATCAGGCTTCAAAGTGGGGGAATGAGGAGGCAGGCTTTCAATTCATACGCTCGATTTACTTGAATGCACTTCAGTTGTGTGTGCTACTCAGACTTTCTGGAAGTATTACTTCATAATATTTTAGGAAAAAGTATGAGATTTAGTTATTGTGAGCACATGACTGGATTACTGACATATGGATTACGAAAAACAACCAAGATGAGATCTTTATTTTTACAGACTTTACATTGATATACTGTGGATCAGCACTGACCAATATTCTATCAGAATTTTTTGCCTCTTCATTAAATCATGAGACTAAAGATTCTCCTTGACCACCACTACAAACTACATGAGGCAAGCAACATATTAAAAAAAAAAAAAATCTGTAAATTTTGGGTGAAGAATTTCTGTAAAAAGCACGCGGCCTGCAACGACATTTATTTATATAGCACATTTTCATACAAAAAGTAGTCGGTATACTGTTGGGATATATTTGGGGTAAAATCATCACGAGAAGGGAGACCAAAAGGCCTGTTCTGAAGTGAATGTGATGAGACTACCAGTGGCATTTCAGGAGGTAAGCAATTAGGGAAGTCGTCCCACGTGGGTGGGGATCGCCAAATCCTTATAAAGGCCTACACAGTAAGGCTGAAAGGTTTGGTCTTGCAGTTCACATCTTGATTTATTCCCCCCTTTCTAGTCATTTTCTTATCATTATAATAAAAAAAAAAAAAAAATCTGGAGTGGTCTCCCCTCGACTTTCTCATATACTCACACTAGCCATCCCCTGCGGCCCCGCCCAGATTGCTACTCCTGATGTCACTCTTCCCCCTCCCTCTCAGATTAGTGTGACTATGTCGCTCCTGCAAGCGAACTCTGATTCTTAGTGCGATGAGAGAACTCACAAAATCAACTGGAATGTTCAAGCAAATTATAGAAAGAAAGAAAAAAAAAAAAAAGAGCTAAATCCATTACGTAGTTCTCTCGTGAAAAGCAGACAGATATACAAACGGGGCTAAAAAAAAAACGATTAGAAATTTCGCGCTTGGACCACGAAAATTTTAAAACCGTTTATTAAGCAAGCGCCTATGGGCCAAGGGTAACCTACATTCCAAATTTCAAGTCCCAAGCCCTCAAGGGTTGGTGAGATTTCATGATGAGTGAGTCAGTGGTATTTGGTTTTTATATACGGTATATACATATGGGGATGGATATTCGAGGAGTAAACCGCAAGACAATGATTATATTTTTATATTATGTACATTAAAGAGCCATCAACAACAAATCAAATCAAATTAATAATATATTGAACAATTGTTACAAAAGTAAAGTTGCATAAATCAGACTCTGCAGCTGCATGAATAAAAGGTCAAGTACCCACTTCCCGTTGGCAGAAATAGCCCAGAAGTTGATAGAAACCAATGTTTTTGTACCTCATACTTGTATGCAAAATTTGGTTGACCTAAGTGAAAGCATACTCAAGTTATCATATTTACACACACACACAGACATAATTCCACAAATGGTATTTTCAGACTCAGGGAGGTCTAAAACATCGAGATTGGACGATTACAATACTTTCCCTATTACTTTGTATACGAGAAAGTAAAAAGGTTATTTAATTCCGAGTTCTCCTTGACATTTTAATTCCAGGCTGATGCAAGCCATAGAGGTGCTTGTTGTAACAGAGCCTGGGGGCGTTGATCTGTATAACGACTCATCCTGCACAAATCGACAAGATGTACAAAACCAATCAATGCTGATTAAGGTATACCTGCGAAGTTCCATGCAGTTCAGACATGTAAGAATATCGTCGCACTCCATAAACAAATACAATCACTATTACTGAAACACACAGCTTTTAGATTGTAAATGATCTGACGTGAAAATACACCCAAGTTTAAACAAAACGTTGTTACTTTGCACCAAGACATGCCAAGGTGGAGAGCAGTCGTACCTTTTGTCCAGCAGATTGAGATGACTGGAAACTTCAGTTTCACTAACCCTTGAAACAGCTCAGCTCTTAGCTAAACAACCAAGCTTGATGGGCTGAATGGTTTCCTCTCATGTGTCATATTTGTTATGTTCTAATTTGAGAGCTTATTCGTGATCACATCCCAATCATGCACTGGTTTTAATTACTGGCCTGTAATTTATTTTTTGAATTTTCCCTCTCAACTTTTAACCATTTACGAGTTTTGTATCAGTGTACATACCGACATGCTGGGTTATTGCAGAGCTTTAAACCCAACAGAAATGCACAATGGTGCCCATGAGAAGCGTGTAACTGCTTTAGCTCTGAGGCGTTTTTTTTCCCCAATGCTGTACATCTTGATGGCAGGCTGTTGCGACAAAGAGTATTATTAATGGCCTGAATCCAAAGCACAGCAGGCAGGAGAGGAGGGTTAGGGCAACCATACCAGGCTGACAGCTCTAACTAATGACCTCCGTGGCCGCCACTTGTAAATGCCAATAAATCATCGCCCACATGTGCACTTTGAGTGAGGAAGAGCTAGTGATTTGCTTGTTGCACCCAGGTGTTCAAATGCAATATACAGTAAATGGCAATTCTCTTTATTGAAATCAGGGAAGATAATCTAAATTAAAACAGTAGACAAATGCATCACCGTCCTAAATCGTCCAATGTACTGCTCTAATTTTAATGATAGAAACAGAAAAATAAACAATGCCTTAAACATCAAGAAAGTAAATGTCATCATTTTACACTTTAAATCATTTATGATCTACAAAAAACAGATTATAAATAACGTTACAGAAGCAAAACGCCACAGGGTACTGTTAACCTACAAAAGAGATTAAAAATTCACATTGTCAAAATAATGCAAACCAATAAAATCAAAGGCAAGAGTTCAAAGCCAGAATCAAAAACCAAAGAAGAAAAAAATAATTTTTTAAAGCAAAAATCGTAGAGAAAGGGTCTTTGTTTACTGCAGTCTCAAATAGGGAAAAACGTCAACATGCCGGCCTTTGAACTCATCATGTCGGGAGATTGTGTCATGAATTCAAACTCCAAGGAAGAGCCCCCAATGATGGCTGATATTAAATGTATTATTAATCGCGACCATTTTGTAATTTACAAAAACTTAAAACACCATTTTAAAGTGCAACAATTGTGTGTCACATTTTTATGTCACGCATTAAATCGGGCTTATTTTAAAACCTACATAAATGTTTGGTTTCATTCTTTTCATAGTTTATCGAACTTTAATGTGATTTTGTTAGATTTTCAGATTCTTATTTCGTTTTTAAATTATAAAACTAAAAAAATATCAAGAACCCGTGAGACGAGAATTTGTGCCAAGAGATTTAACCAGGCCCAGGGCCGGAAATAAAAAAGACAAAGAGTAGATGACAAAGACAGCTGCTGTACAGGCTTTTAAACGTTTAAAGCAGCAGCAGCTGATCGAGCAAAGAGGAGGTAAAAAAAAAAACCTATTTGTTTCCCACTGTATCACTGTTTAAGAGAGGGTTTCTCTTAAGAACGCAGCTAGGGGTGCGTTCAGCCCTTCTCTTCATGCGAGAGGCAGAAATGCGAAGTGGCTGGCACATAGTGCAGGCCGGGAGAGTTAGTGAGCAAAGCAAGCAGGGGGGCTGAACGCACCCCTAGCTCCTCAATAACCCCCTCTTAAATGCTGACAGCCTACCTTCACATTGCTCCCTTACTTGCTGGACTGGTGCGGCCGCTCTGTCATGTGATATGCTTCTCATACTTAAAAGCCTGAACAGCACCTGTCCATTTTGGCTGATTGCTTGTCTCTCTCTCTCTCCTCCAGACATCCACTGCTCCTGTTGGGGGGTCCTGCGCCTGACACGCACCCCTTTTGAAAGAGAGGAATATTTGATTGAAGTGTTTGAATAAACTTCCTGTCTCTACAATCTCCTGTGTTTCTGTGCAAATCTGTGACCCAAGTGTGACAAGATATATATATATATATATATATATATATATATATATATATATATATATATATATATATATATTTATTAGACTTCTCCAACAGAGGTTTTGGAATGATTTTTAGGCTGGATGCCCTTCCTGATGCCAAACCTCCCCCTTTTATCTGAGGAATCCATACTTACTGTTGGAGTACACATTTAAAAAACTAACAGTAAACAGGATTCCTTTACCCAAACTCTGAGTGTGGTATAGCGGGTCCACAGCTCAGATCAAAGGCCACTTTTTAAATAAATCACCGTACTTGCGGCTGGCTGAGAGCAGGCTCATGAAAGTTTAATACAGCTGGTTGAAGAGCCCCGAAGGAGTGTTTGGCCAACTCTCTGAGTGGGCAGATTGAAGCAGTTGCTCCGGCTGAGCAGTTTTGAGGAGCTGGAGTGACCAGCAGAGGAGTCGACTGGCCATTGAAGGAAGCGGAGTCGAGGAGGCTTTGGGCGTGTTGAGCCCCAGTGTTTCTATCGGACCAGAATTGAAGGGAGCTGCATTTTATTGGTAAGACGACTCTCCTGTTGCGGGGCCCGAATTTTAAAGAAAGACTGCTTCCAGCCATTATTTTAAGCTCGGTTTTTAAAGGACTTTTTCTATTGTGTTTTTAACCTCCACCGTTCACTTGTTTTTATGGATTATTTATTTAATGACTTATTTGAGAGACACTGCACTATTTATTTGAACACTTTGATTTTGTGGATTTTTTTTTTTAATAAAAGCACTTTGCACCATCCTCTTGCTTCATGGTTGATGTCTTCACTGCCTAGCTCATCGGTGACATTAGTGATGGTGTCGGGTTCCAGGGCTCCCAGAAGCCGGATAGGAGCATGGAGCTGAACCCGCATCGTCACACTGAGATAGAAGGTAAATTAATAAAACTATACCAATGAACGTGAAAATAAGTTAAACAAAAATATCACTGTATGACAGCTGCAGTGATTACAGGGTTTGAATGTTATTGGCTTTATTTTTTTATTTTAAAATTTATTTCATGTAGACACAAATAGGAATGTGTGGTTTTGAAATAGGGCGGCACGGTGGTGCAGTGGTAGCGCTGCTGCCTCGCAGTTAGGAGACTCGGGTTCGCTTCCCGGGTCCTCCCTGCGTGGAGTTTGCATGTTCTCCCCGTGTCTGCGTGGGTTTCCTCCCACAGTCCAAAGACATGCAGGTTAGGTGGATTGGCGATTCTAAATTGGCCCTAGTGTGTGCTTGGTGTGTGTGGGTGTGTTTGTGTGTGTCCTGCGGTGGGTTGGCACCCTGCCCAGGATTGGTTCCTGCCTTGGGCCCTGTGTTGGCTGGGATTGGCTCCAGCAGACCCCCGTGACCCTGTGTTCGGATTCAGCGGGTTGGATAATGGATGGATGGATAGTTTTGAAATAAAGATTGACAGATGTCTGCCTCCTTTCTGACACTTGGCCAGTAGTATGAAAAAAATTGGGCAGGTTAACTGCTGTCATTGTTAAAAAAAAAAGATCGACTGCAACTCCTTCCATAGAGTCCATCTTGCAAATTTACCACTTTTGGTACAAAAGTAGGAGGAAGGAGACCCGAATTTGCAGAGGTAGGAGGCAAAAAGGAGGATGACGTTAGGACGGTGGACAAATGCTGCTTTGACAGAGGAAGACGAAAGGATGGAGTTTCATTGGAGGGTGGAGGATGTTCAAAAATGGACACCATAACCAACAAAATGATTAAGAAGGCAGGCTCAGGAATGGGACACTCTGTGGACCTACTGGAGATAGTAGCAAAACTGATGGCCATTGTGAACAATGCTGCACGCCCTTTTTCTGACATGCTAAGGACTGGGGGGCTCCTCCTTACCTACAGCCAAGTAGCAAAGCACAGCCAACCACCTTTGAAGTTGCAGAATGAAAACCAGAGTATGAGGTGAAGAAACAGACACAAAGATACGAGCATAATGTGAAAACCTGACACTGATAACTACGGAGCCTGTGATTCAACCACTGGCCACAATGGCACCCCAGAATCTGAACGTGCAGAGCCAGCTGTTGTGCTGCCACATGACAGTGTTTAATGTAAACATATTGCGGTTTGTTTTTCAGGCCAACATGTGTGAGAAGAGAACAAAAAACTGTACTAAAAATAGAGGCTTTTGATTGGAGTGGCACCACAGAAGATGGAATATCCAGTTTACAGTAGGGGTTGTATAAATAGCTCCATTTTATAAGTGCCAGAACAAAATAAAACAACAACAATGAATGAAAAATTAAAGATGTAAAACCAGACCAATGACTTCTCCGGCCATAAAAGAAACTGGAGCCACTCATGGACTAAATGGCAAGGTGAAGGACAGCATCAGTTTACAACGGAGAAAATCGTCAACTTCCATTCCAAGCCATGTAGGAGACTCTAGTCGAGTTTGTCACGGTTTTATTCTGATGAAATAACGCTTACTGTTATTCAAATTGTGTCTACCACCCTGCAAACCAGAACTGTTAAATCTGGACTATTATGTGAGCGTCAGGAGAGGCCGGGTGTGTGTTCACCGTACGTGCGATTATTTGCACTGTATTCATTTTGTGTTGTGATTTACTTGCACTGTCACTTAACTATTTTTATTGGTGTTGCGTCCTCCCCGTTTTGCTTTTACGTCTCACTGTTTTGACTGTGCAAGCCTGTCCAAGCTGAGGTGGGAACTGAACCTTGAAAGGAGAAAAGCAATGAGCAATGGCCAATGAGTATGAACAGGAAGTGGTTTAAAACGAAACAGGAAACCCACAGAAATGGGGAGATTTTCTAAGCCAGAGGATCACAGTGACTGCGTCTGGGTGGGGATACTTCTTCCGTATTTGAGGGCACGCAGTCTATTGGGAAGTAGACTGACTTGTCGCTATGCGAAGCACACTCTTGTGGAGTGCACTCTCTATACTTGTGCGCGTACTTCAGGGAAATCTGGTGGTGGCAGTACGATACATCATCACGGTGAGAAAACAACGTCGGCTTTCAATGTGTTGTAAGTTGAGGGAAGAAAGATGTTGACGATAAAAAAAATCTTTGCATTCTGATGCTGTTGCAAAGGTGCAAAAAAAGACGGCAACAGCGACACAGAAGGTGGTGCGTGGGACCCTTAAGTGTATTGTGTCATTATGGTGGTGAATATGAAATGCTTGAATTGTCTATATGAGAAATGCAAGAAGAAAAGCACCATGAAGACATTCACATGTCTGTATTTAAGTCTGATGATTTCCATCACCGCGTCAAACCATTCATTACACACATTGATCCTATTGGAGCTGCAATGCGGCTGGCTGTCACATTGCATTATCTTGCAACGGTCAAATCCTTACTTCTCTTCTCAGACATTTTCCGCTTTTCACATACTGTATCTCTCGAATTTGCTGCCATTTTGTCTTACATATTTCCAAATCCACTTTCAAAGAGCTGGCAATTTGATGCCAGCTGCTCTGACAGGCATGTCTGTCACTATGGACATGGCGATAGTAAACAGCAACGCTGACGTTACGCACCAAAACTTCAACACACACACCCCAACCAAATTTTTGTTGGTACTGCAACTCGTGCACACGTGTTGTGTTAATTTCTGACAACGTGCTCAGATGACGCATCAAAAGAGCACTGGAAATGCGGGGCAGCCATGATGTCTGCGGTCTTAGCCTGCATAATCCAGGGACGTGGGGTCACTTGACTTGTTTTTGGAGTTAAGGTCAATAGGAATAACCTGGAGGAGAGGGCCGCAGACAGGCTTTGGAAGATGCAGCAGGAGACAAGCGGTGTTTTCATTTTGGGAAGCAACTCTGTTTCTGATATTATGACAAAGTGTGCTTTCACCAGGTTTTAGATTGACTTTTCATTAAACGTGATACAATATTTTTAAAGTGCTTACTAAAATTTGTGTTGATGTACAGTGGACATGTTCATCAATTCTGTTTGATACTATCCACCTTAATTAAACAAGATGTGTATTGTGTGTCCATCTGGTTGCTATGTCTCTGTCATTCCAACAGATGGCACATCACAAACACTAACACTGCTTTTATAAATCCCATACCAAATTGCATATAACAGAGACATGTGCACTGCACGGTACACTGCGAACGTAAGGTAAAGGTTGATTACTGTCTCTAGTTCAGCACTTTTTAATATAATTTGGCATGTGTGGTGCCCTGCGATTAACAAGGAACGGACAGCAGAGCTGGGATTTGTAGGTCCCTATTACTTTAAAAAGCCAGCAGTCATCTGAGGCAGCAGACCTGATCTAACACATTTCTCTGTTTATTCTGGGGATCGGTACAATCGCTCGGTTGCACTATAAGAGACTCCTCTTGACGATAAAGGGTTTATTTCTCCCAACACCACCTTCTCCCGACATGAAGTCCATAGGAAATTCTGCCAGTGGAAAAGTTTCTCTCAATATTCATTCCTTCCAATCTGCTTCCACACTCTGATAAACACACCGAGGACGGCACTCTTTATGCACAAAGAGCTGATAAGATGCCGGCCAGTCTTAATGGCACCGTAGATCTAACTAATAAAAATGACACTGTTCATAAACAATCTGTCGATATCTCTGAAGTGTACTATCAGCACGTGAACCTTTGAGCTCACATGCAAACAAACAGAGGTTTCCCATTTTGCAACATTCTTCTCACTTATCTAACTTACCCAGGAAAGTTTCAGAATATTAGCGAAGTGAAATGGAAATTTTTCAATAAACAATTTCTGATAAAGTTCGAGATCTTCTTTGGAAAATTTGGGTACAACATGCCACTTCTAAGTGGAACCCTGGCCTGGTGGTGGATTTTAGGAGGACCAGGCCCCTCATGGACCCCGTGATCATCAGAGGCGACTGTGCTGAGGGTGCAGTCCTATAAATACCTGGGAGTGCAGCTGGATGACAAACTGGACTGGACTGCCAATACTGATGCTCTGTATAAGAGAGGACAGAACCGACTATACTTCATTTGAAGGCTGGCGTCCTTCAACATATGTAATAAGATGTTGCAGAAGTTCTATCAGATGATTGTAACGAGCGCCCTCTTCTACACGGTGGTATGCTGGGGAGGCAGCATAAAGAAGAGGAACGCCTCACACCTGGACAAACTGGTGAGGAAGGCAGGAGCTGGACAGTTTGACATCCGTGGCAGAGCAATGGGCACTGAGCAGACACCTGTCAATCATGGAGAATCCACTGAACAGGATCATCTCCAGACAGAGGAGCAGCTTCAGAGACAGACTGCTGTCACCGTCCTGCTCCACTGACAGACTGAGGAGACCCCACACTATCTGACTCTTCAATTCCACCCCATGGGGGTAAACGTTAACATTATACAAAGTTATTGTCTGTTATCCCTGCATTGTCATCACTCTGATATTTAATATTGCTCTTTATCAGTATGCTGCTGCTGGAGTCTGAATTTCCCCTTGGGATTAATAAAGTATCTATCTAAATGTACAATCCAATCAAATGTATTTTTGTGTAGCCCAAAATCACACAAGAAGTGTCGCAATGAGCTTAAACAGGCCCTGTCTTTTGACAAACACCAGCCTTGACTCTCTCAAGACAACAAGGAAAACCTTAAGAGTGACAAACTTTCAAATACGAACAAAGTAGGTCAAGGCATGGAAAGGAGAACACAGTCTGACCCTAGCTATACCCACAAGCCTATAGGGTAATACTGCTGACATAAAACAAGATCTTGAGTCATGAGCTGCGGTTCCTTAGTGATGTCACTAGAGAGGATCTTATGTCATCTTCTTGCAAAATGAAACCCCTTCTCTAAAAAATATTGTTTTCTCAGACCCATGTAAGGACTAACAGATTGACTGTCACTTTTAGCTCATCTAAACCATGGACTGATAAAAAGATGCCCAGCATACCCTCTCAAGGCATTGTATGTTGCAGATAGATGGCTGAAGCCATTGAAGAAAAATCAAGGTCATTTTCTTTTGTTATAGGAATAAACATCATTATTATTATTATTATTTAATAGTCATTTGATGCTTTTATCCAAGTGACTTACAACATACGAGACACAAATGGTTACATTTCATTTGCTTTTCAGAGTGGAGAACAGGCATGTGAAGTGACTTGCTTGTGGTCATAGCAGCAGTGCATGTGTGTAATGTGTAAATAGTAATAATTATTTACATTTATATAGATTTTTTCTCACTACTCAAAGCGCTCTCCACGCAGGGAGGCCCTGGAAAGTGAGCCCATAATCTCCTTACTGCAAAGCAGCAGCGCTACCACCGCAGCACCTAATGTTATATACATAATGATCTGTGTAATTTTATGTGTATGTTCAGATTGTCTCTTTAAATGGTTTTGTCCCATAACATGGAGGAGTGAGAAGGTGTTCCTGAATAGACAGAAAGTCATTCCTTATTGGCCATGTTTAAAAGGAGTATGGGAAGTAACCAGAAAAGAGGGAAAACCAAACGAGTAGGACAACTGGTGAAAGCTGGCGAGGGGATAAAAGAAAAGCAGCAGGTAACGTGGCCCTTGACGATGGGAGTGGAAGTGTCAAAGACAACGTGGTCTAATCTGGTGGGGGTGTTCTTGGCAAAGGAATTGGTAAGAGCCGTCTAATGTATTTTAAGGCTGTTCATGTTCATCCTATGGAGGACTGGACTTTATATACGTCATATGTGTAACAGGAAACTTGTGTTAAATGTCTTAATAGGGTTGCTCTGTGCGTCTGGTTTATTGAATGTTTGTAGCATTATGCAAGTTGACAATATAATGAAGTGACCCCTCTATCACTGAGCTGTATTGTCCTTTATTATCATTGTCTTGTATCCATATATATCCATACTGAGATAGTGTGCGCTATAGAAACTGAGGAATTTGTATTTGACATTTGCCTTGAAACAAATATTTGAAAGCATAAATCTATCACACATTACGTATATTGCGACACGCCCTAAAGGCAGTGGTTCGCAAACTCGGCCCTGAGGACCCTCTGTAACTGCAGGTTTTTATTCCAGCCAAATTCACAATTAATTGATCTCATTTATTTAGATGGTCTTTTTTTCCCCTTCTCTTATTCTGCCTTTAGAAAAGCACAGCAGTATGATTTTTACATTTATAAGACATTTAGAAATATTTCTACTTTTGCTTTAAACGCTCACCTCTCTTTTGTTGTTGTTGTCCTATTGTTTTGTTATTTTTTTGTGCAGTGTGCTCCCTTCATTGTATCCTAGTAATGATAATTAACACAAACAGAACTGACGGCCAGGTAAGTAACACTGAATGATGAATGGCTGCAATAACTTGAGCGGCAGAGCCACTAATTAGTAGATATTAAATTAAACAATCAGAACACCTGGAAAAGCAGAATGACAATCAGGCTGAGTGCTTAGTACAGTTAAATAAAAACTTACCAAACTTAGTTTTGTTATTTCTCCATTGACTCCAAAATACAGAAAATGAGAAATAACAGCTCACCTAGTTGGGCTAGGAGTCCAATTAAAAACAGTGGGTCCCCAGGACTGAGTTAGGTATTTTAGGGCTGTTACATGGTCACACAGTATCAGAAGAGGGTCCTTAACCCACCACCTCAGAGTCTCAAGTTGACACCACACTGCCTGACAACATTTGTAGGTTGAGCATACAGAAGTCAACGGGCCTTACGGTTACAGAATGGCACAGGTACTTACGAGTGAGCCATCTTGGTTCTCGTGGAGCTCTGAAAGCTTAGAAGTGGACTTTTGTCGCTTCAGCTTTACATTTTCTTCAATGAAAGCCCCGCTGCTGTCTCTCTGCTTCTTGTCTCCATCCTGGAAAGCTTGCTGGTTGTCATCGGCAGAGGGAATGTTTTCCTTGTTGAGATCTTCCCTAAATTGACAAAAAAAAAAACCAGCATGAAGAACAAAGGACTGTAAATTTTTCATTTTCAATAAAATAATGAGCACTAAATCTATAATCTATGAGAAAGGCAGTAGGGTCACATAATAGTATCCAGTCACTGCTTATGTGGGGAATTCATGGCCTTTGTCATTCTAACAGATAGCACATCACAAATAGTATGCATTTGAATTTCTCCATGGGATTGATAAAGTTTATCCTTCTATATAATTTGATACTACCCGTATGTATGGTGTTCGCGTCAATACCTCGACTCAATACAAGTTAGAACCACACAACGGGACTCTGCCTCTGTAGTTAGAACATAACGTGGCACACGCAGACGCAGTATTGCATGATTGGCTAAGAATGTTCGAATGCTTCAGTGACACCGCTGGACGGCCGAGTATAGCAAGTCGGTGTTGGTTCGAGCAGATAACAGTAAGTTCGGTTGTTTTTTGGAATGTTGGTTTGGTGGGGCGTACTTTCCAGGACTAACATCGTCGACTGACTTAAACCCTTCGACAGCTCTGGAACCGTAAGTAATTCAGAACGTATCGCCATTTGCTTGGTACGTCGAAATCTATCTTTGGGCAGTTCGGTTTTGGCATCCGTCCTTCTGACATCTATTGGCAAACTGAGTAATGACGGCTGGGTATTAACAACGGTCATTGTTTAAATTTTAGCCGATCTCAGATTTAAAATGACCACGGCAACATAATTATTACTCCGACTCTAATTAGAGTCGTAAAATATGGTTTGTTTTGAAAATTTGTTTGCTGGAAACAATCAAATGAGGTGCGCCGAAGAGCTGAGTTCACGTCTCGCAGCCCCGTTTAAACAGGAAGGTCTATTTTAAGCACAAATCAGTGTCATGATAACAAAATCATTTCAAGGACTTAAAAAAACAAATCATTCTTTGCAGATAAAGTATGGATTTCACAAACATAGAATTTCTAGCCCGATTCAATCGGGCTCCCAGTCGCTAGTATATATATATATATATATATATATATATATAAATGCAAAACTGTTTGAATTAAATTTGGCAGGATGGTAATCTAGGGGCAGTAGGTATCTGCTAAGAAGGAGGATTCTGATATATCAATATTTAAAACTAAATACCTCATGATCTCAAAAAAGCCTTGAGAGATGCGACTGAAATTCTGTGATGTTACAGAAAACGGGAAATTAGCTGACATGTTTTTTTTTTTTTATTACTTATTGATATTAATAACTTATGAATAAAGTGCTAGCTTATGTGCTCTCGGCAGTGCCGTGAGCGTTTTATGCAAATGAAAGACACAGCAAAGCATGAGTAACCAATAGGGTGAAAGGAAAACTAATGATGGGGTGGTGTCTTGGACAAGGACAGACAGACATGATCACGGTGTAATTTGGAAAAAGAAAGTTCAGCAAAAGTCAAAGAAGAAGCAAAGCTCAATGGTTAGCAAGCGCTGTTTGCTTTGTTTTTTGGCGGCAGACTACAGGCTCTATTAGATGTGTACCAAATCCCATTCTGGTCTTCTATTCTGCTCCATTGACTCCTAGCCCTCAGCCATGACAGTGAGAACAAACCCTGCAGCCACCTCCATTGTTCGTGGAATTTACAACATTAAGGCAGAACCAACCCCAATGGAGAAAGATCAGTCAGATAGTGCCACTTGAATTTCTAACGGGGGAAATGATGTGTGCTCCTCACTCTTCACATTGACATATCAGGGTAACACAAAAGGTACTGGCACATTAGTATATCAACTCCAAACACTGCTTGGTATACGCGTTCACATCTGCAGACTTTAAAATACTGTACTTGAGTGAATGGCGTCAACAAATGAAAACTGGAAAGATCCACCTTAAAAAAAAAAAAAAAGGACAAGCGTCTGTGTGGTGTCTGTCTGGTTGGCATGTCTTCAAAAGATGGCTCACCACAAACATTTGTAGTAACAGAATGCATTGCATTTTCCATTCCAACAGATGGAGCATTACAAACATGAATACTTTTCTTATGAATCCCATGCCAAATGGCATAACACAGAGACATATGCATTACATGGTGCATTACAAACGTTAACGCCGAGATCTATGTCGATAACTTAACTGTGGTGCCCTGCGATTTACAAGAAAGGGAGAGCAGAGGTCAGATCTGAAGGGTCCTATTTTATTAAAAAGCCAGTAGCCATCAGAGGCTGCAGACCTGAACTAACCTGCTCCTCTGCTTAGTTTGGGAAAAGCTACAAATGCATCAGGACTGTAAATCATTACTGTTGTAATCCCATACCAAACATATAACAGAGACATATGTGTTGCACTTGTCATTCCAACAGGTGGCACATCACAAACATTACCACTGTTTTTACGTCCCATACTAAATGGCGTATGCATTGCATGGTGCACTCAATTCAACATTAACCCTGAGGTCTACGTTGATGACTTAGATTTCAACCCATCTTAAAAAGGTAATAATGATAATAATAAATACTCAAGTTTCCCATTATTACTACAGATTACCTATTTCAATTCAAAAGAATACACTTTCCTGTAAAATTGTGCTTTGCAATGGCCATCAATAAAGGCCAAGTTGCTGAGAGCAGGCCACTACAGTGACCTAATATTATTACTTATTATTTGCCAGGTGCCTTTATCCAAGGTGACTTACAACATTTGAGATATGATTGGTTCCATTTCTTTTGTTTGAAGGTGAAGTGACTTACTCATACTCGCAAAATGTTAATAGCAGGAGTTGAACCCATAGCTTCAAATTTTAAAGTCCAAAGGCCTGATCACTAGCGACTCTAAACTGCCTGCCAATAATATTAGTCCTTGATTTAAAAACCTACAAATATTATGTACAGTAAAGCGCTCAGCAGCTACACAGGACTTCTAATGCACCCAACGACACTACAGCAGAGGCCAAATGCCTTATGAACTTCGCCTGACAAAGCCGGGTAACACAGCTAGCATGCATATATGTGCAAACGTACCAATTTCTTTTTTATTTAAATGATCAGAGCTTGCTGAAGGTCACTTGGTTCAAAACTGTCCAAACAGTCACATGGGACAACAGAGTTTGGCTTATCAGAGTAAGCTTATTGATTTTCACTCGGCACTGCGGGCAGGGTGAGAATATTAAGTCTAGTCTGCAGTCTGAGCAAACTGTGGTGAGGATGCTAGCTACGAAAAAACAGGCCTTAAAACCATAGCATTAATAAAGAATTTGAGAAGACTGGGCAAAGGACCAAAGTCACCGAACATCTGATTTTCCAAGCAACGTAAGCAAGTTTAGGAAGGCTTTATTGTCCAAGAGGGAAATTAATTATCTGTAAATATACACACAGGTGGGAAAGTGGCTGGGTATGATTTGGCTGTAGAATAAATGCAAAATTTAAAGGTTCGGTAACATTAAGTCTGCCATAACGTTTAAACATGCATTTTATACAGCATTTTTTAAAAGCCAGCGCCACCTCAAAATACTGTAATACTGCAGATCTATTGTGTTGTTTACTTATTATTTATTTTTTTTAAACAGGATAAGGAACTTAAATTAGGCCATAAATGCAACATTAACCTTGTAATTTACAGCACATGGCCTAAACCAACAAGCCGAAGGATCTATCAAAAGTACACATGTGACTATGTGGCCAGTGTCACCCACGTACGCATGGGAGGCAGCTAGAGGGCTTGAATGAGGGCAATACCGAGCCAGACCGGGATGGGGCAGAGTGCATGGACTATTTTTCTCGCTTTTCTGCAGACCGTTCACGGGAAATTCCGCTTGGTCCTGATGAAGTCACTTCCCGGTAAGAGCCTATGGATGAAGACCCTTCCGGTTCTGGCCCCTCTGATGTCATTTCCTATACTGGCCTTTAAAAGCTGCCACCTTTCCCCTATCCCCTCAGTTCTGTTTTAGCCTCCGATTTGTGTACATCGGTGCTGTCACAGCCAGGACTCAATATACAGGTGGCTGCCCCAAACCTTGCTATGGCTCTTTGTAGAGTTTGTGACAACAGATATGTGCTCTGTGGTGTCCTTCAACACCTGTTCTCCCTTCCCCTGCATGTGGAGAACGTTCCCCAGCTGTGGATTTAAATCCGGTGTCCTCCCAGTGCCAAATAAAGGGCATTCAGTGATTCCAAGGGCGTCAGACCAGTTGCTCCCACTCGCTTCATACATCATGAAGACCTTTGAGAGGTGGGTCCTAAAATAGCTCTGCCCCATGCTTTTGGAACATCTGGATCTTCTGCTGTTTGCTTATCAGACACATGCAGGTGTGGAGGAGGCTCTGATCTCCATGCGCCACAGAGCCTACTCTTACTTGGATAAAGTCGGCACCACAGTCAGGTACACGTTTTAAACACCATCCTGTTTCATCAACTGGAACGCTCAAGGCTTTGCATCCTGATGCCTCCCACAATCTCTTGGAGCATGGATTACCTGACCAACACACAGCAGTTTGTGAGGGTGAAGGAATGTGTGTCAGAAATGGTGGTGTGTGTAACTGTCCCATCTCCCTTCCTGTTTCACACTCTGCACAACAGACTTCCAGTAAAACACCAGCACTTGCTATCTACAGTCATTTTTGGCTGCATTCATAATGGAGACGTCTGATTCAGAGAACAGAAATGTTCTGGAGCACTTTGTCTTGTGGTGCAGGGACAACAACTTGCAACTTGATGGACGCCATTGTGAAAAATCCCCTCCATCCATTCTAGGAGGTACTCACTTGGAGCACTTTTAGCCATAGCCTTATTTCACTACAGTGTGCTAAGAAGCGTTTCCTCCTCTTTAAGATCATTCGGATCATTTCTGCACATCGATTGTTCGACTGTATTATTTGTCCGGTGAGCCTGCATCTTTCTTTGTTATGTTTCTACTGCTATATGCATCTGTATTTCCCCTTGGAATTAATTAAGTTTACGTAACCTAATATCGTTAATACATACCTTCATAAAGACAAGCACAAGAGGGCAGCTAATTTCTCGCAGTCACAAGTTGAAACACTGGAGTCTTTTGCAGAGTGTCAGGATTTTCACTCCTACCTACATGCAGTATGGCACGGCAATGCAGGATGACATATTACTGATGTGAAATTGGATGGCCGTCACCCGAGGATCAGTAAATAGTGCCACAAGATACTACCCGTACATGTCTCGATGCCTCCGGGCTTCATCCTGCTCTTTCAGTTGCCGTCTCCGCTGCCTGGCTGTCCCCGCCGGTGAGACCGGAGTCCCAGATTCAGAGTCTTCCGAGCTGTGCACGTCAAAGAGATGCTGCTCCACTGCTGATCGGATTGTTCTTTCTAGAAGGCTAAAACGAAAAGATCTTGTCACAACTGCAGCAAGCAGCTGAATTTTAAATGCGTGAATTCTACTCGAATGCTGTGGACACAGAGGGCTGTAAAAACTCCAGGAGCACTCAAAAAGCTGGCAGGTGGCAGACGCATACCCACACTCACACTGTACAACAATGGTGTAAAATGGCACAAAGCAAGGCAATGATAAATGAACAGGTGACACTTACTCTTCGGATGCAGGCTTGTTACCAAGTGTGGAGACCTGGCCGCTGAAACGAGAAAGGAAATAGATTAGACATTGGAAAGTGAGCGTCTGAGAACTTCTGGTTCAGGCATACGCCTGCCTGTGGCTTCTTGGCATGCACTGCAAGAGAACTCCACATGTTTGGCTCGGGCCGACTCTGTTCTGCGGAACGTCTCCTGTGAAGATGCAGCACATTTCTGGCATCTGGCCTGTTTTTCACAGACTGCAGCTAGAGGCCACTTCCAAACAAGCATATTTATAAAAGCAAAGGAAAGAAACAAGGAGACGGGCCCTCCAGTTGGGCAGCTCCCCCTTTCACTCTCGGCTCTTTGTGTATCCTTGACAGCCGCCCTTGTTTTTAATTTGAAGGGGGCTTCCCCCTCACCCCTGACATTTACAAGCAGCTGCTGTGTGCATCTCTGATTTGGTGCTTTAAGGGGAGGAATACATCAGAGGAGGCAGGGACAGGAGGATACACTTCAATTCTCAATCTGATTGGTCGGCTGCATCACCTATTCCTGCAGAATACCAATGACTTCCTTCTGCGCTTGAACACAAACCGGCATTTCACTCCAAGAGAGACAAGCACTTGCCAAGCTGTTATCATCAAGACAAGCACTTGCTGCTAACGTACTTTAGAACTCGACTGCTTTCAGCAGACCTGGAGATTTAGATCCCTGATCATTATTAGAATTCCTAATTAAGAACCCCAGAGCGGTAGGGGGAGGTCCACATCACTACGCCCATCACCTCCATCTGTTATGTCTTCTGCATCCGCTTGCAGCACCTTTGTGTGTTTTGGGAGGTCCCTGGAAAAAGTGATGACGGGAGGCACTTGGCATTCCAAGGATAGTGGGGGGGTGGACAGCCTAGACCACCAGCCTGGTGTCTCATCACAGCACCTCCACGGGGACAAGACGGCAACTGGATACCTTGCATCTCAGGCAAGAGCTCTCCGAGATGAACTGTAAGGGGCGTTTTCTTTGTCATTATGTCATTAAGGTACAGCCATGTCATGTTAGCTGAATCGGAATTTCATAAAGCAAAATCTGACATTCAGTTATTTTCAGTGGGAAAAATAATAAGGCATTCCCAAAACATCACTAAACACCAGCCCACCAAGGATTTCTGCATTATATAAAACATTTAAAACAGCATTCTTTAACACTTCTCAGACTTACCAGTGCGTAGATATACAGCAATGACCGAAATACAAAATGGAGAGCCATACATAGACAAATGATAAAAGGCTGAATCATACCGACTAACATTTTTATTTCATTTCAAGCATATTTCTCAATTATTTATTACTAAAGCAAAAAAGTGGAAAGCAAACCTATCTGCCATATAATAAATCTGCAAAATCTCTACAGAAGTTACAGCACATTCAGAACTCCGCAGCCAGAGTCCTCACCCACACAAAGCGTGCTACTCTCATCTCCCCTGTTCTCTCCCAGCTTCACTGGTTACCAGTTCCATCAAGGATTAAATTCAAGATTCTGCTTCTCCCCTTCAAAGCCCTACATAACCTTTGAACTCAGCTTGTTACACTCCTTGTCACGCTCTCAGGTCCTCACATTGTCCTCTCCTTGCTGTCCCACACACCAGACTCTCAGGTCCTTCAGTGCTATGGCCCCTCAACTCTGGAACTCTCTTCTTCAGTCTCTCCGAGTTTGCTCCTCTTACTGCACTTTTAAAACTCAACTGAAAACTTTCCTCTTCGACGAACTTTTGTCATCAATTTTTTTTTTTACTCTGGATGTAAAGCGACCTTGGGTTTGTGAAAGGCGCTCCATAAATGTAACTTATTATTTTTTATTATTACTAAAGTCTGTGTGCCCAGTCCCTCTGAGCAATCTGATTGGTCAGTTTTGCTTTGCTGAAGTAATGAAAGTGCAAGAGTGAGACACACAAGGAGGAGAAACGGCATGGGAGGCACACGGAGAGTCCCTTTCAAAGACAGAAGGTAGACAGTGGTGATCATAACAACTTGCACCTTCTGAAATTTCAAAATCACTGCTTATACTTATTTGAAATGATCCTAAATGGAATAGAAGGACAGTTTAAAGCATATTTCATAACTTTCAAAACTTAAATGACAATTCTGAAGGAGAACTCTAATCCAAATTACAGAACACTCTCAGACCCCCCAAGTTACTGGTGTTAACCTGGTACCCTAATCATCTGACAAGCCCTATTTATCTGGCAGCACTCCTAATTACTTTGCAAGATGGCGAGCCGCTCTAAGGTGACTGAAGCCCTGCAATAGCAGGTTGTCCAGATGAAGGCTAAATGGTTAACCATTTCAGCCAATGCAGGAGAAGCTGGTCGTTCCAAGTGTGTGATTTCTAGAATACCACAGCTTTACAATGACACTAATTCATTCAAGTCCCCCAAAAAATGCTGGTCATCCATGCAAGACAAAATCATCAAGACGACATGATAATGCAGAGACTCTCAATAGGGAAATCGGTTCAACACTGCAGCTGGAATTGCTCGCAAGTTCAGAGCTGAACAAGGTAAGGATCTGTCGTGGCATACAGTGTCTCGCCATTTAAGACAATCTGGACTGAAAGCCCACTCTGCAGTGACCAAGCCGCTCTCTCATCAGCAGAAAGAATCAAAAGGCTAGATTAACCTTTACCAAGAGGCATGTTGAGTGGACAGGAGAAGAACTGGTCCAGAGTTCACTTTAGTGGGGAGAGCAAATTTAATTTATTTGGGTCTGATAGGAAACATTATGTTCAGCGTCAGACTGGGGGAACACTGAACCCAAAGTGTGTAGAAAAAGTCAGTTGAACTTGGAGGAGGAAGCGTTTTGGTTTGAGGGATGTTTTCTGCATGAGGAGTGGGGCCTCCTGCACATGGCAGGGTGAATGCAAGTGTTCATCAGAACCTCCTTCAGCAACATGTGGGTGCTTCCCTGAGAGCTTCTCCCAGTCAGGCCGCAATTTTCATGCAAGTCAATGGCCCTGTCACAATGCAAACTGGGTAAAGCAGTTCCTTGAAGCTAGCAACACTGAAATAATGAAATGGCCAGCCCAGAGCCCAGAGGTCAACCCGATCGAGAATCTGTGTAAGAGACTGGAAGAAGTGTGGACCAAGACTGAACTAGAGCAGCGTGAGCGCGTGGGTGCAGATGTTCAAAGCAAGGCCTCTACTGTACATCCATCATCTGAACTACAGGTTCACGGGGGTCTTCTGGAGCCAATCCCAGCCAACACAGGGTGCAAGGAAGGAAACAAACCCCGGGCAGGATGCCAGCCTACCGCAGGGCACACACACTAGGGGCAATTTAGGATCGCCAATGCACCTAACCTGCATGGCTTTGGACTGTGGGAGGAAACCCACGCAGACACGGGGAGAACATGCAAACTCCACGCAGGGAGGACCCGGGAAGCGAACCCTTAAGGGTCTCCTAACTGCGAGGCAGCAGCGCTACCCACTGCGCCGCCATGCCACCCCTCTACTGTACACTACCTACTAATTACTGAAAGCTACAACTCTCCACAAAATTGAGTTGTAATCTTCTTTTCTGCTACAATGGTTACTGTTCTTTAAATGTGAGTTTCCCACAAAATAAAATGATTATTTTGTAAAACATGCTAGCTGAACATTGATACGCCCACAGATTTCTTCAAATAATATTTCAGAAAGAGCAAGTGTTCATAAATTGTTCTCTAATTTTGATCACCACCGTAAATGTGAAGAGGATGTGAGAACTGTGCCTCGAAAACAATGACAGAGTCGGAGGATCAGGCTTTACGAGGACGTGCCCAAGAGACGAAGCACCGGTAAAGAAACTTTCACAGACGCACACACACATTAATACTGAGGTCTTCAACAGGTAGTGTGGCTAGTTATTAATAAATAAAAAAAAAAATGATCATTCAAAAACAGGGAAGAGATTCCCGAGGTAAATCACTGCCGCTATAAATGCTGCTATGTAAGGACTGCAGTGCGACAGTCTGAATGGTCACATAACTGGGTAACTTGACTCAGGGCACAGCTAACGCCATTTATTTGCTTGGTCTTAACATTTTTTTCTTTTAAATAACATTTTTGAAATGAGCTCCACCACTACAAATACATTCTTCTGAATGATCTCTGCAAATTGTTCAATACATCCTGGTTTACATTTTATAATTAAATTGAGTCATGTGGCTTAAATTTTTCCTAAAAATGTATGCACTGCTTGAATTTTATACGGGTGATACGAGAACTCTCAAGGAAGAATTTGGCAAACCGTCCAGTCTAAAATGTTCAATTTGGCCAACTGACACCGTGCTGGACACCAAAGGCTTCATTCTGCAGCTTGTTTCACACTTGTGATATTTTGTGGTGTTCTTGCGGTTCTCAATGATCCAAATAAACATTCCCTTCAGACTACCAGTAGATTGAAATTGATTGAACCACTTTAAAATCGGACAAACGTAATACAACATCTACCTCTGTTACAAATATAGATTCAATGCACGTCCAAACAATGAGGCACTGAGCAGTCATACATAAGCACCAAAACTGCATTTAGCATAAAACACTGCCATGGCTCGTCAGGAAACAGACAACTCATTTTGTTGGGATTAACCAGAAGATTGCATGCAAAAGGCAAAGCAAAGTAAATAAAATATAAACAAAGGGATTGAAACCCAGACAAGAATCAACGTCAAAAACCAGGCAAGACACGGAGATTAATTAGCAAAAAGAGAGTCGTTTCAGTTTAAAGAATTTACCTGAAAAATACGATAAAGCTTGATGCAAATACTGACCTTTTATTCCTTTTATCCCGTAGTCCCTATAAACTCAAAGTTATGACCCCAGAGACCACACCCGTAAAAATGTGGGACGCAACCCAACGACCGTGTCTTAATACAGAAAAAGCAAAAGGACCCTAAAATTCAGTCCTGATTGTGACAACCTCCCACAACAGCTTGAGATTGTTAAATTCTTGTGCCACAACAGTTCTTTTTAATTTGACATCTCAAAATATTCCAGGTCCCCTTCATCTGACAAGTTCGCCTGTCATTCCCTCCTCTCTCCCCGACTCTTACACGCGTATTGGCATGTCAGTTATCTCAGTTTCACTTTTTTAAATGATGGTGTCATGGGGAATATTAATCACATTTAGGTACTATAGAAAGGAAAGTTCCCTGTGATGCGTCAATGGCGTTATTTATATGCTATGTGTCCGAAGGCATATTATTGCAATAAAAAGCACGCAAAAAGGAGCGTGCCACGTCACAAAATTTGCACTTGTATGAATGTGGCTAATTTCACTATACAATCATGTGGCGATTCTTCATCAACATGACCGTGACCCATAGTTTAAGAGACCCTGCTCCTAAGTATCATGTTTTCCTTCTGCATGGGAACAAAAGTATAAACAATGAAAACACTTGATGAATACCGGAGCAAAAAGGAATAAGGCAAAATACTGTGAGAGCCATTCTTACTTAGTTAATTGTGGAAATAAATATGGCCATGCAATGCTACATAAGATACAGTGCATACATAGATAATGGAATATTCTGCCTCATTCCTTACTAGCCGTCCCCCATGGCTTAGCCCACATGGTATTAAAACAGGACAGCGAGGAGCGTACCACCTGGCTCCCCACTCCTGACGTCGGGCTTCCTCCTCCCCTCGGCCCGCAAGCTCTGTCTCGGATTAGCGCGAATATAGCACTCCTGTATGTGAACGGTGATTCTTGGCGTGATGAGAGAAGTCATAAAATTAACCAGAATATTTAAGCAAATTATAGAAAAAAAACCTAATCTAAATCCGTTATGTAGTTCTCTCATTCGCAAACTGAGTGGAGGTAAGGTACACGCCCTGAGGCTGATGTGTGAGTGAGGAGGTTCCCACCATCCTCCCCTCGGCTGGCTGTATGTCTCTCGGATTTGCGCAAATACATCGGTATCACAAGCGGACTATGATACTTGAGGCTTTTTTATTTTTAATAAATTTGCAAAAACCTCAAGTAAACTTTTTTCATGTTGTTATTATGGGGTGTTGTGTGTAGAATTCTGAGGAAAAAATGAATTGAATCCATTTTGGAATAAGGCTGTAACATAACAAAATGTGGAAAAAGTGATGTGCTGTGAATACTTTCCGGATGCACTGTACACTGGTCATTTCTAGTAATTCAGACTGTGGCCACACCTCTCAACCAAAATGCTAAATGGCCAAACTTCAGGTTTTGGCTGTAACATACTAGATAGATCGATAGATAGATAGAGAGAAGCAAACATGTAAATGTTACCTAAACTTGTTTTTTTTCCCCATCTTAAATATTCTCTATTCAAGGATTCTGTTTCCATTAATTATGTATGGCGGTTACCTACATCCTGGCTAAGTTGCCCAACATGGCCTGGTTATTTTGGCCTCCTAATCATTCCCTGTTTCTAATTGGCTAACTGTCTGTCTATTGCACTTCTTTATCACCTAATAACTGTGCTGAGCATACTGGTGCAAAATGGCTGCCAGGTGGACGCTGCACACTGGTGGTGGTTGAAGTGGCTCCTCCTTTCTACATAAAGCTTTTTGAGTGTCCTGAGAAGTACTACATAAATGCAATGACTTCTACCTCTTATCTAACTTTATTTTGCTTTGACATCTTGTAAAACACTTGTCAGCTACAGTGTTTGTATGAAAATGTTCTGTAGAAATGAATGTTATTGTTATCTCAGTGCTGGGACCAGCAATACCATCAGCCCACCTGTGACTATCTCATGCCAGGTCCATCTTCCAAAACAATAAAACAAGGAGGTCACAGAGACATTTAGAGTGGATTTCTAAACCCGTCTCTCCAGGGGTTTACCAATTTTAGAGTCCGGTTCATTTTGGTGTCTTTTCTGCTCTTGTCTGATGATGGGGTCACCTTTACTTGCTGTACCCCTATAATATGTATTTGTTTGTCCGTTTGTCAATTGCAAAGGCAGCATACATTCAGCTGGGTTTTGTCTACGGCTTGGCGTCCCCCTCCTCCACATTGTGTCTTGGAGCTCAGTACTTTTCCCAGGAATGGAATGCACACCCTTCTCCCCTCAGAATGACCTGTGCTTTACTTTTATGGCCTTCAATTAAAATCAGCAATTATGTGAAAAGGCCACTAGAGCGGCTTTATTAAGAGGACTCACAGGAAAAATACAGCACTTGGCACGCGGTGAATCCCCAGGGCGACACGGCAGGCTTCAGACGCAAAGTCAAGTGCCTGAAAGGAACAGACAAGGCTGTAATTAACCAGAAATGACCAACTGAAAGAGCTGAAGGACACAGGGCTGTCTATACAATGAACCCACTGAACCCAGCACCTCGCAAAATATCCCCATGGCACTGGAACATTTGGTTGTGTTCCTGCGTCACATTTCAATCATTTTAAAGAATTAGTATTGTAACTGCAGGTCAAAATGTACAAAAAAACTGCAAAGGAATGCTAATTGGGCTCATTTATACACTACAGGGTCAAAAGTGTGTGGACATCACTACAAATGATTGAAGTCAGGTGTTTTAGCCGCATTAAATCAAGGCGTACAGCCATGCAATCTTCAGTGACAAATGCTGGGTCATACTGAAGAGCTCGGTGGCTTTAAACGTGACAATGGCATAGGATGTCACTATGGCCACAAGTGACCACATGAAATTTTTACTCTGCTAGATCTGCCCTGGTCAACTGTAAATGCTAGAATTATGAATTGGTAGCCAACCAAGTGGTGGACCATCCAAACTCACATAGCATATAAATATGGCCTCTCCTCTGTGGCATCACTCTCCTCTGTGGCAGAGTGTCAAACTATACCTCTGGAAGTTAACATCAGCAGCACGAGAACTGTGTGTCAGGAGCTTCATTAAACAGGTTTCCATGGGCGAGGCTAAGATCACTATGTGCAATGCCAAGTGTCGGCTGGAGTGGCTGTAAAGGATACCACCATCGGATTCTGGAGCAATGGAAACGTGTCTTCTGGCGTGAAGCATCAACATCATTAAGGATGCCTCGCACCCCAACCATGGATTGTTTACTCTCCTTCCATCAGGGAGGCGCAACAGGAGCCTTTGGTCGTTTCTTTCATAACACCATCAACCCTTACCACTCAATAGCTAGCCTTTCTAAGCATAAATAACATCTGACTGTACTCTATGTATGTTTTCACATGTTTAAATATATCTATTCTGCACATAAAAATATTTCATATATCTATATTCATATCGTGTATCTGTGCATACCGATCAGTGTTCATATCTAGCTAATCTTCCTTGCATATACTACTAGTGTAAATTCAAATATCATTTAGATGCATATTCTCATTTGTATGCTGTCCTACTGCACCTTACAGTCGATTGTACTTTAACTCTTTGAGGGCTGAATATTTTTTCCAAAAAATTCAGTTTTCTGAAAAGCACACAAAGCAATGGTTTCACACATAAATCAATATAAAACGCCTGACTTCTGTTAGTGCACATGTGGCACCTCTGGTGGTAGTGTCTGCACAGGGGCACCTCAATGGTCAGCAGAAATGCACGGTGGGCCGGCTGCCTGGTTGTCTTCACACAGCAGGTGGGTGGTGGTGGCGGTCACAGTGTCACACAATATGGTTTGTACCTCCTGTCGTCATAAGTGGTAATCCTCCCAGGCAAGCGCTGCTGTAGGTACATCAGCTACACGAAAGTGTTTGGCACCACAATCAGCTGAGAACCAATCAGATGATGCCGGTACCTCACTTTCGTTTTCGATATCCATCTCCGGATCACTTGCATCAAACTTGGAGTCTGATAAGTCAGAGTCTTCAATGAAATGACGTAAAACTTCCATGTTGCTTTGCACATATGCTTTGGTCTCTCGCCAGATGTCGATGCCATTTTAGAGGTTGTTTGCTCTTCGCTACACATGCACGCATTTGGAATTGAGGTCAAATCAACAAATCTATGTAACTTTCCTTCGAAGTAAAACAAAGTCGAGTTCTGTTGCAGTTTACAGCTGATTATCATCCTCTACCCCTACATTTTGACAAAAGTCGACAACAGCCCTAAAAGAGACAATGTACTGTTTGCACTTTCTGGTTAGATGTTAAGCTGTTTCTTGTTGTACTTGTATTCAGACCCCTTCACTTTTTCAACATTTTGATTATGTTACAGGCTTGTGCCATTTAAATTCATTTTTTCTGCCAAATCAAGCAACACTCAATGACACAGAATGGCAAAATGAGAACATGATTGTAGAAATCTCTCTCTCATATTATATATATATATATATATATATATATATATATATATATATATATATATATATATATATATATATATATATATATAAAATATAAAATTAAATAAAATATCCCATTGACATAAGTGTTTAGATCTCTTGTCAGTATTTCATTCAAGCCCCTCTGGTAGCAATTCCATCCTGGAGTCTTCTTGGTCTGGTGTGGCAAGCTTTACCCCCTGGATTTGGGGATTTTCTGCCATTCTTCAGTCCGGTTCCTCTCAAGCTCTGTCAGGTGGGATTCAAATGATTGATGTACAGTTATTTTCGGGTCCCTCCAGAGCAGTGCTTCCCAAACTCGGTCCTGGGGACCCCCTGTGGCTGCAGGTTTTTGTTCCAACCAGATTCCTAATCAGTGACAACACCTGATAACACTGATCTCATTTAATTAGCTATTATTATTATTCTTTTCTTTTGTGTGTGTATATATATATATATATATATATATATATATATATATATATATATATATATACACATATACACACACACACACACACAATATATACACAGTGCATCCAGAAAGTATTCACAGCGCATCACTTTTTCCACATCTTGTCATGTTACAGCCTTATACCAAAATGGATTAAATTCATTTTTTTCCTCAGAATTCTACACACAACACCCCATAATGACAATGTGAAAAAAGTTTCCTTGAGGTTTTTGCAAAATTATTAAAAATAAAAAAACGGAGAAATTACATGTACATAAGTATTCACAGCCTTTGCTCAGTACTTTGTCGATGCACCTTTGGCAGCAATTACACCAATGACGCCTGGCATTCACACCAAAGGAGTTCAATCTTTGTCTCATCAGACCAGAGAATTTTGTTTCTCATGCTCCGAGAGTTCTTCAGGTGCCTTTTGGCAAACTCCAGGCGGGCTGCCATGTGTCTTTTACTCAATTTGCCATGAAGCTCCAAAGGCTGTGAATACTTATGTACATGTGCTTTCTCAGTTTTTTTATTTTTAATAAATTTGCAAAAACCTCAAGGAAACTTTTTTCATGTTGTTATTATGGGGTGTTATGTGTAGAATTCTGAGGAAAAAATGAATTTAACCCATTTTGGAATAAGGCTGTAACATAACAAAATGCGGAAAAAGTGATGTGCTGTGAATACTTTCCAGATGCACTGTATGTGTGTGTGTGTATATTATATGTATGTATGTATGTATGTCCACACACACACCCCAAACTTAGTTTTCTAATTTCTATATTGCTCCCAAAACGCAGAACTTGGGAAATAACACATCACTTAATTAGCCCAGGAGTCCAATTAAAAACAGAAGCTGGTTGGAACAAAAACCTGCAGCCACAGGGGGTCCAGTCCGAGGTTGGGAAACGCTGCTCCAGATGCTTTTGATTCAGGGCTCTGGCCGGGCCACTAAAGAACTTTCACAAGATTGTCCCCAAGCCACCCCCTGTGTTGTCTTTGCTTTGTCCAGGTCTGTTCTAGAATGTTGTAAAACAGGTTTTCATTAAGGATGTCTCCACACTTTGCTCTGTTGAGCGTTCCCTCAACCCCTGACTAGTCTCACAGTCACTGATGATGCCACCGCCATGCTTCACGCGCTTGAATAGCACTGCACAGGTGATGAGTGGTGTCTGGTTTCCTCCAATCCTGATGCTAATCTCAGTTTTGTCAGACCAATGAATTTTGGTTCTCATAGTCCAACAGTCCTTTAGGAAAACCACACATGAACTTCCATGTGTCTTTTAATGAGACTTCAGTCTGGCCACTTTGTCATAAAGCCCAGATCAGTGGAGTGTTACAGTGATGACTGTCCTTCCAGGAAGTCTCTCCCATCTCCCAACTAGTGTTGGATTGATACTAAAATGTTGACAAAAATGATACTGAAGTAAATAATGGCACACAGCTGTTTCATCCCCTGTGGGCACATGGTTCAGAATTTTACCTTTTTTTTAATAAATTTGCAAACATTTCTAAAAATGTGTTTTTTTTTACTTTGTCATTTTGAGGCGAGAAGTGTTTGGTTGATGAGGAAAAAATGAATTTAAAAGATTTAGGAAAAAGCCTGCAACATAAAAACATGTAAAAAAACAAAGAGGTCTGAGTACTTCCTGAAGGTGCTGTAGATTATTTGAGAGATCTGGCTAATGAGCTTATACATATAATTAAAAAACGCTGCCCCCTGGACGCCTAAGTGAGTATGGCCCTATGATACACTTGCATTGTATTATTATTTGTATGTTTGTTTCAGCTCCCTGTGATACTGCAATGGGAAATGACGGTCCAGAAAATGGGGGATGAATAAGCTGCTAACTGGAACATTGCAGAGAGGGCAGTTGCACAACACTCCAGCATTCACAAATGCAAACAAATAGCCTTTATGTAACATCAGACGGCTAAAAATAGCTCGAGTGCTGATTGCATCAATAGTGATTTGGCAGGAATTTTAAACAAACTGGTCAAAACACATGCAAAAACATACATTTCCCTTTTAGAACTCCTGTACAACACTAACGTGGAGACAGAATCCAAATTCACCTTCTACATCCCTATTAGGTTTTAGTCTGTGGCTTCTCAAATTAAAATGTGCCAAAATGACAAATAATATTTTTTTAAGATGAACCTTGTCATGGATAATAGCACATTAAATTGTGTGAATTTCCCCTTGGGATTAATAAAGTATCTATCTATCTAAATGAGTATTGCTGGACTATGTACGCTTTCACAGGAACATTATTTGTAGGAAAAGACTTACTTGAGAATACCCAAAGAGCCAGGGCTGGGATGTGAACCACTGGAGACCAGAAATTCTAGCCCAGGGTCTTAGTGGCACAGCTCACTGGCTGCTTAAGACCTGCCTGATATGATGCCAGTAGGGGAGATCTAGCAGTCCAGCCCTTGGACTCTTGGAAGTCCTTACTATTGTCTCCCAAGAAGTAATCATGTCCCAAGTCCTTTCTAGTCACCAGACTGCAGGGTTTAGAGTGGTGAGATAGTGCCAGACAAAGGTTCCAATGACTAAAGAAAGGTAAGGTTAGACTGATGACAGAATGTGGAAGTTGGCCCACGAGCAGGTGGTGCTTTACAGTGCAGGAATGGCTTAGCCTGCTGTGCTTATCTTTTGTCATTCATTTTATTTTCCACTCATTTTAGAAATGGATTGATGTTAGTTTTTTGTTTCAGCTTCATTTATATGATCAAATATTTTCGTCATGCCACAATGCAATTTGACTACGTTCACATTACCAGGCTGAATTGACTCAAATCCAGTTTTTTTGCCTTAAAGATACAAAAATCTGATGTTTACAGGATGTGTGGACACAGAAATCCAAACTTTTCAAATCAGGTTTGAGTCACTTTCATATGTAGTCTTGAGTCAAATATGTATCTGGTTTGTGACCATGCGACATGAATGAGAATGGTCAGTCCGGAATTTGTGTGTTTTGTTTGCCTATATGCATGGGCTGAGCGCCGCCGTCATCAGCCAGCACCAGCAGCATGGCAAATCAGGAATGGAGGAGAGCTACAGTTGTGATGACAGTCACTGTCCCACTACTGCTCGCTCTTTTCTTGTACCTGCATATCACTTGGTGCAGCAGTGCTAGCAATACCTGCGAAAACAGCAAAAGAGAGCCGTTTCCTTACCTTCTCGACCTAATCATGTACAGCTGATGAACCGTTTGCCATCTTCCAGACAAAAATGCGAAGCAAACACCAGCTACTAGTGCATCCTTTTTTCTGTTTTAATACCATGAGCTGTCTCAAAAAAAAATTAACTTTTTTATTGGTGACAGAGATGACTCGAGCACAAATATATCAATGACATGCGTGCTGTTTTGGAGGGCAGATGCATTCACATTACAGTATAGATACTGGTCACTTGACGGTTCATAATAATAACTATAAGACAGCCAAAGCCAATAGCAAAAAATCGGAACTAAATAATGACGCTTGTAATGTGAACGTAACGTGATTGTTTATTAGCTTTGATGCCTGCCTAAGACAGGCAGGAATCTGAGTAATCAATGGAGACTTTGGTTTTTATTTGGTATGTAGGTTGTTCTTTTTGATTGGTATAATAATATGCAACTGTTCCCTTTCCCTCACAGCAACTGTTTCCTCATTAGATAAAGCTGCCTGTTTTTGTTGCTTCTGCTCGCCATCACTTGTTGAACTGACCACTCTTATAGTCAAAGTGCTTTGCTGGGAAAATGCGGCAGAGGTCACTACCACCTTGACCTGGTTTAGATAGATACATAGATAGGCAGACAGATAGCAAAGGCACTATATAATAAATAGATAGATATATAGATGTGAAGGGCACGATAGATAGATAGATAGATAGATAGATAGATAGATAGATAGATAGATAGATAGATAGATAGATAGATAGATAGATAGATAGATAGATAGATATGAAAGGCACTATACAGTACAAAGATAGATGAACATACTTTATTTGTCCCAAGTAGAAATGAAAACTTTACAGTCAATTTGCTGCTTTGGTTTCCCAATGTGCATATTGATTTTTTGTTACTTTCAATCATTCACTGCCCACCAAACAAAGTTATCGGTCCTTAACGTTACGGCTACAAACATCATTTATGTGGCCCGAGTGGGAGTAAGAAAGATGCTACCATGCTGCTGTTGCTGGAGTCTAACATCAGACAACAGAATAGGCCAAACAGACCAATTTTCTTGTTTTTAGATCCTTATTTTGTATTATTATGACTTTTGTTTTTTTACTCTTCTACATATTTTGTTTGTATTTCATACTGACCCTAGGAAATGGAGGGACACATACACAGACATCTTGTCTTTTCATTAAGGTGTATTGTAGTTGCCATGACAGTTATGGTATGATCAGATTATTAAGTAAACTAGGGGGCTTTGCCCCCTGCTAGCTTCGCTCACCAACCCTCCTGCCTGCGCTACCCGTTAGCCTCTTTGCGGTTCTGCCACTCACGTATGGGGATGCAGTTGTACAATTTAAACCGATTGTTATTTTCATGGGAATTGTTACATATGATAATAGAACTATTTTACATTACAGCGAATAATTAACCATATTAAAAAAAGAGTCAAACGTAATAATTTAAAAGTAAATTATGTTTCATGTTGCGTTAGTTATTTTTTGCAAAATATGATTTTGTTCCGTTTGACTTTGAAATTAACACGGAAATACATTTTAAACTTACATTTTTACTGTAAAACTTCAGGTAAAACAATTTTTTAAAATACATTTTCATCAATATCCCACTGAATTTTGATTCCGACTTTTATTGTGAGAACGTGACGTGATTGAATTAAGTTTCTTTCTTTCTATTAAATAAAATGACTTTTTCGAGTATTTGGCTCTGAGATTGGTTAATTGTCTTTGCAAAAGCTATTCTAACGGGAAACTGTTAACGTTTTAATACGAATGGCATATCAAGATCTCCTTTGGTGTCTAATGTTATCTGCGGGAGATGTACTACGTTACCTTTCTTGGATACGTCCTCCTTTCTACAGTAATTCATGTGGTGGAAGACCAGACAGTTTTAACGGTTGTAGATATTTTTTGGGATATTGCAAGTTGATGTTTTTATCATTTGGAGTTAATTCATTTGACTTCATCATTTCTCGGTGCTAGGATTGCCTGTGAATTCATTTTTTCTGTTGGTAACCCTTCATGATGAAATTCTTCAATAAGATTTGGACATATGTCTTCTTTAATTGGAAATTTAAAGTGAGGAAAATGTGAAAATTCGTAAGAGCTGGGAGTGCAGGAACTGTTTCTGTCAAAAGCATTCACATGAATGAGAGGCAAGAGGACTGTGGGCGTGGTTAAAAATGTTTGAGAGAAAGGCGGGATTTGAAAAAAATCTCATGCCAAAGTCTCAACTCGTGGGACTTGAAAAAATCTTCCAAAAAGTCTTGTCGTGCTGCAGGATTTTTTTAAATAATAGAGAGATACAAATACATGTTACAGTAAATCAAATATAACTATGAAAGGGTCAATACATTATAAAACCACCAGCCTACCCCTCAGTTCGCCAAAAAGCTGAAACTTCTGGACATTTCCGGTACATCTGCTATTAAAAAAAAAAAAAAAGTTCCTTGGATTTAGAAGAGCAAACAGGACAAAGGGGATCATTAGAAAGACCCATAGCAAAAGTGCTTACGGGGAGTGAGATACAGGCGATGGACAAATATGAACTGTGTAAGCTAATGGATAGATCACGACAGGCAAAAAGCGATGCTTTTAAAAATCAGGTCCTGCTCAAACGGAACAGACGGTGACTAATCACATTCCCAAACTTCTGAATGGGTAAGAGCTTGAAGGCAGCCTTGCATAAAAAGGAGAAGGTCGTAGAGACAGATTTTGTCTTAGTGCGCACAGAATAAGAAAAACTTGAGAGGATGAGAGCACCACAGAGAAGCAGGAGGAATACCGCAAGAACTAATTAGAGACCGGAGATGGGGAAGAAAAAGGAGGAGGAGGAGGAAGGAAGGAAGGAAGATAGAATGATCACCTCAGTGACTGAAACATTCGGAGTCCTAAGCCATCAAAAATATCATCAAGGGTAATGATCAGACACTCCACCCAGCCTGGGAATGAAACCTCCTATATGTCAGACTGGGTTTATTAAAAATAGGGGTATGTAAATGCAGACTTGGGGAGGCACCTACATGTTTATCTATTTCTTGGTGCACATCACACCTCAGTGATCGCCAGTTTTACGTCTTCATTAGGGAATCCAAATCTGCCACTACTTCATTCACACAAGGTATCCCTCAAGGGTCTGTTCTCAGTCCAACATTCTTCAACATCTATATGTTCCCATTAGGGGAGATTATCCGTCGGTATGGTCTGAGCTTCCACTGCTATGCCGATGACACACAACTTTATGTAAGCGTGGATGGAACTGCAACATCTTCACCTGTTGCACTGACTGATTGCATTCGGGAAATCAATCATTGGATGACAGATGATTTTACAACTCAATCCTGATAAAACAGAAACCTTATTAGATGCCACCAAATCTGTCCTCTCTACCCTTTTGTGGCATAAAAATTGACATTGATGGGATCCTGGTTCAACCCTCAGCATCAGTCCGTAATTTGGGTGTCATCTTTGATCAGCTTCTTACTTTACAATCACACATCAGCTTAATAGTACAGACGGCCTTTTGTCATCTTCGTAACATTGCTCATCTTTATTCTTTCCTCAGAGTGAAAGATACTGAGTCACTCATTCACGCTTTCATCACTACCCATCTGGACTATTGCAATGCTGTGTTTTATGGCCTCCTGACTAAATGCATCAACAGATTACAGTATGTTCAGAATTCTGCTGCTCGTTTACTTACACGCACTTAAAAATCTGCTCACATCACTCCTGTCCTCTATGAGTTACACTGGTTAGCAGTTTCTTCAAGAATCAAATATAAAATTATTCTTTTCACTTTTAAAGCCCTTCATGGTTTAGCCCCTCAATATCTGTCTGGGCTGCTGCTGCTTCCTTACACTCCTGCCCGTGCATTACGAGCATCGGACGCTAAGTTACTCCTTGTACCTAAATGCAGGTTAATAACTATGGGTGGCAGAGCTTTCAGAGTGACAGTCCCTAAAACTTCTCAGCTTTTGCATGGAAAAGTCTATTATTAATTTCAATGCGTTATTTAATTTCAATGAGTATTATTCTTCTTCATGTACTGTCTTGTATTGAATTGTAAAGTGTCCTTGAGTGTATGAAAGGCGCTACATAAATAAAACTTACTATTATCTACTTTGCACCAAACTGTGAGAGTGTATAAGATATTATTAATGAACCTAATTTGAGGAATTGCTGTTGAAATTTACGAAAGTAAAAGAGAAGGATGATGCAACAGGAGCCAACCAGACTCAATTCAATTGAATTGAAAACCAGGATAGGGGGCTTCCATGAGATTCCAGCCAGCTCCAAACAAATCTCAATACCCAGTGATATCATTCCAAATCAGGTAGGGGCAGTTCACTAACACACCTGTTACAAGTCTAGATGAACTGTTTAATGGAAGGTCTTTTATTATCCCACAGGAATGAAGACAAGAGAGATCTGACTTTCTGTAAATAATTTATGGGAAGGAAGAAGGGGGCATAGCACTAACAAAATTGAACCAAAGGGCAATATTACTTTTTAAAACAGGGGGTCTACAATGGAAGGATAGGAGCATCTGACAGAGTGTTCACCACTCTTCAACTCGTTGGCGTTAACCTCCAGCATGACTCTGGCTTGGAATTTTATGCAATTACGGTTAACCACAAGTTACCCTTGGGGTTACGTTTAATTATTCGCTTTACATTTTTAAGCACAACCACCACTCAGGATAGTATTCCGATGCCATCTAGTGGACAAAACATCATGCTGCAAAAAAATCATGAAAATTTAATTCATTTTCTTACTATGAAGTAGCTCATCAATATTCATGACTAGGACAATGCCACCATAGAAAAACACAATGGAAAACGAAAAGCTGTAAAGGCAGTTTTGGAATAAACTGGATACTGAACCATTGCTAGAATCATGAGATAGTGATTACGATGTGAACTGATCATCAGACACGGACATGGAAAGTGAAATTGATGCATGATATGGCACTGTACTATCAACCTGTCCTGATATGCGTAGTGAATTCGGTTCTGTGAAGGTTCACCATGGAGAAAATACAGCAGTTGCGTGACAAAAAGGCAAAATATTTGTAATTGAGTGCAAGGACAAGAAAGATTTTAGCCTCCAATGCACTGCTGACAATGCAATAACTGTCCATGTCTGCGTCGGGGGAAACGTGGAAGTCAATGAGTCTTGGGTGTGCTGATTGGGCAGATCAGGCACCGACATTCTGCATCTCTCGAATGCAAGCATCAGAAAAATATTATAAGAAAAATTTGCAAAAAAAACATGCATTTAACTGTCCCAATTGCGACATTGGCTTTGGGTTGGTGACAGTCTTCAAACATGTCACACGAATGATGTGTACTAAATCTGCATCTGTCCCTCCTACTGTAATTATGTTGACGTTTTGTTATTTAGAGGTTTCTGTTACACATAATGACATTTTTTTTGTTGGAAATTGAACACAGCCACCCCACGGATGGTCTGGGTCTGCTATTGTGCAGGAAGGCTCCGACAGTATTGGCCTTTATTTTTGCATTCCACCTACTCTAATAATTCCTTCACTTTTTGTGCTATTAACTCCGGTCTCGTTTTTTGAGTTTAGGGTGGTTTGTATGCATCCTATGCACTCCACCAAGTACATTCCCGATTTAATGCACCAAAAAATTTCTCAAGTCTCATGTTTAAAGAGGACTATAGAATGCGGCTGAAACAAGATGTGTAGAATTGATTGGCTAGGTCTGCCCAAGAGACCTCTATTAACAACTGCTGTGCCAAGCAGTCAGAGGTAACTGATTACTTCATGTAGCGTTGTTCAAAGTGAGCATTTCAAACAAATGATACACTTTGGCTATGAATGTCTGGGTGAGGACATCCATCAATGAGATGGATTCCCACATTTTGATGTAATAAACTAAGAATTTCAGTTTGTTTTGGCAATAAAGTAACAGATGGAGGTAACAGCCAAATACTGAAAGCTCACTCTCTCTAGACAGTCGAGTAAGCACAAGACCACGGCAGGTTAAGAGCCTGCAGATATCAAAACACGTGAGTGGAAGACGACAATAAGAATTAAGAAGCACACCATACCTCATATAGAAGGGAGACATCGGCCGGTCATCTTCCTGAGAGCTAAAAAGAAAAGAAATAGAGAGTGTAAATAGAGGAAGGATAATGGCAGCAGGCAAATAAAAGGCCTGGGGACCGTAGTTAAATAATATTAAATTTAATTCATAATGTGCCAGTCACTGCTCAATAAAAGTGGTGCAAAGCACAACAAAAAGTTAAAAATACATAAAAAGGGAGCCATATACAAAAAAATGTGTGCAAAGAGATACACGTTTTTAGTCACTGATAGTGGCATCACAAAAGTTCAGAGGGAGGGCATTCCACAAGGCTGGGGCCGGGACACAGAAGGTTTGGTCACCCACAGTACTTTTCTGATTCCTAGGAATGATAAGCAGTGGACCGTCCTGAGAGGATCAGATTTGGTGGGCACAACATACAGTTGCAGAAGCTCAGACAGACAAGATGGGACATGGACCTTTAAAGTATTGTAACAGTGCTGACAAGTCGCATCAACCTGTGTCACCACCACAATGAGCTGGCATTCCATCATTCAAATAAGCAGCGTAAGAGCAAGCAGCAGAGGAGCCTATAAAAATGTTAAGCCTGTAAAGTCACAAATGAATTCCAACTACTGCAGTTACTAGTAAGTGGTCATTTTAAGGATACAGAGACAATGTAAAGAGCAGAGAATGCATTTGACACTTGGTGCCAGTGCTACATTGGTGATAGCAGACCTGACTTATCAAGTGCCTAGTTCTGCCAGGACCTAAAATGGATGTGGTGGGCTCTTCTCAGGTTATGTCAGAGAGTCTCAGTGCTGAAATCTGGGATCTGAAATGCCATTTGCATTACAGGAAGTAAAGACAGCTGCCTCTGCAGCTCCAACCACCTCTTCTTCATCTGCTAAAGTCTATTGGCCTTGGTGTGCGGTCACACTGTGGCAGATCAAGTTGCTGCTGACCCCAGGTGAGATGTTTGAAGCCGGGCTGGTGGTAGCAATGCATAGGCAAAGGACAAGACAGGTCAAAGAGATATTACAGAGCAGTAGCGAAGTGACAGCCTCAAAGCTGACATCCATGCCTGGAAAATCGTGTGCAGTGTTGGTTCAATGAGGCAAAACAGCCAAGAGATTCATCTGCAGCTCCACACAAAGAAGTCCGGCTACACACATACCTGTATACTGGACACCTCATCACACAGAAATGCAGTGTTTCTAACACCTACGCTGCACCACCTAACAGTGCAGCACTCAACATCCCTGCTGCACCATCTGACCATGAAGCACTTCATAAATGTGCCATTGTTTATGTTTGTTTGTAATCAATTTTGTATTTAGCTTTTTTTTCACTTCAAATGTCAACAAAATATGCAATTTGGCCAATGATGTCCAATCATGTAACAGTAAAATGTTATTTTTGGCACTCAATAAAACGAGTTTGTCATCCCAGGTCTAAACGGTAGTCGTGAAAGTTAGAGTAAACGAAGTAAATCACTTCCACGAGAAGCATTTCCTTCCATAAACTTCTTCACGAGTTCCAGGAAAGATTAGTGGGAGAACACTGACCACTGCAACACTGCCCATTCAGCAGCAGCAGCAGCAGCCGCTTACCTTCTTAGCCCCAGATTGTGCTTAAAGGGATTATGACAGGCTGCATATTTGTGCCGTATGTGCAGGCTCTACAAGCCGCCGACTTATGAATGGGCCCTCAAAGTGCACCTCCCAACTTCTAAACAAAGGATTAAAATGCCTGTCATGGGGGAATAAAACTCCATTAAAGACTATTAATACTTCAAAGCTGAGAAAATCACATGCTAGCCTTAGCAGGAAAGAATGGAAAGATTTTTCTCCTCCAGTTGCCACCCTGGCACTAAGAGACCCTGCCTGCAGATGCTGGGCCCCAAAGTGGAATGTTTAGCAACGACAAAGTACAAAGTGGCATAGCATGGTGGCACCATGGCTAGTGCTGTTATTTTGGGGACCTGGGGTTGGATTCCTGACCCTTGCACAGGCTGTGCAGAATGTGTATGGATCTCCCACCTACCTCAGAAAGACTCACATTGTAGGGTTACGCGGTGACCCGTGAGGTAGTCGTGTAGTCAGTCACCGAGTACACACGAGAGTGTAACTGACAGATTTCTCCAACACCTGATATTGTAGAAGTGAAGGACAGACTGGCATTATCCATTTTGCCAGGCTGGAACACAAGTTGTGGCTTAGGAAGCCATCGCCAGACACTCTTAATATCATTGGGCATCCCTCTGGAATGCAGCCTCAGCGGCTTACCTGATAAAATGATCGATACAGGACCTTGTAATGGCGCAGGTACATCTCTCGGAGGTACGAGCTTGGCACCAATGTTCGAACGAAGGCCCACAACTCAATGATTGACAACCGTCAGGGAAAGTGCTTACGTGCAGCCAGGAAAACAATGACGAGACCTCTATTCCTTCCTTGCTTCCTTTAAGAACCCTTGTGAGACCCGAAGTCATTGCTTCCCTCCTCGGCTCACAGCTTAACCTGGCCGTAATCTCAGCTGTCCAAAGAAGAATTCCACTGCTTATAGGGAAGAGGCTGTAGCAAAGGTTAAATCAATCCCTTCAACTCCAAATGGTTAACCGGGGATGGACTGAAAGAAACGGAATCCTGTCTGTAACAGGAGTTGGACGAGGGGTGGTACTACTCCGAACTCTGCCCAGAGGAAGACCATAGAATAAATTTGCAAATCTGTCTAAAAAACACATTTTGATTTTGCGATTGTGGGTTACAGAGTGTACATGCATGTGTAATAATGGCAAACTAATCCATTTAAAGATTACATCGACAACACATTAAAGTTTGCAGAAAATAAAAGGCGTCTGAATACTTTCTGAACCCGCTGTCCGTTCATTTAGACAACTCACTGTGAGGAAAATTCACAGGCAACACTGTCATGCAATGTGATTCCTTCTCTTCATTAGTGCCACCCCCTTGAAAACTATCACTTTATGGGCCATGCACACCTGTATTAATACTTGTGTGCACGTTAAAATGTTTTTTTAGTACAATGTACTATTCTCATGACGGTGGAATAGGTTATTCTTAGCCAGTCTTCTGTAGTAACTGCAGTGGAAAATGTGGTTAACATCCACTCACGCACTGGAAAAAAAATACCGTTGAATACCGTGATACCGGTATAATTTTGAAAAATACTGCGATATAGAATTTTGGTTATACCGCCCAGCACTAAGTAATAATTTCCTTTTGTTTGCGCTAATGTGATCTTTCCTATCCTTTTTTTGAGACATTCGAATCTCCGTATTTCCATTATCTCTAACCTGCTCTACATGTGTATAGCGCCAGCATTTTTGAATTCTTTACGATGTTGTACTTTGTCATCTACTCTGAAGGCCTGGTTAAATCTCTTGTCTTGCGGGACGTTAAAGTGTCTCTCTGAGAAAATCACTTCTCGTCTCCTTCCAAGTTTTTGTTTTTTTTTAATAATAGAGAGACATTTATAGGTCAGCAAAATAATATTTTAATGAAATTTTGAGAACACTTCATGAATATAAAAATCACATAATGCAATTTCCCTTAAAAAATGACACATCATAAAAACTACTCAAACCCAAATCAATCTGGGGCGTCACAGGTGTTTGGAGCCTATCCCAGAAGCACTTTACTAGAAGCCACCTCAAAGTCCAGGCTTAGCTGGCACACCGGTCCCATCACACTGCCCACTCACACTGAGCTAACCTGGAATCACCAGTAATTCTAACAGCCATGTTTTTGAGATGTGGTAGGAAGATTAAAATACCCGAATAAAAATCCACTTTTTCTCATCTGTACTCTGTAAGTAATTCTTACATAAACTCGGTGGGGGAGAAAGGAGAAAAAAAAAAATCGTAGTAACGTGGAAAACAGGCATATGAAGAATTTTGTATTTAATTAATAAACCCATTAAGTGATAAAACTTGTGTAACCTGAACAATCAGCAAATGGCAAAAGTGAGCCAACTTGGGGAAAAACAGAGCAGGACAATAGCGCCACCTGCTGCTAGGCTAATACACTGGCCTTACATGAAATAGCAGGAAAATGTAATGACTGAGGGGAATTTGAGACTGCACATGGCAAAACTGTGGAAGGCAAAGATAAAACACAATGCCGAGTAGGGCTGTGGAGTCAGAACACACAACCTTCAACCTCCCGACTCTTCGGTATCAGATCCCACCCACTGTGACTCCTCAATTCGTATTTACACATGTACAGTATATTCACGCTGTTGATTAAAAGCAACATACAAGATATGAGGATCTTCATCACTGCCAGCGTAAATCATCAGGCTACGTTTTAGCCTCCTAACTTGTTAATTTCAGGTTTTAAGGCCGTAGTGATGTTGTTGTGGCTTGCAAACACAGAGAATTTAATCAAAAGACTCAACTTACAAAATAAAAAAAACAAGCTATATTTTTTTTTTATCAAAAGTCTAGAAGAAGTCTGTTTGATTCAAACAGAAAATGTGAAATTGGAAGTTCTGACTCATTATATTACAATTTACATTTACTCGTGAGTCCGACTCCAGAAACCTAATATTTGCTTCCAACTCCACAGCCCTGATGCTGACGCTCTTTCTTACGTATCAAGGGTTTCAAATAATAGAAACCTTTGATTCCTTGAATAGCCAAGTGAACATTGTCCAACCCGTATAATCTAAGTCGGAGTTGCCCCAGGCAAATGGCAGGAAGAGAGAGTTAGGCATCACTTTGAATTTGTGCTTTACTGTGGTTGTTTTTGTTCATTTTAAGTTTCATGTTTTGATGTTATCACAGAGAGTTTCACATTTCACTTCTTATTTTTGTTCAGTTTCTTAAAATGTGCCTCCGTTCCCTATTTTTTGTGGGTGAAGCCCCAGGAGGCAGGGCCACCCTGGCATCACAGCTCCGACTCCTCCCTCTGGCTATGTATTTCCCAGTCAGAAATGTGAGTCCACAGTCAAGTTGTTTGGAAACATTTGTGAGTGTTTTCTTGAGGATTTACTGATTTTTAGACATACAACTGGGCAAATTATGAGGAACTCCCGTAAACCTGCTTATCCAAACAATCATCTAAACAGTAGCGGTATCTAAACCAATCATGTGGCAGCTGCACAATGCATAAAATCCTGCAGACAGAGGTCACGAGCTTCAGTTAATGTTCACACAAAACACCAGATTGGCAATAAAGGTGATATCAGTGATTTTGAGCGTGACATGATGGTTTAATCGTGGATCTGTGGCTGCTGATCTCCCTGGATTTTCACACACAACAGTCTCTCGAGTTTACTCAGAATGGTGTTTAAAAAAAAAAGAAAAAAAAATATCCATTGAGTGGCAGTTTTGTGGATGGAAGAGCCTTGTCACGAGGAGCATGGCCAGACTGCTATGATCTGACAGAAAGGCTTTGGTAACTCAGATGACCAATCTGTAGAACTGAGGGGAGCAGGAAAGCATCTCAGAATGTACAACATTTTGAACCTTGAGGTGGATGGGCTACAACAGCAGAAGGCCACATCGGGTTCCACTCCGGTCAGCCAAAAACAAAGCGGAGGCTGCAGTGTACACAGGCCCACCAAAACTGGACAGCTGAAAAGACTAGAAAAACGTAGCCTGGTCTGACAAATCTCTATTTCTGCTCAGGCACACGTGGTAGAGTCCAACACAGCATGAATCCATACACCCAACCTGCCTTTGTGTCAACAGTCCAAGACTGGCAGCGGTGGGGGTGTAATGGTGTAGGGAAGGTTTTCTTGGCTCACGCTGGGCCTGCTAATACCAATCAGTCAAAGCTTGAGTGTCCGGCCTATTTGAGTACTGTTGCTGACCAATACCATCCCATCATGGCCACAATTTATGCATCTTGTAACAGCTAATTCCAGCATGAAAATCCATCATGTTGCAAAGCAAACTGGTTTTAAGAACATGACAATGACTTCTTCAGCGTCTTTCCCAGTCACCAGATCTGAATCCAGAACAACATTTTTGGGATGTGGTAGAACAGGCGGTGAATGTTCAGCTGTCAGACATGCAAAAGGTTTGTGGGGCAATCATGTCAACATGGAGCAGAATCTCAAAAGGATGTTTCCAATATCTTGTGGAATCCATTCCATGAAGAATTGAGGGCTAACTAAACAAACATAATGACAAATGGACTAAATGGTGGTCTCTTGTCTGTCAAACTTGCTACATTCTAATTAATAAATAGTATACAAATAATAAACAATGCATATTTACATGAGAGATATACACTCAATGGCCACTTTATTAGGTTACACCTGTTCAACTGCTTGTTAACACAAATATCTAATCAGCCAATCATGTGGCAGCAACTCACTGCATTTTTGTCATGCAGACCTTGTCAAGACGGCCTGCTGAAGGTCAAACCGAGCATCAGAATGGTGAAGAAAGGTGACTGAAATGACTTTGAACGTGGTGGCATGGTTTTGGGTGCCAGACAGGCTGGTCTGAGTATTTTAGAAGCTGCTGATCAACTGGGAGCAGCAGGAGACCACACCAGGTGCCACTCCTATAAGCCAAGAACAGGCAACTGAGGTTACAATTTACACAGACTCGCCAAAATTGGACAACAGAAGAATAGAAAAACGTTCCCTGGTCAGATGAGTCTCGATTCCTGCTGTGACATTTGCATGGCAGGGTCAGAATTTGGTGTCAACAACATGAAAGCATGGATCCATCCTGCCTTGTACCAACGGTTCAGGGCAGTGCAGGTGCTGTAAAGGTTTTGGGGGATTTTCTCTTGGCACACTTTGAGCCCCTTAGTAACAACTAAGCATCGTTTAAATGGCCTACCCTTAGTATTATTGCTGATCATGTCCATCCGTTTATGACCACAGTGTACCCATCTTCTGATGGCTTCCTCCAACAGGATGACAAGCCACAATGCTATCATGTCAATATGGACCAAAATCCAACCAGGAATGTTTCCAGAATGATGTCACAAAGAATTACAGCAGTAATGAAGGCAAAAGGGGGTCCAACCGCGCACTAGCAAGAATGACCTTCTTTGTAGGCTTCCTCTTACTGAATTTGATGCAGTGGGCCACGTAGCGAGTCGGGGTATCTGCTTTCATTAAGACATCATAGTAGCTGCACAGGACTGTGATCAGGTGGTGGTGTTGCAGAACCAGAAGCCAACATATCAAATCTTTTTCCAAGGATTTATCCTTTGCTCATCCCAAGGGCACAGAATTTGAAAGGTGTGAACAATTTAAGATTAATGCGTTTCGATGGGTTAACAAGTGTGTCATTTTCACACAGCGTGAGATCACAAAGAATGCTTTCCCAAGAACACGCAAACAAACTTGTTAAAGCCTTCTCATTGTCTCATTTGGCAAAGTGAGATGCAAAATTTCATACCAAATGGCGCATTGTAGTCTACGAACGTGCATTTCACTAACATGTATTAGGCCCAAAGGACACTCTGCAGAGTGTTTTATTCCAGATTTGAAGTGTCACTTCTGCAGCATGCGTGAGGTCATGAGGGAGTAGCGCGGTGTGCTACAGCAGCACACGTAAATACGAGAGAAGATCAAGAGATGGAAGTATCAGCGTGCCTCAGCATCTTGACACTGAATTAGGAGACAGACTGGGCAGAGAGATTAGTTAAGTTGGGAAACAACTAAAAAGAGCATTTAACACGGCATTAACAGCGCTGGGATTGGATGGTGAGCAACAGTAGTGAGTGCTCAGCGCTGCATCGGGCTTCTCACCGACACACACACACACCTGTGATTCCAATCACAGAATTGGCTGAGACACAGGAAGCAGAGGGTGGTAGTACGAGGAACTTCATCAGAACTGGCCGATGTTAAGAGTGGTGACCAGTAGGGGGCAGTGAGGGGGGCCGCTGCTATGTTTAATATATAGAAATGATTTAGATAGGAATATAAGTAACAAGCTGGTTAAGTTTGCAGATGATACCAAGATCGGTGGATTAGCAGATAATTTGGAATCTGTTATATTATTACAGAAGGACTTGGACAGCAGACAGGCTTGAGCAGATTTGTGGCAGATGAAATTTAATGTCAGTAGATGTAAAGAATTACACATAGGAAGTCAAAATATTAGGTTTGAATACAAAATGGGCGGTCGGAAAATCGAGAGTACACCTTATGAGAAGGATTTAGGAGTCATAGTGGACTCTAAGCTATCAACTTCCCAACAGTGTTCAGAAGCCATTAAGAAGGCTAACAGAATGTCAGGTTATATAGCACCTTGATCTGTGGAGTACAAGTCACAGGAGGTTCAGCTCAGCCTTTATAACACACTGGTGAGGCCTCATCTGGAGTCCTGGGTACAGTTTGGGTCTCCAGGCTACAAAAAGGACATAGCAGTACAAGAAAAGGTCCAGAGAAGAGCGACTCGGCTGATTCAGGGCTACAGGGGTTGAGTTATGAGGAAAGATTAAAAGAGCTGAGCCTTTACAGTTTAAAGAAAAAGAAGATTAAGAGGTGACATGATTGAAGTGTTTAAAATTATGAAGGGAATTAGTACAGTGGATCGAGACTTATATTTTAAAATGAGTTCATCAAGAACACGGGGACACAGTTGGAAACTTGTTAAGGGGAAATTTCACATAAACATTAGGAAGTTTTTCTTTACACAAAGAACGATAGACACTTGGAATAAGCGACCAAGTAGTGTGGTAGACAGTAAGCCGTTAGGGACTTTCAAAACTCGACTTGGTGTTTTCTTGGAGGAAACAAGTGGATAGGACTGGCGAGCTTTGTTGGGCTGAATGGCCTGTTCTCGTCTAGATTGTTCTAATGTTCTGAACAGAAAATAGAGACTAATCCCCAACACTTCTACCCATGGTTTTCTTCCTTGCCTGATGTTAAATAAATTAAATGCACCACAGTTCAGTTACTGCTACGATAAATTCAGTTTTCTCAAAACATTTTGGGGATAAACACATAATTTTGCTTTTTATTTTGTAAAAAAAATGGGAAGCTATTGGTTATTTGCTTCGGCAGCATTTTGTTTCCGGTACTGAGGTGTAAGGGCTCGTTTATACTTCACGCTTACAACACGTACTCGCACACGCATCATGGCTGTCACGCATTCCTAGCATTCATTTGACGTGTCCTCTGAGCAGGTCCTCGGAAATGAAGGCGACGCATGTGCAAGTTGCAGTATCAGCAAAAAGCAATGGGGGCGCAGTGTGATAAAGGTTGGAATGTGACGTCAGACACTCTGCTTATTATCTACATGTGACAGAAAGCTACTTTGAGGATCCTACAGGACAGATGTGCCTGCTGGGATGTTTGATGGACAGTTCGATGTGGTGAAGCAAAATGCCGACATACAAATGCATTCGTGGAGCTTTGATATTCAAGCATCATGTATGCCCCATCGTAATAACACGATACATTTTAAAAGTCTCACATACCATCCATCTTCTGTGCCGTCTTCCGAATGTATGAAGGTGTATTTGAGCCACAGAGGGAAAAAAAGTTTTGGACACAGTGGAAAGGTCTATTCTGTGAATAAAGTGGAAATTTCAGCTTTAATCTCGAAATGTCCACTTTAAAATCGTAGTTTACTTTATCATTAAAGCAGACCGTCGTAAACGTCATCCTAGTTGTTAATCGGAATGCGCTGCTGGCGCTTCCTCCTGACCTGACAGCAGCAGCAACAGCTCACCGCACAGAACGCGGCACATGTCTGATATTCCAGCTCTCTGCACATTTAGAATCGTTAGATTTACAGTATACTTGATATCCCTTTCATGATGAAATGCATTAAAGTATGCATGTTACATTTTACAGATAAATCATTAACTTCATTTAAATAATGAATCCTGTTAATAATTACACACATGGGGTGGCACGGTGGCAGAGCGGTAGCGCTGCTGTCTTCGCAGGGAGTCCCATCCCTGCAGTTTGCATGTTATCCTGCTGCGTTTCCACAGTGGACTCCGGTTTCTTTCCAAAGATATGCAGATTTGGTGACACTAAAATGACGCTAGTGTGTATGCGAGTGCTTGTATTCACCTTGTGATGAGCTGATGCCCTGTCTAGCGATTGTTTCTGCCTCGTGCCCGGTGCTAGTTGGAATGGGTGCATCCCTGGATTGATGGATGTCATCATTAAACATCCTTTTCAGAGAAATTTCAGCAAAGGTGTCCTCCGAATATGATGGATGTTTCAGGTAATTCACAACACAGCGAAGCTGAACATATTTTCACCGTGATGATATCTCGCACTGCCACCTGGTGGAGTCTTCCAGATTTACGTAAAGTACGTGCAGAAGTATAAACAGTACAACACTTGCGTTGTGTGAAGTATAAACCTGGCCTAAAAGCTGGTATCAGTACCAAAGGCAAAAAGTTATCATCAATAAAACACTCCTAAACCAAGACAATGGGACACAGGGCACGAACCTGGTGTGGTGACTCTGTGAGAGTCGCACTAAATACTGTGCCGCCATGCCTCCCATTTCTTTAGTATTATTGCTACCAAACCACATATTAGGAAAAAAAATATATATAAATACAATCAAGAAAAAAGAAACTTTCTTTTTTAGAGCTCAATACCAGCAAAACAATAAAAGTGCCTTACCAATCAGCACTCACCAGATATCTACATTAAGCGCAAGTGAGTAAGAAGGCTTTATGAAACAAGAATAGGAGCCATGGCTGCCTAGAGCTTCATTACACTCCCTCCACTGTCTCCATTCTAAATCACAAAGCAGCAAATTAGTGTTGTCAAAATGAACACCTGTCATCTTTCATCTCCAGTTCTTTTAACAAAATAATTATATACAGCCAAATTACTAAGAGAAGCTGAACTCTTTTACGATGTGTTAATTCAGGTGCAGGTGGCCTGGTAGCAAATCTCTTCACTCCATTTCATAATACCTTTGGATGGCGTCACATAAAACCTGGACCGTATCAAACAGTGTCGCCGGCAGCAAACACAGGAGTGGCAAAGACGGTAATGCCAAGATGGCAAGACCACATGGGCAACTAATGACAGGCCAGAAGAAAGAAACAAGGCCAAGAATGTGCTGAAGTTACAAACCAGATACATCGCTCCAATCTTTCATCTAAACCAGGGGTTCCCAACCTCCCAGGGGGTGCGAGAAAGAGGAAGTCTGCGCCACAATTTGCCAAAATTGAGTGATGTGTGGCTATTGTGGTGTAATCAATATACTGTAGTGTGCAGTCATTCATTAGTGAGAGCTCTTGTTCTATAATACGAAAAGAATCAAACATTATGCTCTCATTTGTCACATGTGAATGAGACACGCTCTCGGGGGATCGTTGCTGCGGATAGGGTGTTCATAAAGATGAATCAATTGTTTTAAGACAATGAAATTTGGACCTTGCAATGACTCACGGAGAAAGCGGAGGTCTAGCACAGATTTTTATGCAAGCCCCGATTGTAAAATGTCACCGATTTCCAGCTTTGACTGCCATTTTTGCCATATGGGGGACAAGGGGGACTGGATGGGATGCAACACCTGATGTTTACACTCAAGTCCTTCTCTCCTGCTGGTGGACCTGGCAATAGCAGAGCAATTTTAACCATGTGGTGTATCATTATTTTGGACTGCAGTGCAGGTGTTATTGGGAGGCATGGCTTGTCCACTGTGTTTACACTGTTTAGTGCCATGCTGGCATTCTTTGCTATACGAGGATCTCCAGTGCCCCCAAAACCCCTTGACAGTAAATTGTGTGTCATTCCCTTGCGGCACTTTAGGCGTCATTGGATAACACAACCTTCCAGATTGCCAAGTGGTGTCTAAGGTTCAAAGGGGACACATTTACAAGATTACTGAGATTTATAAAGTTACCGTGGCAAGAAAAGTTCCAGCAGAACTCATTTAGTGACCAGATCTGACCTTTATTCCGCTCCTGATAGTGCCAGGGATGCCAGGGAAGCCAATGTCATGTTACACGATTAACAGCCGCAGATTATGTTAGACTTGCAGAATACAGTTGCCGATCTTGTCGCCGGACTGTGTTAATTTAAACAAATGAAAATCGCTGGGCATAACAAATTACGTGACTACATGCTAACTTTCCAGCACAGTCAGGCTCACCCCTATTTCTGACAACCAATAGGGTGCTGCCTGATGGAGCTGGTACACGATATGAAGGGTTAACACAAATGGCAAGTTCAGCCACAATCTCTCGACCCTTTTTCTTCTTTTTTTCTAGTCTGTTGTGTTACGTAAAACATGAGACTGAGAGAAGAGCTTCTCCTGTTTGCAAGACTCAGAACATCTCACCGCTTCATTCTGTGCATCATACTCGCCGGATGAGCATTCATTGGCTGTCAGCTCTCGTACCCACACAGTCTGCCACTACAACTAAACCAAACCTGCCTGACTCTGTTGGGGTAAGTAGCGGACTAGTAGGAGTGAGTAGCTGGGGATTTTCAATTAGACGACTGGCTTTCACAGGACTGTGCTGCCAACCAACTCCGACTTTCTAAGATTATGGAAATGAAGGTTACGACTTAAAAATCACTGGAAAAGTCATCTAATGTGGCATAGCCTAAAGATGAAACACTGAATCTGGAATTTCAAATTCATAGGGAAACTGACTATTTTCAAGTTGTGATGATGGGTTGTTACTCAGCTAGCAAACATCAGTCACAAGCAAGGATGCCTACCAAGTTGGGACAGGGTAAAGCCACAACACTGGCAGCCAAAGTCCTGTTTGTGCCAGTGAAGCAACACACATGCTGCTAAGGGGGCAATAAGCCATGTGTGTGAGAACCCTAGATGCACAGATAGCAGGCAGGGGCACTAGCAGATTTAAGGGTTCCATACATGGTGCCAGAGATCAGACAAGTTAGCAGTTTCCAGGACTGTATGGCTGCCTTAGTAGTAAGGCTAAAAAGAGAAGGCCGGAAGTTTCCTGGCCACTAGAGGGAGCACAGTGCCAGAAGGGAACATATGGGGTCATGTTACTACTTGGGAAGTGTAGACAGCTGAGGTGAAATTTTTGGGACGGGGCCCTAAAGCAACTGAAGGTGCAGGGCTGCAAAGACACCAGGAGCTGCTTGAGGAAGTTTGACTGCTTATTGACTCTAAAAATGATTTTGGGACCCCTGGATGGAGTTACATCATCAGCACAGATGAATTAAGCGTGGAGCCAGAAGGAGAGCGAGATAAATATTTGGACAGACACAACTTTTTTCTAATCTTGGTTCTGTACATTAATCACCACAATGAATTTTAAACGAAACAACTCAGATCACGTTGAAGTGCAGACTTTAATTCAGTGCGTTGAACAAAACGATTTCATAAAAATGCGAGGCAACTAAAGTATTTTTTGAACACAATCCCTTCATTTCAGGGGCTCAAAAGTAATTGGACAATTGACTCAAAGGCTATTTCACGGGCAGGTGTGTTCAAGTCCGTCGTTATGTCTTATCAGTTAAGCAGATAAAAGGCCTGGAGTTGATTTGAGGTGTGGTGCTTGCATGTGGAAGATTTTGCTGTGAACAGACAACATGCGGTCAAAGGAGATCTCCATGCAGGTGACAGAAGCCATCATTAAACTGCAAAAACAGAAAAAACCCATCCGAGAAACTGCTACAATATTACGAGTGGAAAAATCTACAGTTTGGTACATCCTGAGAAAGAAAACAAGCACTGGTGAACTGAGCAACACAGAAAGACCTGGACGTCCACGGAAGACAACAGTGGTGGGTGATAACAGCATCATTTCCATGGTGAAGAGAAACCCCTTCACAACAGCCCACCAAGTGAACAACACTCTCCAGGGCTTGGTCAGCGTATCGATATCCAAGTCTACCATAAAGAGAAGACTGCATGACAGTAAATCCAGAGGGTGCACTGCAAGGTGCCAGCCACTCATAAGCCTCAAGAATAGAAAGGCTAGATTGGACTTTGCTAAAGAACATCTAAAAAAGCCAGCAGAGTTCTGGAAAAACATTCTTTGGACAGATGAAACCAAGATCAACCTCTACCAGAATGATAAAGGCAAGAAAAAAGTATGGAGAAGGCGTGAAACGGCTCATTAGCCAAAGCATAGCACATCATCTGTAAAACACGGTGGAGTCCGGCAGTGTGATGGCTGCCAGTGGCACTGGGACACGAGTGTTTATTGATGAGGTGACACAGGACAGAAGCAGCCAAATGAATTCTAAGGTGTTCAGAGACGTACTGTCTGCTCAAATCCAGCTAAATGACATCAAATTGATTCATGATACAGATGGACAATGACCCAAAACATGCAGCCAAAGCAACCCAGGAGTTTATTAAAGCAAAGAAGTGGAAAATTCTTGAATGGCCAAGTCAGTCACCTGATCTTAACTCAACTGAGCAGGCATTTCACTTGTTGAAGACTAAACTTCGGACAGAAAGGCCTACAAACAAACAGCAAGTGAAAGTAAAGGCCTGGCAGAACATTAAAAAGGAGGAGACCCAGCATCTGGTGATGTCCAGGAGGTCAAGACTTCAGGCTGGCATTGCAAGCAAAAGGGTTTTCAACCAAGTATTAGAAATGAACATTTTATTTCCAGTTATTTAATTTGTCCAATTACTTTTGAGCCCCTGAAATGAAGGGATTGTGTTAATAAAATGCTTTAGTTGCCTCACATTTTTATGCAATCGTTTTGTTCACCCACTGAATTAAAGCTGAAAGTCTGCACTTCACCACAATGAATTTTAAATGAAACAACTCAGAGGACGGTGATGTACAGAACCAAAATGAGAAAAAAGTTGTCTGTCCAAATATTTATGGACCTAACCAAGAGAAACGTTGAACTGGCAAATGTTATAACATGGATTTTTTTTGCTAGCTTTTCTCTGCAATCTAAAGTTTTGAGTGTAATATTCTTTACTGTATTAAGAAAGGGGTTCATTTTTACCACTTAGGAAATTATCTGAAGCTTGTGCATGAACTGTAAAACTACCTACCTGTTAAACAATGATGTTGTGACCGTCTCTATGAGTGCTGCCATTTAGTGACTCATAATCCTGACATATATGGTTTCAACTGCCAGAAACAACTGGGAGTGTGGGGCACGTGACATCATCAAGCGAATCGGCAGGTGCATTTCTACATTTGTCTGTATTCAGAGCTTTCGGCATTTGTTTTTTGAGAGAGGGTCTGCTTTATTGTCATTATACTTGCATTTAATGAAATTTAGTTGACATCTCCGCCTTTACAGCCAAGTATATATAAAAAGTACATGTAAAAATAGACAATGAAATAGACACAAGCCTTGTAACAATTAAACAGAGATTCCAATAAAGTGACTATTGAAAAGAGCAGTATACAGTATACTGATTTATTCTTACAATGTGTAAGGAATATTATGAATAATAACGGACTTATCATGTATTTACTAAGAAAGCAGCATGTCTGCCAGTTTGTCATGAGTATGATGTAATAACAACAACAAGTAAACCGCATTTCCTTAAACAGCAGCGTCTTTGCCATTAACGATGTGTCAGTCCTCAGACGTTCAATAGAATTCCCTCAATGGCGGTGCGAGTCTAGACTCCCTGCTTTAATTTACAGCTTTGTTAATGTTTTGGTACAAGACTTTGGTTTCTCTCTTGGTTTAGATATTAAGAATCACAACGTAGTCTTTTCTGAGCCAAGTTTGTAAATGAAAAATCAATTCAACTCCTGTTCATTTTTCTAACAACTACAGTGTTTTCTTTGAAACAGAAGGATAGAGGAAGATAGACAGTCGGGGGGGATCTGACGAGAGAGAAACACGAGAGGTGTGCACTGAGCGGCAAGCACAATACAAAAAAATAAGTTGTGTGGTGGTGTGTTGTGTGTGAACATAGTGGGAAAGGCACCCCACCAGACAGGAGTTCAGAGAGGCGACAACTAGTGCTTTGTTTCTGATGTCGATGTCAAACCAGGGTGTTATTTTAAACTTCTTCTTTTGGCTGCTTCCATTTAGGGGTCGCCACAGTGGATCAAGCACCTCAATCCCTCTCTTTTACATCATTTTTCTGCCTTCATGTCCTCCCTCACCACATCCACAAACCTTCTCTTCCTCTTGCCTGGGTGGTTCCATCCACAACATTCTTTTCCCGACGTACCCCTCATATTTCCTCTGCAAGTGTCCAAACCATCTCAAGCTAGCTTCTCTCACTTTGTCACCAAACCGTCATACCTGTGTTGTCCCTCTAATATACTCATTCCTAGTCCAGTCTACCCTCGTTACTCGGAGTGGAAATCATAGCATCTTCAGCTCTGCCCCTTGTCTTTTCATCAGTACCACCGTCTCCAAACCCTACATCACTAGTCTCACTACCCTCCTTACACTCTCGCAGGTACTCTTACAATACAATTCATTTCTTGTTTAGCCCAAAATCACACAACAAGTGCCGCAATGGGCTTTAATAGGCCCTGCCTTTTGACAGCCCCCCCCCCAGCCTTGACCCTCTAAGACGACAAGGAAAAACTCCCAAAAAACCATTGTAGGGAAAAAAAAAATGGAAGAAACCTTGGGAAAGGCATTTCAAAGAGAGACCCCTTTCCAGGTAGGTTTGGCGTGCAGTGGGTGTTAAAAAAGAAAAACTAAAGGGGCGGGGGGGGGACAAATACAATACAAAATATAGAACAGGACACAAGTAATCCTCAAGCAGAGCAGAATTCAGCAGTAGATGATATCACATAATACCATTTGGATACGATACTCTGCTCTCACAAATCACCAAGACCGCCCTGCCTGCACTCACTTTTTCATGTTTGATTTGACGCAGTTTTTATGCTAGATGCCATTCCTGACGCAACCCTCCCCTATTTACCTGGCCTTGGGACCGGCACTGGTTTGTGTGACCACGCCGACTGGGTTCAGGGTGTTACTTTAATATACTAATGAAATTGTTGTGAGCATACGACTCGATGACTTCACATGTGGATTATGTGACGTGAGTAATGTGAGATCTTTTTCACTGACATTTTGATTTGTTGACTGTTGGTCCCCACAGACTAATATGGCATCAGAAAATGATTGGTCTCTGAACTGCACAAAAACATGAGATACATTTTTCTTGGCCTTCACTACAATGGATCGTTCAATAGATAGACAGATAGTCATGAAGGCACTAGAAATAGACTGTTGAATAGATAAGAGTGTGAATATGTGGTACAGATTCTGCCAGCTCAACTACAGAAAAACACTCTGCTAGACCAGGGGTCCTCAATCCCAGTCCTGGAGAGCCGCAGTGGCTGCAGGTTTTTGTTCTGACCTGGTTGCTTAATTAGAAAGCAATTCTTGCCAATAAAGCACTAACAAGCTATGAAATTAAATTAACTCTGCTATGTCAGCTCATTCTCATATCCTAGATTTTCTTTCCCTTTCTATCATGCAAATGATTTGAAGGCTAAACTGGACAAGTAATTCTCAGTCCTTCACTTTTTTCTCTTCATTTTTCTTCCAAGTATTTAATTAAACCCAATAGTGCAGATAAATACACACAGGTGTAAATGTGAAGAAGCTAAATGGAGAAATGCTGCTCTCTCTTGTCATTTGCATGTTATTGATAATAAGGAGCAATTCAAATAGCTGTTTAAGACAAAATGAAGCAATAAGGGCTCAAAATCACTAAAGTGAAGCAGAAGTGTTACTTTAGCAATAAGTGCTTTTTATTAAGCAACTGGGTTGGAGCAAAAACCTGCAGCCACTGCGGCTCTCCAGGACCGGGATTGAGGACCCCTGTGCTAGACAGTCATCCTATGCTAAACAGACTATAAGGATAGCAGTTGTCGGGTCACTGGCTGCTTTACCGCGTAAAGCACTCATCACAGGTTAGTAGGGGTCTTTAAAAGCCAGGGTTGCTCACCTTTTGTCCTGTGAAAACTGCCTTTGACCCCACTCCCTGCCTCTGCTGCACCCCTTTCTCTCTAGTCAACTCCTTTCTAGGAAGACATCTAGGAGTTCTTTAAAGCTCAGGCATTGGTGTTGCTTCTAATGGAGACAACGAGGAAGTTGTCCACTTTGCTATACATTTGAATTAAAGGTTGAGAGCTGCTCCAGAAAGTGCTAAAATAACAGTTGTGTTCGCTCAGTCATCTCCTGCCTATGCTTAGTGCAACTTGTCAGTCGACACACATTATATATTATATATATATATATATATATATATATATATATATATACACATATATATACATATATACACACATACACATTTTATATATATGTATGTATATATACATACATAGATACCCACATATACATACATATACACACAAATATAACATTATATTTCATTGTTTTGGGTGGGGTGTTCCTTTATGACCAAACAAATCAAAACTATTTTTAATCACAGATTTTCCAGAAGCCTCCATGCTGGTATATAAAGCGTCATGCTAATGACATGTTGTACTAAGGTGAGAAAATAGCACAAAAATAAAAGAAAAAGGATCAGGGGTTAAGTGACTTAAAAAAAAAAAAAGAACAATTTTTTGTGGTGTATATTTCTTTAAGAGAAAAATCAAACCTGTCTCAATATCAAACACAGTCTCCTCTAATTCACATGGGTTTTGAATCAACGACCATAGACGCCGGTATACCATATAAAGCGTTGTGCTCATGACATGTTGTGCTCAGGTGATAAAACGGCACAAAGATGAGAAGAGGATCATGCTATGTGACACATAAAAAAGAATGTATTGAGCATTTCTTTAATTTCAAACACAGAACCAGATCTAAATTGACCCAAAGATGTTGTAAGGGCTAAATAGCTGCATTCATGATTTTGTTGTTTCATATTTTTCTAACCAGCCACCACTTAATAATTAGTTACTAATGCTGAAGCAAACACCATGTCTCCAGTTAACGTTTCTGATTTAAATGTGTGTATTATATTAAATAAGGTGCCGGTGTTAATAGAATGTTAAGAAATAAATGAAGGAGAAAAGGGTAGGACCAAGAAATATAAATCTGGCATAAAATGAAATCCCAAGTTTGACTGTCTGACTGGCTTCCAATTACTGTAGAAAACTGGCGGACATGAAAACCTGCAGCCACTACAGAACCTTCCACAGCCTAACTGAGGACCCCTGGTCTAAATGAATACAAATCATTCCAGTTTCCCTGGCTGCAACAACAAAAATGTACCCCCATCCCAAAGTGGGGCGGGGGGGAAGCAGAAGCACTCCCCAGCAATGTATATTCATATTAGTGCCTTCACAGACCACCATGTGCTGAGCAGCCTGCCAAGACAGAAAGTGAATGCAACACAGAGCAAAACCCAAGAGTGTCATGCATTACCTCTGCACAGGGAGGATTCCACAAGCCATTCCCGTCGGGCACATCCGCTTTTCATCGTCACACATGAATGCGACATCAGCAACACGTCTGCATGCACGGTCTCATCTGTTCACCCACAACAATCCCTCACTTGTTTCTTCTTCCTCTCCTTACATGAAAGAAGCTGGCGGAAGTGAAAGTATCCTGTGATGCCTCTGCACGGTAGGCGTCACCCAACTCCAGCAGAGCACGTGCTGACCGGGCAGGGAGAGACAGGCAGGCTTGTGTGGCGTTTTCAGCCGTCCACCAGGCCTCTAACACACTACAGCGTCCTTTGACCTGCCGCCTCCCAGGAAAAGTAGCTAAAAGGCTGAGCCAATGAAAGCGGAGAAGAGCAGGACTCTGTGGGCTTTTCCACTATGCTCCTCTGCCAGATTTGCATGCCGGTAACTGGATATCCTCCCAGAATAGTCTCCCCAGCGTGTCAGGGAGGCATCCAATCGCAGCGCCTGGAAAGGCGGGAGGGGGACAAGAGAGACGCCTGCTCTTCTCTTTAGCTCTGCAGCAGCAGCCTGATGCGTTTCCTTCTTCTGTTTTGTCTATTCTGACCACAGGAGATCCTCCAGGAGGATCTTTTATCCCCTGTGGCAGTGCGTGCCTGCCTGCTTCAGTCCAGTTCAAACTGGATGAGGAGGCTGCAACGACCACATGGGACTGATCAGGTTTGGCACGTCGCTCTCGTCTTCCCAGGGAGATTCATCAGGGTGACGTCAAATGGATCATCAAAGTAGCAATTAAAAGTTTCCTCACAGTCTATTGATACCCAGCTATTTGGTGCGTTAGGGGGCCATTAAGTAGTGCAGACTCAAAGGTGGCCCCACAGCCAACAGTCCCAAAAAATACCTCAAAGCTCACTGCTGGTGTGAAAAACACCATGGACTCCATAATGAGCCCTTTATAAAAGCCGCACGCTTTGCTTTGTATTATTCTGCACAGTGTCTCTGTTTACTTTATAAAGGTGCACGTCCATTTAATTATCGTCACAACAATCAAGAATACATGAGGCGTCTTAGACTTGCCGGGATACAAGCTGTGAAGGATAACATGACAACAATAAAATTGAACAATCGAGTTTCTGCCCCTTTCTTCTGGGATTCGAAAAACAAACAATGCAAAGAGAATAGAGGGAGGGGCAAAGGGTGCAAGGAAGGGTGTGTGACTTTCGGGAATCAGAGTCAGCGCAACACTTCTTAGGCATAAACATCACCATCTTCCTGCATGACGCACACACACACACACCCGAACACAACCTGGAGTCCCATCCAGCAGCACACTTCAATCACAATTCATACCAATTTTTGTTAGGATGGGAAACACAATCCACACCGCTAGATGCCTTACAAAGGTTCAAGCTATAGGCTAAAATCAAACAATTTGTTAAGACAATTATTTATAATGTCCAAAATGAGAGACCCAACCACATTTAAAAACATCTTTAAGACAATGAGAGGGAACAATTATCTAATAGAGAGGTTCTGTGTTTAAAGTGACTAATAACTTCTGTCAAAAAAAGAGAAGAGATTCAAGAGATGGAATCAAACAACTCAAGACGACCAGGTGATATTTACCCTCGAGTCCTTAAGGAGCTTAGCGAGTACAGATATAATCCCGTGACTCATACTTTTAGGAAGTCACTGCACACTGGGGACATTCTGAAGGACTGGAAAATGGCAAATATTATCCTGTTATATAAAAAGGGTGACAGGGTAGATCCAACCAACTTTAGGCCAGTAAACTTAACGTGCATTAGTAATGGAAATGAGTTGGAACACAGGAAGGTTATGGAGGACTTTGTCTGGTGGTGCAGGGACCAAAACCTGCAAATCAACATCAGCAAGACAAAAAGAGCTGGTGGTGGCATGCAAAGGAGCCTCCGAGACCACCTGTCACCATCCAGGGGGTGGACACGGAAGGGGTGCAGAACTACAAATACCAGCAAACTGGACTAGTCTGACAACACATAAGGTGCTCCTGGACCTCCCGAGGAGACTTCGGTCTTTTGAAGTATGCAGCAAGTTGTTGGAAATGTTCTCTGAACCCACAGTAGCCAGCATGGTGCTCCAGGCCACAGTCTCTCAGGGAAGCAACTTGAACTCAAAAAGATGCACAATGTATAAAGCAACTTAATCAGGAAAGCCTGCTCCATCACAGGGCAAACCCTGAACATGCTGGAAGCTGTGGTGTAAACAAGGATGATGCCAAAATTGGAAGCCATCATGAAAAATCCCCTCCATCCCCTCTAGGAGGCGCTCCCTCTTCCACCACAGTGTGCTAAGAAGGACTTTTCTGCCCACTACGATCAGGGAATTCAATGATTTCTCCCAACTTATTCTTTAAGTTTATTTTGAAATATATGCAGAATATATATTTATTTATTTTTATTTTTCGATTGATTGATTATCAAATAATTGCCCTGTGAGTCTGTGTTCTTGTTTTTTTTTTTTTTATCTTCCTGCTCCTGTATGCATCTGAATTTTCCCATGGGATTCATTAATAAAGTTTAATCTAATCACAGGTAAATTAATGGAAGGAAAAGTCTGAGCAACACATGGAAAGAACAGAAGTTGGGTTCAGAAGAGGGAGGTCGTGTTTTACTAACATGCTGGGATTCAAAGAGAAAACAACACAAGGACACAACCAGAGTGGAGCCTACGATATTATTTATGATGACTTTCAGAAAACATTTGATAAGGTACCACATGAGAGGTTGGGCATCCAACTAGAAGAAGAGGGAATTCAAGGTGTATTGGCACAGACACAGGAAGCAGAGGGTACTGGTGCTTGGAACCTTATCAGAACTGAGTGAAGTTAAGGGTGGTGTCCAGTAGGGGTCACTGCTAGTGCCACTGTGATTTTTAAAATAAATATATATATATATATATATATATATATATATATATAAATGATTGGATGGGAATATAAACAACAAGCTGGTGAAGTCTGCAGAGAATATCAAGCTGGGTGGATTGGCAGATAATCAAGAAACCTTTGAATCATCACAGATGGACTTGGACAGCAAACAGGCTTTGGCAGATTCGTGGCAGATGAAATTTAATGTCAGTAAATATAAAATATTACATGTAGGCAGTACAAATGTGAAGTTGGAATGCACAATAGGAGGTCTGGCAATTAAAAGTACACCTCATGAGAAGGACTTAGTGTTGTTTCCTCTACGACTCCTATCAACTATTAGACAAGCTAGAAGGCTAACCGAATGTCAGGTTATATAGCGCCTTGATATGTAGAGCACAACTCTAAGGGGATCTGATGAAGCTTTATAACACACTGGTGAGACCTCATCTGGAGTACTGTGTGCAGTTTTGGTCTCCTGGTTATACGAGGTTTGACACAAAAATAACCAGACTGGGCTTGGAGCTTTATGCGAAATCCATCTGCAGGTCAGCCAGAAGTGAATCATAAAATTATATCCCCTCCTCTCAAACCGCTGACCAGCTAGGTATATCTTGTGAATAGCCCAGTCAGTATGAGCACAATAATCGCTACAAGAGTTGGCACAACAATGTCGGATGAAAAAATATCGAACAGCGAGACATGATAAGACAATGCTCCCACGAACAATGCTTTTTCCATAAAGCAGTTTTTGACTGACAAACACATTACTGTCCTCAATCATCCTCCCTATTCGCCCAATTTAGCTCACTGTGATTTTTTTTACTTGTTCCCGAAAATGACCCGAAGGGAAGACATTTTTCTTCAATGGATGAAGTGAAGACAGAAACGACAAGCCTGTTGAAGAGCCTCAAACAAGAAGACTTCCAGCACTGCTTCAATCAATGAAATATACGTATGGAGCGGTGTAGAGATCAGGAGGGAGAGTATATAAACGGTGACAATGTTTAGGATGCTGGAAGTCTTTGTATTTTAAAGGGGGACTACATGTCATAATTTAATAATATTAATTCATTTCTTTGCTTATTGAGCGAGTTTCTTGTAAAAAGTCAAATTTACTGAAGTGGAAATTTGTTCTTGATCCAGGTGAACAATACAAACAAGAACATATTTCTACATACATGGCATGCAATGAATTATTTTTTTCTGTTTAAATAGCACTTTTATCATTACTCAAAGCGCTTTACATAATCAGAGGGGAGCCACTTCAAACAGCACTCAAGTGCAGCATCCACCTGGATGATGTGCCGGCAGCCATTGTTGCACCAGAACACTCACCTCACATTAGCTGTTAGGTGGTGAAGGGATGAGAGATACTTCGCTAAATACAAACAGGAGATGATTAGGGGGCCAGAATGACTAACCCATGGTGGACAATTGAGTGAGAATACCAGGATACACCATACTCTTTACGAAGAGTGGGATCTTTTATGATCACACAGAGCCTGGACCTCGATTTTATGGCTCATCCAAAGGACAGTGCCATTTTTACAGCACAGTGTCCTCATCACTGCACTATGGCACTGGGACTCACATTCAGAGCACAGGGTAAATGCTCCTTGTTGGACCTGCCAACTCCTTTTCCAACACCAATCCAAGTTTTTCCTAGTTTGTCTCCCATACAAGTACTGGTCAGACCCGAACATGCTTAGCTTCAGGTGATGAGCGCCACTTGGTTTTCATCAAGACCTGACACTAATCTTACTTCTCAGAGTCCAAGAGTCCCTTAGGTGCCTTTTTGGAAACTCCGAGTGGGCACTCATGTGAAGTGTTATGCCATTCTGTAATAAAGCCCAGATCAGTGGAGTGATGCATTGATGGTTGTCCTTTAGGACAATATAGGCTCTCTGGAGCTCAGCTAAAGTGACCATCAGGGTTTTAGTTCTTCGTCACTTCTCTCTTACAAAGTCTCTTCTCCACAGATTGATCACTTTGGCCTGCTTTAGGAAAAGTTTTGGTTATTAAAAACTTGTACTATTTAAGAATTCTGGAGGTCACTGTGCTCTTGGGAATTTTTTATATATCCTTCCCCAGATCTGTGTTGCAACAAAATCCTGTCTGTAAGCTCTGCAGGCAGTTCATTTGACCTCATGGCTTGGTTTTTGCTCAACTGGTGGACCTTCTATAAGCAGGTGTGTGCCTTTCCTAATCAGTCTAATTAACTGAACTAAGCAGAGGAAGACTCCACACAAGGTGTAGAAACATCTCAATGATGAGTAACAGAATGGGATGTACTGGAGACCAGTTTTGAGTGGCAGAGCAAAGGGTCTGAATGCTTGTGTCAATGTGATATTTCAACCTCTGATTTGGAATTATTTTGCAAGAGTTGAGTGTTGTTTGATTAAGGAAAACTAAACTAAACAAAGCTGAAACATAAAATGTGAAAAAGTGAAGATATCTGAATACTTTCTGAAGGTGCTGTATAATAGCATGATGATGTATAAAAATATTTTTAAGATATACAACCAGTAACATACCATTTTCAAATGCTCTATGGTATATACAGTGGTGTGAAAAACTATTTGCCCCCTTCCTGATTTCTTATTCTTTTGCATGTTTGTCACACAAAATGTTTCTGATCATCAAACACATTTAACCATTAGTCAAATATAACACAAGTAAACACAAAATGCAGTTTTTAAATGATGGTTTTTATTAATTAGGGAGAAAAAAAATCCAAACCTACATGGCCCTGTGTGAAAAAGTAATTGCCCCCTTGTTAAAAAATCACCTAACTGTGGTGTATCACACGGAGTTCAATTTCCGTAGCCACCCCAGGCCTGATTACTGCCACACCTGTTTCAATCAAGAAATCACTTCAATAGGAGCTGCCTGACACAGAGAAGTAGACCAAAAGCACCTCAAAAGCTAGACATCATGCCAAGATCCAAAGAAATTCAGGAACAAATGAGAACAGAAGTCATTGAGATCTATCAGTCTGGTAAAGGTTATAAAGCCATTTCTAAAGCTTTGGGACTCCATTGAACCACAGTGAGAGCCATTATCTACAAATGGCAAAAACATGGAACAGTGGTGAACCTTCCAGGAGTGGCCGGCCGACCAAAATTGCCCCAAGAGCGCAGAGACGACTCATCCGAGAGGTCACAAAAGACCCCAGGACAACGTCTAAAGAACTGCAGGCCTCACTTGCCTCAATTAAGGTCAGTGTTCACGACTCCACCATAAGAAAGAGACTGGGCAAAACGGCCTGCATGGCAGATTTCCAAGGCGAAACCACTGTTAAGCAAAAGAACATTAGGGCTCGTCTTAATTTTGCTAAGAAACATCTCAATGATTGCCAAGACTTTTGGGAAAATACCTTGTGGACTGATGAGACAAAAGTTGAACTTTTTGGAAGGCAAATGTCCGGTTACATCTGGCGTAAAAGGAACACAGCATTTCAGAAAAAGAACATCATACCAACAGTAAAATATGGTGGTGGTAGTGTGATGGTCTGGGGTTGTTTTGCTGCTTCAGGACCTGGAAGGCTTGCTGTGATAGATGGAACCATGAATTCTACTATCTACCAAAAATCCTGAAGGAGAATGTCCGGCCATCTGTTCGTCAACTCAAGCTGAAGCGATCTTGGGTGCTGCAACAGGACAATGACCCAAAACACACCAGCAAATCCACCTCTGAATGGCTGAAGAAAAACAAAATGAAGACTTTGGAGTGGCCTAGTCAAAGTCCTGACCTGAATCCAATTGAGATGCTATGGCATGACCTTAAAAAGGCGCTTCATGCTAGAAAACCCTCAAATAAAGCTGAATTACAACAATTCTGCAAAGATGAGTGGGCCAAAATTCCTCCAGAGCTGTAAAGACTCATTGCAAGTTATACAAACGCTTGATTGCAGTTATTGCTGCTAAGGGTGGCCCAACCAGTTATTAGGTTCAGGGGCAATTACTTTTCACACAGGGCCATGTAGGTTTGGATTTTTTTCTCCCTAAATAATAAAAACCATTTAAAAACTGCATTTTGTGTTTACTTGTGTTATATTTGACTAATGGTTAAATGTGTTTGATGATCAGAAACATTTTGTGTGACAAACATGCAAAAGAATAAGAAATCAGGAAGGGGGCAAATAGTTTTTCACACCACTGTATTAGTAACTATTCCTGTCTCTCAGTTTATTATTATTATTGAGAGTTGTACCTAAGAAAACAACCAAAATATCATGTGAGACAGAAGGTGCAGGTTCTAAATATATTTTACATCTAAATGACAGGCTGAAGCTGCAAAGACGTGACCTGTGAGGAATGACACAACTAGTCAGGTCACATCTCGCCTGCCACCCATCTGTCAGGAGCTTTTTACGTGTATTCCTTGGAGGTCACATTTCAAAAACAAGCACAAGAACAGCCTCTGCTGAAGCGAAGAAGATCCATCTTTTCTACGCTATATTAGCCAAGATGAAGCTCCCACTGCAGGAATGCCTTCCTGCTCTCACCTCTGATGATCATCTCATTTATGGTAATTATGGCGTAAATCACCAGGCGGAACCTCAAATCATTCTCTGGCTCAGACCTGCAACATAACACACTGACGAATGCAGAGAATTTCTAATTATTTCTCAAGCTGACATATTCTAACATGCGCAATGGAAATCAACATAAAGTAGGACTTGACACGGCACACACAGATCGGCAATTCTCCACTTGTATCTGTAAACGCTGGTGATAAAATCATACAGACACTTGGAAAGGACAGCCCTAATTTACCAACCATTATAACATGAAGATCTGTAGCAAATGTAACCACTGTACTATAGCACCTTTCACAGGGATCACACTTAAAACTATTCTTAGCACTCGTATGACTTTCTAAACAAATCTCTTTTGGGTAAGCAAGAATCCAGAGGTTTCAAGAGTAAAGTCCACGTCTGACTAGTTACACTAAATACAACAAGTATTGAGATCCCTTCACTTTCTGTACTCTTTATTGTGGTGTAGGTTTTATTCGAAATTTGCCATCCCCCCCATAATGACAAAGTGGACGTATGATTTCAGAAAGGTTTGCAAATTTACTAAAAAAATCAAAAACAGAAATCCCTCCTTCCTAGAAGTATTCAGGCCCTTTGCTGTGCCACTCTGAATTGTGCACAGATGCCCTCCTGCACCTTCAATTTGCTTTAATTCTCCTTGAGATATTTCTAGAACTTGACTGGAGTACACCTCTGATACACTGAACTGAAAGGACATCATTTAGAAAGGCACACATGTACCTGTCATCACACACACGTGCACATTGGAGACACTTTAAAGCAAAGTCCTCAATCATAGTCCTGGAGGGCCGCAGGTTTTTATTCCAACTAGTTTCCTAGCTAGAAAGCAGTCCATGCCAATAATGAAACTTGGTATTGAACTGTTTAGCTTGTTAATGCTTGCATTCATCCAAGAGCAATTTGAATTGCACTGTGGAGTTTCCTTCTGTGAGAACATCATTCATGTATTTTGTAGACCACTTAAATGGTCCTTCCAATTCCCCTCTCATTCATTTCTAAACATTTTTATCACAAATACTTAGCTGGGGAGCTGCTGGTTTATTGGTTATCTGCCTCTCATTATTAACTAATGTCTGATTAAGAAAACAGGCAACGATTAAAACTTAAATGTTGTTGCTAAAAATCTAAAATAGGCAGTTAACAGGCAAGAGAACTAAAATGAACCCCAAAAACGTATTGCTTTAGTAGTAAACAGGCTCAGTTCTGCCGGTCGTGCAAAGGGTGAATGCACGAAGGCGGCCGCCTTCAACAAAATGCAGGCTCGGCGCGGGGCTCGACTTTTCCCTGTCGAATGTCGGTAACTTGCGTCAAAGAAAAACGGGCAAGTCACAACACGTGAATTGTGGCAGCTCAAGTACGCAGCACATCAATCAAAAGTTTTTGTAGTGTTAATCGGAGTTTAACTGATGAATTAATTAAACTTGTCGCCGATTCGTTAAACATGTAAGTCAAGTTTTCTTCTACCTACGAAGAAATTTTCTTTAATTTTTTTTTGACGTTAAGAAAATTGTGAAAATTTTTTATTTTAAATTCACTGTTTTAAAAAACAAGTGAAGGTATTACAGAGTGAGAGGGCAGCTGAAATTAAATGGCACGATGGCGGCTTCGCCTCTAGAACCGGGCCTGGTAGTAAATAAAAGGGTTCTAATTAAGAAATTGATTAAGTGGAAACCTACAGCAATAGCAGACTTCCAGGACCTTAACTAAGGACCTCTGATCTACAAAGTAACTACAATTTGTCTTAGAGTTGGCATAGAATTAAACACCAACTTTAATTATCAGCAAGGGCTGAGCTCTAATTAGGACACTGGCTGCAATGAAAACCCGTAGCCACTGCGAACCTCCAGGACCGTGACTGAGGACCCCTGCCTTAAAGGCTCTAGTGATGGTAACTTCCCACCTTTCCACACAATTGCGCCATTTACTAAAACCTTTTCTTTTCATCCTTCTGCAGACTGGAAAATTGACGGCTTTAACAACCACAAACGTCACTTCTGGTGTCTGTCCACCTGGACCCTATATCTTCCTGCTGGAAATACTTCAAAATGGAAGATCCAACATGTTGTGCAGTCAAAACGTAGACTTGTGTGTGTGTGACATGCATTTTATTTCCTTTCAATTACCTGGGGTTTGCCTGTAGGTGTCCCAAAACTTTATGGGTCTCTGTTTTCAATCTTACAGTGTGTATAGAAAGTCCGACAATTCACACTTGATGTCTGGACAAAAATCCAAGCCATAGAGTCCAAGGAGTTCTCTGTAGACCTCCACGATCAAATTGTGGTGTGGCATGGATCAGGGCAAAGAGATCAAACCATTTCTACAGCTTTGAGAGTTCCCAGGAGCACACTGGCCTCAAGAACTGTGAAATGGAAGAAGTTTGGAACTACTAGAACCCTTTGTAGAGCTGGCATTCTGGTCAAACTAAGTAACCAGGTCTTAGTCACAGAAGTAACCTATGCTGAGACGGAAGAACCTGTTGGAAGGACAACCACCTCAGCAGCACTCCAATAAAGTGTTTAAGGTGGAGTGGTTAGATGGAAGACACTTTTGATTAAAAGGCTTTTAAAGGACTCTGAGGGCTGAGACAAAAAAAGATTCTCAGGTCTGATGAGAGAAAAGTTGAACTCTTTGAGCAGAACTCCAAGCACTGATCATCACTACAGGGTGGTCCAGATCTAACTATGCAGATCCAGATCGTGTGGATGACTTTGATTTATGCAGGGAAGATTCTAGTTCGGCACGAAGACGATTCTTCATGTCGTCAGTTTGCACACTTCTCGATGGTCCAGGATTTTTCAGGTGATTTTCTATGTAATAAACTTAATAAGTTATAGCGTAATGAAAATGGCATAATCAGATCTGGACCACTCTATATATCTCTATGGTGAAGCATGGGTGGTGGCAGCATCATGCTATTGGGGTGCAGGGACAGGGAGACTGGTGATAATTGAGGGAAGGACATATGCAGACAAATAAGAAGAGGCCCTTGAAGAAAACCTGCTCCAGAGTGCATGTCACGTCAGATTGGGGTGACGGTTCATCTTTTAACACGACAAAAACCCATAGCAAACAGCGCAGACAACAACCGAGTAGCTATGGGACAAGTCCCTGAGTGCCCTCGAGTGGCCCAGCCTAAGCCCAGACATAAACCTCACAGAACGTGTGGAGAGACCTCAAGATGGCAGTTTACAGACGCTTCCCATCTAATCTAACGGAGCTTGAGAGGATCTGCCAGTAAGAATGGGATAAACTGCTCAAATTCATGTGTGTGAAGTCTGTAGAGACTTACCATGAAGACTTGAGGCTGGAATTGTTGCCCATTTGGCTTCTGCACAGCACTGAACTACCAAGGGTCTGAATACTTCTTTGAATGAGAGAAATCAGTCTCTGATTTAGGAAAAAACAAAATTGCAGACATGTGGTCACTTTGACATTATGGATTACTGAGTGTAGAAGACTAATAGGCAAAAATGTCAAATTTATCGATTTAAAATTAAACACAATGAAGGGCGAGGAAAAGGAAGGTGGCTGTCAACTTTCTAAATCCATTGTGTTCTCACATGTCACGGTGTGAGAGAGTGGTGACATATTGCATGTTTATGTAAATAAGAACTTCACTGTAATCTTTACACGTGACACTAAAGCTAAACAAGGCGTACAAAGCAAAGCAATATGAAGGTCAGTTGCACCCTAATGTGCTCTATGTTTACCTGCTTATGCTGCCAAGCAGAAAACATCAGTTCTTTATTACAAGGAGGAATAATAAAGCAGAGTTGTTTGGTTTCAGATTAAAACAAATCAATTTCACTTGGCACAAACAAAAGCTCAGCCGTCCAGATAAGCAAAGGCTACAGACGTGACAATAATAAAAAAAGTGGCGGTCGGATCCTTATTGTTTTCACTTTGCTGCAACAGATACGGCCCTTAAAAAGGCATCCTGCTTATAAGCAGTACACATTATGTGCAGTGAAATAAGACCTAACAAGACATTAAACATTAGATAAAGCCCATAATGAGGTATATCCATGCCAGGAGTGATGTTTTTTGACTTACCTTTAGCGGACTCCCATAACAGAGACAGACCCCTACATATTTCCTACATACGTGAAACAAAAGCAATAAAAAAGTCAAATGTGAGCAAGCAGGCCCCCTAGTGGCCAAGTACTACGAGTGTAAATAGCAAGCCCCATTCTTTTTGACACCCACTGCATGCCCAACCTACCTAGTAAGGGGTCTCTTTTTAAACTGCCTTTCCCAAGGTTTCTTCCATTTTTTCCCTACAAGGGTTTTTTTTTGGGAGTTTACCTTCTTAGAGAATCAAGGCTTGGGGCTTTCAAGAGGCAGGGCCTGTTAAAGGCCATTGCAGCACTTCTTGAGTGATTTTGGGCTATACAAAAAATAAATTGTATTTTATTGTATATGTGAACCACTTAACCTGCCAGTTTTCAAATTTTGAAAATACGAAAGCAATCGGGATACCCTGTAATGCATTTATTACAAAAGGCACTTTATAAAACACAGAGTCACGGGTTTAGCCTGCAGCAATATCTTTTTGTGCATCTCAGAGCAAGTAACGTCTTGCGTTACTTCAACAGTATGATATTCATAAAGTATGTTGAGATCTTATTCAGATGACAAAATAAATATCACAAAAACACCCACAAGTGAGTGCACGTAATCAAGGCTCTTTGATTTTTTTAAGTGCCTTTAACATCATTCTGCCTTATATACTGGAAGGAACGTTCAAGGCTATACATCTTGATAGCCACACAATCTTCTGGTTAATGGACTGCCTGACTAACAGAGAGCAGTTTGTGAGGCTCAGAGACTGTTTGCCAGAAATGGTGGTGTGAAATACTGGAGCACAACAGGGAACTGTTCTACCTCCCTTCCTGTTTACCCTCGACACAATAGACTTTCAGTACAATACTAGTACTTACCATCTAGAGAGAGTCTCTTATTCCTGGATAATGGACTATCTGTTGGGCAGACTGCAGTCTGGGAGACTCAGAGACTCTGTTTCTGATACAAATGTGAGCAAAACTGGAGCACCACATGGAGTACTCCTCCCGTCTCCTTTTCTCTTCACTCTGTACACCTCGGACTATAAACATAACAGCAAGTCATGAAACCTGCAGAAATTATCAGATGCTTCTGCACTTACAGGATGTATTGATAAGGGGGATGAGAAAGAGGAGCGGAGTTATGGGGAAAACTTTGTTCCCTGGTGTAGAAATTGCCTCTTAACATCAGCAAAACCAAGAAACTGCTTACTGACTTCACCACACTAACGAGCCTCTACATCCGGTCACTAGTCAAGGAGTGGATGTGGAGGTGGTACACTCCTCCTCCTTAGGGGTCCACATTAATGACAGGCTGGACTGGTCTCAGAACACAAAGGAACTAAGACAGGGCAGAGCTGGCTGGCTGGCTTTTTCCTTAGTAGTCAGTGATCCTTTAATGTGGGAAGTGACATCCTTCACATCTACAACTCTGTGATGGTGAATAAAAAATATTTTCAAGAGGGGCATACTTCAAGAGGGCAGGCTCATTTATGGGACACATCCTCTCTGTGACGTGCCAATACTGAGGACTTTCAGCCAACAAATTATTCAGCAGAAGTGTATCAAGAAACACAACAGAAGGGCCTTCAATACCAACAACAGTGTGCTTGTATAGTGCCTTACTGTGACTGGGACTGTCAAGTTGGAAGATTTCAGTCATTCTGATGTGTGCACATTACCATAGTGTGAAGTAAATAAATATAGATACATACATACATACATATATACATAAATAGATTGTGTGTATATATATATATATATATATATATATATATATATATGTGTGTATATATACATATACATATATATACATATATATATATATATATATACACATATACATATACATATATATACATATACACATATATATATATATATATATATATATATATATATATATATATATATATATACATATATTTAAATAGCTGCTTGTAAAAAGCCTAATTTCCTCCTGAGGACAAATTAAAGTTTATCAATCATAGGCTACATTAATGGAGAGAAGGAGAACAGGAGGTATGTGGAGTACGTCTTCTGGTGCAGGCAGAAACACCTGCAGCTCAACATCAGCCGCCGGTGGACTACTGGGATACCAAAGAGTTTCTGAGACTTGTTATCATTCAGGCAGAGGATGTGTAAGAGGCGTAGAGCTACAAGTACCTGGGGGTTCATATAAACAGCAAACCGGACTGGTCTGACAACACAATGGCGTTATACAACAAGGGCCAGAGCAGACTGTACTTCCTGAGGGAACTCTGGTCTTTTGGTGTATGTGGCAAGCTACCAGAAATGTTCTACCTATGCTATTGTCTAGTGGGGAAGCAGCTTGAGTTCAAACAATGCAAAATGCCTGAACAAACCAATCAGGAAAGCCTGCTCAATTACAGGACTAGCCCTGAACCTACTGGAAACTGCTGTTTAAAAGAGACTGGTGGTAAAATTAGATGGCACCGTGAAAAACCCTCTCCAGAAGGCGTTCTCTTGGGACACTTTTATGCCGCGGGCTAATTCTATCATGGTGTGCTACAGTTAGGTTGCAACACACGAGATCTTTTCTGCCTGCTGCACTTAGACAATTCAGTGCTTCCTCCTGACATCCCAGACTTAGTACAGTGGTACCTCGGTTTAGGTCCTTAATCCGTTCCAGATCCTTGGACTTATACCAAACAGGATGTATACCAAACAAATTTTTCCCATAAGAAATAAAGGGAAAATGATTAACCCATTCCCATGAAAAAAATCCTATTGTTACTGGCATATTATACATTGATAGGGTTGTATAAAATAATTTAAACACTGCTTAAAACTAAAATACATAAATACAAAAGCAATTAGATGAAATAAATGACAATTTAACCTCACTTTACTTTTTAATAATGTCTGTTTTTCACAATCGTAGATACCGTCGTTCTCGGCATACGGTATGCAGCAGCCATGTCCCGGATATGCATGCCATCTACATACTTTTCAACAATCGATTCAAATTTACACGAAAAAACACAAAATCACGTGAAAATTCACAGAGAGTTATAGCGCGGGTTGTTCACCAAATGGTAGCAACTGGCGTACTGACGCTTGTGGGCAGTCGTGGCTTTGTCTCAAGAGAGGTAAACAAGGGTAGCACGCGGTGTTCTAGCACGCCGGTCGTATTCCAAAAAAAAATTGTATACCAATCAAACTTTTTCGCATCTAAACAGGAGGTACACCAAGTTGGACTTATTCCAAAGAGGACATACCTGTATACCGAGGTACCACTGTACTTATGTTCTGAAAGTTTGCTTGTACTCTTTTTTCTATTTCTGATTAATATATATTATTTACTGTTATTATCTATCGATTGATTGATTGTATGATTTGTCCTGCAAGTCTGTATCTTTGTTTTTTTATGTTTCTGCTGCTACATGCATCTAAATTTCTATTGGGATTGATAACATTTATTTAATCTAATTTAAGGTGCATGCATGTGTGACCCGACATTTTCGCGATAGACATATGCGCACCGACAAAATAGCACCGATTAAAATGTGCCGTCAAAATCGCGCCGACAAAATTGCGGAAGTTTCATTAAATATGAATTACTAGTTTAAAGCATATATAATAATGTTTATTTTAGAAGTCAATATTATGAGATGCACATGCCATCAGCACGGCACGCAGATAGTCCTTAATATCACGCCCTGCATATGCAGGAAGAATTGCAGCAAGGGCGTCCCACTCTCTTGGCCTCTCTCGCAATTTTGTCGTTGCGATTTTGTCGACGCTCATTTGTCGAAAACCAGTTAGCGGGTTTGTCGGCACTCATTTGTCCGTTGCGGCTTTGAAAGGGCGCATATGTCGGTGAACCCATGCATGTATGGCACTATATAATAGAATATAGAATGTGTAGCCATAGTCAAGACTCACAAAGTATCCTGGTTTGGTTCAACATACGGATTTGGGCATAGTGAATGCAGGCAGTGCTACCTCTGATCCGAAATGAGAGATTTGAGGTGGATCCATTAGTGTGAATGAGCAGGCAGGGAGATTAGAGTGCACAGAGCCGCACGGGTGAAGCCGAAGAAGACTGGATGGCTTTGGTGGGCCAGGCTGTGGATTAAACCTTAGGGAGCAATATTCCTTGCATTTCACCACAAGTCAAGTCGGGCAGCATGCACTGGTACAGCACGTTGCCACACCCACTACACGACGAAACAACTCGGGATCCTGGTTTGCAACCCCTCCAGGCAGACACGCAGTCCAGTCCCACCCTCCAGAAATCACCCTCTGTCAGCCGCAGCCAGGTGTTACGTGGTCGACCACTTGGCCTGGTCCAGCCACTCTGGTCCCCAACAATGGGGATCTTACGAGCCGGATCATCCTCGGGGAAATGTGCCACATGGCTGCAGTACCGTAACTGATGCTTCCTCACAATGCTGGTAATGTGCCTCATTCGGGAATCACAAAGTCAAACCAATGGTACCCAAGGATTTTCCAGAGAGACACAGTACCAAAGGATTCCAATATTCGTCTTAGGTCACTGGATAGCGTCTATGACTCACAAACAGGAAGCACCGGAACTCTAAAGACTTGGACCTTCGTCCAATGGCATAGATATCGAGAGTGCCACACACCCCTTTCCAGCGACCTCATGGCCCCCCATGCTCTCCTAATCCGTCTACTAACTTCATAGGGAAGAGTCACCAGAGACATGAACGTCACTGCCGAGGTAAGTAAACCTCTCAACAAGGTCGACACTTTTTCCACAAACACTGCTGATGGGCGTGCCCAAGAGGTCATTAAAGGCTTGGCTCTTTGGTTTTTATCAGGACCCTCACAAGCCCAGACACTAAGACCGCTCACTCAGTCTCTCGAGCTCCACGATCAGAGCCTCCATTGACTCCGTGAAGATCACAGCATCGTCAGCAAAGTCAAGATCAGTGAATCTCACCACAAACAACTTTAAACTCACCCAAATGATTTACTTACTTATTTATTTTAAACAGAGCTTTCAATTCTAAAATGAATTTCTGGGGCAAAACTAGATGTGAAATGTAACTTTGCTGTTTTGCTCATGCTGCACATACTGTACATTCTAAGAAACTATCGGAAACAACTGCCGGAAAGTTCCAGCTTAACGACAGGTACACTAAAGGCAAATAATATTTGTTTTTTTGAGGTGGTGGTACTTCGGATGATTGAAGGTCCAGATAATCAACAGTCTACAGTATTTTGATTTTTAAGTGCTACTTAGACACATACCAGTGTAGAATAACAGCCTAACAATGCAGTTGCATTTCTGAATTAAATTAGAGTGCTTGTCTATAGTGTTATTAACCATCATAAAGCACTTTATGAAGCAAACAAAACGACAATACAGCATCACAGATACAAACAGATTCCTACAATGAAATCACTACATAAACAAAAATACCAAGAGTGCCAGTCACAGAAACGCTGTACAAGGGAGCAGGCTATGGTGTTAAACCTGAATCTTTTCTAATAAGATGTTTTGTCCACATCTACCTTGAAGTGCTTTCTTTCCAGTTTGAGGTCTTCTGTCACCTTCAGACCAACCAGAAGAGCTAGGCCTAGTTAGCTCTTCATCACCTTTTGGGGACTGCTGCCATCAAGATCCCTAATTATTATACAAGATCTTTAATTATTTCATGACAGCCTACAATTTATTTTGACGCTTAAACCTACTATGCTGAGAAGTCAGGCCCCATCTTATGACCATATTCTTACTCTCTCTCACCCTGATGGAGATGGCTCTGCCACGACACTTTAAAATAACAAATTCCAGCCTTTAATAAAGAAACATATTTCCAGAATCTGCTTTGTAATTAAAAGAAAAAAATGTCTCTGGATGTGCCATGAGAAGTACCCACCTGCTCTGGGGCTCCTCTCCTGCAGGGATGAGACAGGCTTTCTCAAGGAGCTCCATCTCTTCTGTTCTCTGGGCCTTTTCCTGGATCCGTATTCCAATTTGTGGAACCTCAGTTGACGGCTCTGGCCTTGGAAGTGTGGTGATGGCACCTAAATTCTTTGATTTGACAACCTGAAAAAATACATATATACATAGTTAATATGAAATAGGTATATATGATTGAAAACCAGTAAATTGCCCAGCCTGTTAAGTAGAAGACACCGACTTGTTATGCATTACACTAAGAAATGCAGTAACAGTGAATGGAGGTGACCAGGAGAAGAAACGTCCATAAACTAGACAGACATTTAGCAACCAAAAGTTCATCAAATCACTCTCTGTCCCTAAAACAATAATCCAAAGTCGTAGTCTTTAAATAAGAAACAAGTAATGACGAATAATCTATCTGTGAACTAGACACTTGCAAGAGGGTTTTTATCCGTAAACTCGGATGAAGACAGATATTAAGTGCTGGCTTAAAACACTGCACCAGCGATGTCACACTGGATCCCAAAATGGAGGCACCCATGATGAAAATAAAAGGTACATCGTTTGTTTCTTGTTTTCCCGGTGCTCGTGTCCGAGATGTAATGAAACGTGCGCCAGCAGTCTACGAGAAACACAAGGAGAGGGCAGTTGGATCAATCGTCTTGCATGCCGTAAGCGATATAAGGCACCGACAATCAGAAATCCTGAAGGCTGACTTCGCAGCTCTGATTAGAGACACGAAGGAGAGGACCCCATCGGCAAAGATCTTCGTCTCGGGTCCACTACCTCTCGTCAGACGATCCAACGAGTACTACAGTCGTCTGCTAGGGTTGAACAACTGGCTACAGGGTTTCTGCAAGAAGAAGGATGTCGGCTTCATCAACAATTGGAATCTCTTTTTGGAAAGGCCGCGTCTCTTCAAGCGTGATGGCCTGCATCCGAACAGTTTCGGTGCCCGGGTCCTCTCCGAAAACATATCGAAGGTAATTCGTTTTTCTTGACTATCTATCTCTGCTCTTAACCCCGTCCGAAATAATACTGTTGTGCCAGGACATGATGAATGTTTAATAGAGTCTTCCGTTAAAGTTCACACCATTAATACTGTAATAAGCAATCTCAATGCACGTAGAAAACCTAGGAAATACGGCATAAACTCCAATAATCTAATTAAAATCACTATTTTAGAGGAACAATGTATTAAAACTATAAAACAGATCAGATTAAACAAAAATATACACAGAGCGCTAATAATAATAATTTAGTTCCTATTCCAAATAACAATAACGCACATAGTACTCATCTCTGCACCTCCAAACATTAAATATGGCACTATTAAATGTCAGAGCTTTAACTAACAAAACGTTTTTATCAACGATCTTATTAGTGATAAAAATAGATCTTATTGCACTAAATGAAACATGGCTGAATTCAGATGCGCGTCAGTTTTAATCGAATCTGCCCTCCGGATTACAGTTTTACTCATTCAAACCGCCAGGGAAAAGGGGCGGATTGGCTAACATTTACTCGAGCGATTAAAATGTAAAGATGTCAGTTTTGGTAAGTTCAAGTCCTTTGAGTATCTCGCCGTTGTTATTCATGGAGATTCTCAAGTTCTAGTACTATCCGTGTATAGACCTCCTAAATATAACGTCGTTTTTGAGGAATTCTCTGACTTAATGTCAATTTTAATTACTAATTATGACACACTCCTAATAGTTGGCGACTTTAATTTTCATATAGATAATCAGTGTGATCTAAAAGTAAAAGAATTTATGAACCTCCTGGATTCTTTTGATTTGAGACAACTCATAAATCAGCCTACACATAAAGCAGGTCATACATTAGACTTAGTGATTACTAAAGGACTGAAAGTTGATATAAAACAGATCATTGATATTGGTCTATCAGACCATTTTCTTCTACTTTTTAATATAGAAATAATGATAAAAACACTCATGAGAAGCATATTGTTAAAAACGCTTCTTTGATTCGCAGCAGCTTTAAAACTTACAAACATTTTAAGCAATCAGTCCGTTTATAGTGCCAGCTATAATAGCGAGGACAATGTAAATAGTAAGGTGGAAAGATTTAATTCTAAAGTGAGAGCTGCTGTTGACATAGTTGCACCTGAAAAGACAGTGAAAAAATCTTCTAGCATTGTTATACCATGGAAGACCCAAAGAGTGTCTGATTTAAAGAGAACATGCCGTAGAGCTGAGCGTCAATGGAGGAAGAGTAAACTTACTATCCACCACGAAATATTAAAAGTCAAAATAACAGAATACAATAACACTGTCCGTCTTGAGAGACGCTGCTATTTCTCTAATATTATAAATAACAATGCTAGTAATCCTAGAGTCTTATTTTCAACAATTGATCGCCTACTAAACCCAGGTAGCTCAAAGGAATGCCTCCTAAGTGCTTCCAGTGAAACCTGTGAGGCTGTCGCTGTATTTTCAATCAAAAATTAATGATATTAGAAATAACATAGTATATCTCCCCAACACTAAGGATCCCCTAAACCCCAACATCCTGTTATAAACAAATTAAACTCTTTCACTAGGATAGATTTACCTGATTTACAAAAATAATATCTCAATTAAAACCCTCCACCTCGTCCTTGACCCGATACCAACAAGGTTTTTCAAAGAAGTATCAGGCGTGCTAATTGATAATGTTCTTGACATAGTAAATTCGTCACTAGATACTGGGGTCTTCCCAGACTGTCTTAAGACTGCTGTAGTTAAACCCCTACTTAAGAAACATAATCTTGACCCCTCGCTCTTGAAAATTTTAGACCCATCTCTAACCTGCCTTCTTAAGTAAAGTTCTAGAGAAGGCAGTCATTATGCAGTTAAATGACCACCTAAATAAACATGCTATTCTTGATAAATTTCAGTCAGGTTTTAGAACAAATCACAGCACAGAAACTGCACTCGTTAAAGTAGTAAATGACTTGCGGGTAAATGCAGACAGAGGCCATTTATCTGTTCTCATCCTCTTAGATCTGAGTGCTGCATTTGACACCATTGATCACAACATTCTTAGAAATCGCCTTAGTCAATGGGTGGGCCTCTCTGGCAGTGTCTTAAATTGGTTTGAATCCTACCTGACAGGGAGAAAATATTTTGTTAGTTGTGGGAATTACAACTCGAAGACACATGATATCCAATATGGTGTTCCACAAGGCTCTATCCTGGGTCCGCTGTTATTCTCAATCTACATGCTTCCGTTAGGTCAGATTATCTCAGGGCACAACGTGAGCTACCACAGCTATGCTGATGACACACAGCTGTACTTATCAATAGCACCTGATGACCCTGATTCTATTGATTCACTAACACAATGTCTGACTAGTATCTCAGAATGGATGAATAGTAATTTTCTCAAGTTAAATAAAGAGAAAACTGAAATTTTAGTGATCAGCAATAATGGATACAATGAGGCTATTAGAAATAAACTGGATACATTAGGATTAAAAGTCAAGACGGAGGTAAAAAGCTTAGGGGTGATTGTTGACTGTAATCTGAATTTTAAATCACATATTAATCAGATCATTAGGACAGCATTTTTCACTTAAGAAACATAAGTAAAGTTAGACCTCTTATATCACTGAAAGATGCTGAGAAATTAGTTCACGCGTTTGTTTTCAGTCGACTAGATTACTGTAACGCACTCCTCTCAGGACTACCCAAAAAAGATATAAATCGTTTGCAACTAGTGCAGAATGCAGCTGCTAGAATCCTAACTAGGAAAAGAAAATCAGAACACATTACTCCAGTTTTGATGTCACTACACTGGTTACCTGTGTCATTCAGAATTGACTTTAAAATTCTGCTTATGGTTTATAAAGCCTTAAATAATCTCGCCCCATCTTATATATCGGAATGTCTGACACCTTATATTCCAAATCGTAACCTCAGATCCTCAAATGAGTGTCTCCTTAGAATTCCAAGAACAAAACTTAAAAGAAGTGGTGAGGCGGCCTTCTGCTGTTATGCACCTAAAATCTGGAATAGCCTGCCAATAGGAATTCGCCAGGCTGATACAGTAGAGCACTTTAAAACACTGCTGAAAACACATTACTTTAACATGGCCTTTTTATAACTTCATTTTAATCGTAATTTAACTTAATCCTGATACTCTGTATGTTCAATTCATCATAACAACTATTCATGGTGGCTCTAAAATCGGTACTGACCCCTACTCTCTTTTCTGTTTCTTTTTCCGGTTTCTTTGTGGTGGTGGCCTGCACCACCTCCACCTACTCAAAGCTTCATGATGCTCCAACAATGATGGACGGATTAAAAGGCAGAAGTCTACGTGACCACCATCATCATCAAGCCCTTCCGTGAGAATCCTAAATCCAAAGAGGACTGTTTCATTTATGTTAGGTAGAATGCCCAGAGGGGACTGGGCGGTATCATGGTCTGGAATCCCTACAGATTTTATTTTTCTCCAGCCGTCTGGAGTTTTTGTTTTTCTGTCCCCTGGCCATTGAACCTTACTCTTATTCGATGTTAATGTTGATTTATTTTTTATAATTATGTCTTTCATTTTTCTATTCTTTAATATGTAAAGCACTTTGAGCTACTGTTTGTATGAAAATGTGCTATATAAATAAATGTTGTTGTTGTTGTTGTTGTTACATATTTCTGCCATAAACTTGAATCCTAGCAAAAAAATAAAAACACAAAAATCAGTTTCAGTGACCCAAAAGTCTTCAACAGGAAGTAAACCTCAGCAGAAAGAACTTTATAAAAAAAACATATTAAAAAAAAACAAAAAAAAACCTATGGCAATTCTGAATGTCCAAAGAGACTGGACCTAAAAAGTGGTGCTGCCTGCGATCTCACCCAGCGTGTATTCCAACACATGAAGCTGAAATCCCCGTTGTGCTGCCTTCTTTTATTTTTTTTTATCAAATCCAGTGTGTGCACATCCCCATCTAACACAAAGTACGAGAGATCCTGGAAATGCTAACCTGGGAAATTCACACTCTACAATGAAACCCAAAGACAATGCAGTGATGAACAAAAGCAGCTTGAAATGAACACTCGCAGCCCGTACACTACACTGCATGAAAACACTTTCAGAAACTGGACAAGTTACGCAGGCTGTTGTGTGGGCCCCATGTCCTAGGCCAGTAAGGTCACCTTCAGTACTGTAGTCACATTTCCATTTGTCATCTCCATGAAGTCCAGAGACAAAGGGGAAACTGCTGCCGTTCACCACATAGGATTGTTGTTCTTCTGATGCGGCAATATGAGGAGCGGGCAGGTAACAAGAGAAGAGCATTAGACACACCTGTCTGCCTCAAACTGAACAGCAGTGGGTGTTGAAAGGTCATTCACACTGGACTGTGTGACTTGGAGTGTCAGGTCAGCAAATGTCACTTCTTCTTGGTGAGTGGAGGGAGATACTGTATGTCACGAATATCTGGCCTTTGCAGAGGCTGCATCCTATAGCAATCCAGGGCCTACAGCATTGAGACAGAGCTACTGCGTATAATGGACAGAATGGACAAAACGCTGTATAAGTCAAGTCAAGTCAACTTTATTTATAAAGCACTTTACTTACAACAGCCGCTGACCAAAGTGCTGAACATAGGCTAAAATAAATTTAAACAAAACAAACTAATAAATAAGTAGATAAAATACAATCAAATAAAACAAATTAAAACATAGTAAAAACAACTAAACAGAGTTAACACAGAGTAACATCAACTGCCACACAGGATCAAACGCCAAACCAAAAAGATTGGTCTTAAGAGCAGACTTAAAAATGGGCAGTGAGGAGGCCTGTCTAATGTGGATCGGCAGTGAATTCCAGAGCCTTGGAGCCACAACAGAAAAAGCCCTATCCCCCCCTGAGCTTTCGGTGAGTCCTAAGAACATCCAGAAGCAGCTGACCAGCTGATCTGAGTGAGCGGGAAGGAGAGTGCATATGCAGCAGCTCAGCGAGGTAGGGCGGAGAACGGCCATTTAAGGACTTAAAAACAAATAAAAGAATCTTAAAATGAACTCTAAACTGAACAGGCAGCCAGTGCAGTGAGGATAATATAGGTGTGATGTGCTCATTCTTTCGCGTGCCAGTTAAAAGGCGTGCAGCAGCATTTTGCACCAGCTGCAGCCGAGACAGGGTGGACTGGCTAACACCAACATACAACGAATTACAATAATCCAATCGGGTTGTAATTAAGGCGTGGATTACTGTTATAAATTGATCTTTGGAAAGAATGTTTTTTATCTTCGCCAAACGTCTTAGCTGAAAAAAAACAGATTTCACCACCGCACTGATCTGACCGTCCAGTCTAAGATTCTCATCTATCCTAAAACCCAAATTTGTAATGACAGTACCATATTGTGCAAGGGGACCCAAATCCACAGGAGCAGAAGTAGAAAAAGACCCACTGGTGCCCCCAGGACCAAAAACTATAACCTCGGTCTTATTTTCATTAAAACTTAAAAAATTCACTGCCATCCAAGCTTTCACCTCTTCTAGGCACATAACCAACATTTGTATGGAGTAAGCATCCTTGCGTTTGAGGGGTACATATACTTGAGTATCGTCTGCATAACAATGGAAAGCAATTTTATGCTTTCTAAGAATAGAGCCAAGAGGTAGGAGATACAACGAAAATAGCAAAGGACCAAGTATGGAGCCTTGCGGAACCCCACACGATAGTGAAGCAGAGGAAGATCTAAACTCATCCAGCCTCACTGAAAAAGATCTCTGAGTCAAGTACGATTTAAACCACGCCAAGGCAGTACCACGAATGCCCACACAGTTTTCCAGACGAGATAATAAAATACTATGATCTATAGTATCAAAGGCAGCTGCTAAATCGAGCAGAACTAAAATCACATAATCCCCTGAGTCTGTTGCCAAAAAGATGTCATTAAAAACCTTCAGTAATGCGGTTTCAGTACTGTGAAATGGCTTAAAACCAGATTGAAACACTTCGAGTACATCACTTTCATCTAAAAAGGCTTTCAATTGAATATACACACTTCTCTCAAAATTTTGGAGAGAAATGGAAGCTTGGAAATCGGTCTAAAATTGGATAGTACAGTGGGATCTAGGCTTGGTTTTTTGATCAATGGTTGCACTATGGCATGTTTAAACAAATTAGGAACTATGCCTGAGGAAAGGCTACTATTGATAATAGCAAGAACAGATGGTCCTAAAACAGAAATAATCTCTTTAAAAAGAGAAGGTGGGACAACATCAAAAGGAGAACCTGAGGGCTTCAATTGACCAATAATCTCATATAGACAGGATAGAGTCACCGGCTCAAACTGATAAAAAACAGCAGAGCAGGGGAGAACGGCTAAGGGGTCATAAACAGTGAGAGGTATATGAGCCCTAACATTATTCACCTTATCCACAAAAAAGTGCAAAAATTTCTCACATGTCTCAAAAGAGGGGTCCAAGCAGATATTCTGTGGAGCATTTAAAACCCTATCTATAGTGTCAAATAACACACGAGGCTTATGACAGTTTGACAGAATAATATTTGACATGTACGCTCTTTTGGCGTCTTTCACAATAAACTGATAACGACGCCAGCAGTCTTTTAATATTTGAAACGATACATGCAAATTGTCCTTTCTCCATTTGCGCTCAGCTCTTCGGCACTCGCGTCTGACAGCACGAGTTGTGTCATTCAACCAGGGCTCGGATTTCATTTTAGGCTGTCTGGTTTTTAATGGAGCCACAGCATCTAAAACAGTTCGGCAGGTGGAATGAAACCAGGAGCAGAGCTCCTCCGTATCGGAGGACGCAGATTCAGGAAGATCCCATTGACTAAACAAAGCAGAAAAATATACAGCAGTGGATGGATTAATGACACGACAGCGCCGCGCAGAAGCGCGGGGTTTACCAGCTTTACAAGGCAAGGTGATGTCAAATATTACAGGCTTATGATCTGAAAACACTGTGTCCAAAATTGTCAAATTCGCCACAGAAAAGCCAAGCGATAAGACAAGATCCACCGTGTGCCCAAGTTCATGCGTCGGTCCAGACACCCACTGCATAAAACTAAAAGAGTCAATTAGACTTAAAAAGTCCTTCACCATCGGTTTATCAGGACAGCATACATGTATATTAAAATCTCCAAGAATAAGGACTCGATCATATTTAGGCACAATTTCAGCCAGCAAGTCTGAGAAATCATTGAGAAAGTCCTTATTATATTTAGGAGGCCGATAAATCACAGCAAACAACACTGGGAGCGAGCAACCTAGCTCAAATAAACTCAAAGCTAGAAGGAGAAGATGATAAAGAAAGCTGCTTACATGTATATTTATTAAGAAAAACAGTTGCAATTCCTCCACCTCGGCCTGATGTCTGAGGAGAATTAAAGTAAGCACAGTCCATAGGTAAAAGCTCTGAGAAAACGCTGGACTCACCAACATTCAACCAAGTCTCCATCACACAAAGAAAATCCAGTCCATTGGAGATGAAGAAATCCTTAAGAATAAAAGTTTTATTTGACAGGGATCTAGCGTTTACCAGACCAATCCTGGCAGGAGCCGGTGTCATCGGGGCGCCTGCATTCCGAAGAGGCCGCAGATTTCCCAAAACCGCTCCGCGTTGTCGGGGGTGGGAATAGTAAGAACAGCTGGGCTGTGGCAGCCGGGAGAACTCCTCCGATCGGGCCACAGGTACCAACCAGGTGTAAGCAGGATCCCAAAGATGTCGGGGAGAAAAGAGGCTATAAATGCATCTGAATACAATCAGAGACCTGGCAGAGAAGGCCTTCAGCCTCACCAGCCTACCGCTGCGTTTACCCCGGCGACGATGGCGCCTCCTACGGTAAGGTGGAACTGGAGCACGACGGAGAAAATCGGGAATGTCCGACAAAAGCGATGGCAAAGTTTCCTGGGCACCATCATAACACTTTTCCTCAGGAAAACTTTGCAGTTCAAAAAGAGTTTGGCGATCAAACACCAGGAGAGCATCAACATCTAGGGCAGTAAAAGTCAAAAGCAACTCAAACATAACCAGAACTGGCAAAGCAAAACGGCATGCCACACACACAGGCGCCATCTTGATTGTATAACTGAAAGGCAGATGTAGGTATCTGCAATGGCGATTGTGCAGTCTCACAAGACATTGTACAAAGTAAGTAATAAACTTCTCAGTCACTAAACTGTTCAGAACAGCCCTCAGCTCCTCTTCTTAAGCAGTTTTTATTTGGTTTGTCAATATTCTATTATCCTGCGGTGGGTTGGCACCCTGCCCAGGATTGGTTCCTGCCTTGTGCCCTGTGTTGGCTGGGATTGGCTCCAGCAGACCCCCGTGACCCTGTGTTCGGATTCAGTGGGTTGGAAGATGGATGGATGGATGGAATACTCTATTATATGCAGCATGTCCATACTTATCTAGAAGCATCTTGTTTCGCACATTATGCAAAACTGTCTTTGTGCTGGGTGCCGCACGCTCATTTCCAGCTAAGGGGTGAACCAACTGTCTCTCCAGTGTGTGGGTGCATGTCCAGCCTGAAATGTCCCGTTTGGCAGTGGGGCTTGAAAGTCATCACCCGTTCTAAAATGAGGACTGACAGTTTTGCTTTTATGTTTTAAATTGTATCGTTACAATTTTACTTCAAGCCTTCACCAGCTAAGGTAATTTAGTACAAGAGGAGATATCAAAAGTCCAGGACCACTTGTTGCCCTTCAAGGTAACCAAGGTAGTAAAAACAACCAAAAAATCAATTTAAGGATGTCATCGTTCACAAGACATTACACTGCATTTTGAGTTCCACCCACCGTTAAGGGCCATCGTACAAAATTTAGAAAGGCCGCGACGAAAGCCCACGTATGCTCCTTGAACTTCAAGGAATTGACACAGAAGTGTGTTTGAAAGATGTGTGGAAAGAAGAGGACTGTACATAGAAAATTAATTTTTTTTCAATGGTCTGCTGGTCTCATGGTAGATAGCGGCGCTAGAGGAAGTGCAGTACACCGTACCGAGTCATGAGGTGTAGGTCATCTGCATGTTCTTTTTGTGGTATTGTTGCTTGTCCTTTATCACCTTCAGAGCTGTTCAATTCTAAACCGTTGGCTGAAAGTCCTCAATGTTGCTGTGTCACAGAGGGGATGTGAAGTGTTGTTCATAATGGCACTCCGTTTTTTGTTTTCATTTTCTCCTCCTGGAGGTCCAGAATGTGTCTCATAACTGAGCCTGCCAGCTTAATTAGCTTGTTGATTCGGTGGGCCTCTCTTGATGTGATGTCACCAGCCCAGCTCACCACAGACTGGCCATCACAGAGTTGTGGAAGATGTGAAGGATGTCCCTTCTCACATTAAAGGAAAAAGAGCCAGCTCTGCCTTTTCTTAAATAAACTGCTTGAAAAAATGAGACGACCCCCAAAACAGGAATGAATGGTTTAACATTTGGCTACGGTCAGTGTCACTACTGGTATCATGAGGTGATACCTGGACCCTACAGAGCTGGCACAGGTAGTCCAAATTCTCCAGGATGGCAGGAACATCAATACGTGGCACTGCCAGGTGGTTTGCTGTGCGTCGTCCAGCACAGTCTCAAGGGCATGGAGGAGATTCCAGGAGATAGACAGGCAGTTCCTCTAGGAGAGCTGGACAGGGCCCCTTGTAGAAGGTCCTTAAACCATCAGCAGGACCCACCGGTATCTGCTCGTTTGGGCAACGAGGAACAGGATGAGCACTGGCAGAGCCTACAAAATGACCTCCAGCAGGCAGGTGTGAATGCCTCTGGCCAAACAATCAGAAACAGACGTCATGAGGGTGGCCCGAGGGCCTGACAATGTCCTCTAGTGGGCACCGTGGAACTCGATTGGAATTTGCCATAGAATACCAGAATTGGCAGGTCCACCACTGGCACCCTGTGCTTCTCACAGATGAGAGGAGGTTCACTCTGAGCACATGTGACAGACGTGAAAGGGTCTGGAGAAGCCGTGGAGAACGTTTTGCTGCCTGTAACATCGTTCAACATGACTGGTTTGGTGGTGGTTCAGTGATGGTCTGGGGAGGCATATCCATGGAGGGACACACAGACCTCTACAGGCTAGACAATGGTGGGCACTGCAGGACTGCCATTAGGTATTGAGATAAAATCCTTGGACCCATTGTCAGACCCTATGCTGGCTCCTCTTGGTGCTTGACAATGCCCGGCCTCATGTGGCGAGAGGATGAAGGAATTGATATCATTGACTGCCCCCACACTCACTCGCCTGACCTCAATCCAACAGAACACCTCTGGGTGGGACATTATGTTTCAGTCCATCCGACACCTCAGACTGTCCTCAGACTGTCCAGGAGCTCAGTGATGCCCTGGTCCAGATCTGGGAGGAGATCTCCCAGGACACCATCCGTCATCTCATTGTGACGTTGTCAGGGATGCATAGAAGCACATTTGGGGCATACAAACTACTGGGTACGATTTGGAGTTGCTGCAATGACATTTTGGCAAAATGGACTTGCCTGCCTGCCGCATCATTTTTTTCACTTTGATTTTCGGGGTTTCTTTCAGTTGAGCCCTCTGTATGTTGATAATTTTCATTTCCACCAAACGATGTTTCATTCTCTCGTTCCTAACACATTACCCAGTTCATAGCAGTATAGATATCAGCATTTTTTTCCCCATTGAGAGCGGATGTGTTTTCAGTGTTCTTTTAATTTTTTTGAGCAATATAGTTCCCCTTTGTTCCAAGACAAGTCCAACTTGTCATTAATATAGACTCCAAAGCTCTTGTAGGTAGGAGTGCACCTCGTCTATATCCACTCAACTGAATAGTGACAAGACATAGAGGTTCTCTCGAGCAGCAAAAGTCAATAAGCAGTCCTTTAGTTTTGCTGATGTTAAGATGCAGGTAATTCTTTCTTCACCAAGAAAAGCCAAGCAAAATGACTCCTTTTATTGGCTAAGTAAAAAGATTACAACATGCAAGCTCTTGAGGCAACTCAGGCCCCCTTCTTCAGGTGAGATGTAATACAGAAACTGGAGTTCCCTGTGTTTATATACACACCATAGGACAAGAAACAACATTGGTAAATCTTTAAATGAAAAATCTTAAATGTAAAAAATTAATAGATTCCTTCAGGCTAAGATTAATTTAACAAGAGAGAGAACTATGATGTCTGGTCAAGATCTTTGGATAAGATGACTGTCCAACAAAGTCCTTTCAAGTTTGTGATGAGTTTTTCAAACCAATGTGGGTCTGTAGTCAGTCCTCATACCTGGCCATAAGACCCATGTCTCTATTCAAGCCATGTTGTAATGTATTAAATTTTAACATGAGCTTAACTTCCAATTCTTTTCTCTCATGCTGTGTTTTGAAGTTGCCCATAAGCACTGGGACTTTAAAGTCCCTCTCACAGTGTCCATGGCACACCCTAGTACTTCACCAAGAAATATAGTTCTCCCCCCGACTCCTCTCCTTTGTCTCACCCCCCTAATCAATTCACCCCATAAGTGCAGAATTATCTGAGAATTTCTGCAAGTGACCTTAACTGCAGTTACATTTATAGTGTGAAGTGAATGAAATCAACCTGGGAGGCTGAAAACAGGAGATGAGCCATGGTAGCTGTTGTTATGCATTGACTTTTTTTAGGTTTGGGGATCAGACAATAACATGGAAGTCAGCAACCAAGCAAAGGTTGTAACCAAAAGCCCATCCTATCATTTTAGCAAAGTCAAAATCAAGTCAAACAACGTATTTGAGAATGAACGTGCCTACTGCTAAACATGAGTCAAGTCATAGCAGGTGGACAATAGATGGACACCACCTACAAGTTACCTCATAAATCAACTTCAGGGCTGTAGCATATTCATATGTAACAGATGAAAACAGAGGGTAGTGGGAATCAGAAATAATTTCAAATCAGCGTGGTGTCACAGAACAGAATATTTGACTTTGCTAGTGTTTTCTTTTATTGGCTAATTAAGATTACAATATACAAGCTTTCGAGGCAAGGACCCTTCTTCAGGCAAGGGGCCAGAGTTGCCCTGAAAGCTTGTATATTGTAATCTTTTCAGTTAGCAAATAAAAATGTGTCATTTTGCTTGACTTCTCACTACATTCATAATGGCTAACACCCTAGTATTAGTGTTTTGTTATTAGACATACTATTGACAGTAGTTATTTAAAAAAAAAAAAAAAAAAATATGTGCATATGTAGAACCCTAAATATCTGAATCTCTCTCAACGACTAGTGCTTCACCAATCATCTTCTATAACTAAATGCACTTGATTAGTATATTAAAGTTACAACCTGACTTTACATCGATGTCAGGAACACATTGATGAGTTTTCACTGTGGCAGTCCTTGTGTTAATAGTAAGAAGTCAGGAACCAAGTCAAAAAATTAAGAGCAAAGCACAAGCACAGCGAGTAGTTTCACCGAATACTGAAACAAATCCGGAATTTACACGTTGGCTTTTATGTGGTCACTCTGATGATATCACACACGTACCCCAGAACATTCCTAACAAAAGACTATACTAACAATAAAAAAACGTCCATTGAAAGAAAAAAGTTACATCAGGGAATAATGTGAAATAAACTTCAACCTCTTAAAAACATTTTTAGGAAGGACATAAACATGAGAATGAGTAAAAACCCTGATTAGGTGCCCGCTTTGTCAGAATACTAGAAACACACAGAATAATCAAATAAAAAACACCCTCATAAAAGGTGTAGAGGGGCTGCAAATTTCCAGTGGTCAGCAGTAGGCCACCTAAAAAGATGACCTGCACTTTTGCAGTATGACTGTCACTCTGTTTTAGGAGGACGTACCACCACAGCCTTATGCCACCATAACAGCAGCACTTTTCCCACATAATTCCAGAGAGCCTTATGGACTTATAATGCCATTCAGATAAAACATTCAACTTGCTTGTGCAATCTCTCTCTCTCTCCTTTAATAACAAGGGACACCTGAAAGACTCAAAAGGTATGTAATAGGGGGCGCTGCTGCTGCTAACAGACTCCTCTCCTTCTCCTTCTTCAGCTCAGAGAGGACAGTCCCGAGGCTATCTAGCCATCCCCCTTCTGGAGGATCCAGTATAATTGGAAGACAACGCTGAATGTTGGCATCTCATTTGGACATGAACCATAGAGAAGGATGGAGCTGCTGAGGCTGTTTTCGACTGTTGTAATCACAGAGGCAATTTGTTCATTTCAGCACCATTGAAGGCCTAGTTACTTTGTATGTTATAAGAATAAAAGGGGCAACCCGGTTTGCACCCCAGCAGTTCACAAGGGCTAAGAATATTTCTCCCATAGTGTCTTTTATACCCACCTAATCAAACAGTGCCTGTAATGTGCTCTAAAATAGACACAAACTTACAAACACTTTTAAAATGTATCTACCAATATGATTTTAGTCTTTGTTCATCTATTTGGAACAGTTGAGCTTTATACCCTTTTTTAATTCTTTTTAAAACTTCCATCTAAGAGGATTTCAAAACATCAAGTTTTTTAATCTCTGCCTGCGTCACTGTTAGTCATAATAAAATAGTTCTCAACAGTTTGTTTTAGATTGGTTACTTGTTTGGGTTTCCTTGATTTTGTATTTACTGTACTTAAAACTTTTATTCTGCTTGTGCTGCATTTGGTGTAAAGGTGGGATATCTGATGACAAACAAAGTGAATCTCCACGGTCAACTGGCCATAGTTCAACAATGAATTAATGGACGGGTAGTGCCAAGCTCCATTTGCAATCATCAGTTACAAACTACTGCCATCCCTTCACATTCCCAAGGGTTAGGAAAAGAAGACCACTGTGAATGTGAAATTTCATAAATACTGGGGCCCCCCCTAACTGTAGTAGGGTATTTTAATTTGTTTGATTACTTTAAGGCTCGTTTTTACTTACTCCGCTGGGGAAACTAACACCGGCACCCGTGTGCACTTGCCATAAAAAGCTAACTGGCAATTAGCAGAGTGGTAAGTGTATTGTGTCAGCTGGGGTAGGCCGAATGAATTAAAAGAAAAAAAACGAAGAGAGAAAAAGAAACTGGAAGATAGGAAATCAAGAAGTAAGCTGAGAAGGATGCCTAGAGTTCAATGCGAGTAAACACAGGAGACAGACGGTGAGAGTGCGAGTGAAAAAGAATGTGAACATGAGTGTGTGCGAGCAAATGCAAAGTGCGAACCTGCTGGCAGAAGATGTCCGGATCTGCTGAATAACAATGAAGGCACTGAAGGCAAAAGGCAGCTGACAAACTCCCCACAGTTTCTTTTCAACAAAAATAACCTTTAATGTTAACAACATAGCAGCCACTTACACTAAATTGCTCTATTTGAGTACAAAAGGAGGTTCTGCTCAAGCTTTATAACACACTGGTGAGGCCTCATCTGGAGTCCTGGGTGCAGCTTTGGTCTCCAGGCTGCTAAAAAAGGACGTAACATCACAAGAAAAGGTCTAGAGAAGAGCGACTAGGCTGATTCAGGGCTATAGGGGATGAGTTATGAGGAGAGATTAAAAAAGCCAAGCCTTTACAGTTGATGGAAAAGAAAATTAAGAGGAGTCCTGACTGTTTAAGATTATGAAGAGAATTAGTCCAGTGGATCGAGATGATGACCTTAAAATGAGTTCATTAAGAGCGGACTGGGCAGTCTAATGGTCTGGACCCCCTGCAGATTTTATTTTTTTCGGCTGGAGTTTTTTTTTGTTTTTTCTGCCCACCCTGGCCATTGGACCTTACTCTTATTCTATGTTAATTAATGTTGACTTATTTTTATTTTCTTATTGTGTCTTTTATTTTTCTATTCTTCATTATGTAAAGCACTTTGAGCTACTGTTTGTATGAAAATGTGCTATAGAAATAAATGTTGTTATTGTTGTATTAAGAACACGGGAACACAGATGGAAACTTGTTCAAGGGAAATTTTGCACATACATTGGGAAGAAAACCACAGACACTTGGAATAACTAAGTAAGTAGTATGGTAAACAGTAGGGATTTTCAAAACTAGACTTGCATTTAATTCTTCCAAAATAACAATATAGGTCAGGCAAGCCTTGGTGGGGTGAATGGACTATTGTAATCCAGATTGTTCCAATGAATATTATAACTAATATTTACATTGTGAGCTGGGGGGGGCTGATCACACCCCTACAGATTACAAAAGATGCTGAAAGACTTCCTTCACATTACTCCCTTGCTTGCTGGGCTTACTTGCGGCAGATCTGTTGCACGATCCACGTGGTACTTTGCAGACTTAAAAGTCCGAACAGCTCCTGTTAATTTTGGATTGTTTGCCTTTCTTTCTCTCTCTCTCTGACCTTCCCTGCTCCTGACACGCACATGTGAAAAAGATTGGGAACCCCTCTTAATTCTTTGGATTTTTGTTTCTCATTGGCTAAGCTTTCAAAGTAACAACTTCCTTTTAATATACGACATGCCTTATGGAGACACTAGGATTTTAGCAGTGACATTAAGTTTATTGGATTAACAGAAAGTATGCAAAAATTGGACAGGTGCATAAATTGTGGCACCCCAACAGAGATATGACATCAATACTTAGTTGAGCCTCCTTTTGCTCCTTTGACCCTCTAGACGCTGTCCTCCTATAGTCTCTGATGAGTGTCTGGATTCTGGATGTTGGTATTTCTGACCATTCTTCATACAAAATCTCTCCAGTTCAGTTCAATTTGATGGACAGCCTGCTTCAAATCATCCCATAGATTGTCGATGATATTTAAGTCAGGCGACTGTGACGGCCATTCCAGAACATTGGACTTCTCCCACTGCATGAATGTCTTTGCAGATTTCCAACTGTGTTTTGGGTCATTGTCTTATTGGAATATCCAACCTCTGCGTAACTTCAACTTTGTGACTGATGCCTGAACATTATCCTGAAGAATTTGTTGATATTGGGTTGAATTTATCTGACCCTCGACTTTAACAAGGGCCCCAGTCCCTGAAGTAGCCACACAGCCCCACAGCATGATGGGACTTACACCCGCTACCTACTGTCAAATTTGGTGGTTTTCTTGGAATATGGTGTTCTTCTTCCGCCATGCAAAGCGTTTTTTGTTCTGACCAAATAACTCCATTTTTGTCTCATCAGTCAAAAGCACTTTGTTCCAAAATGAATCTGGCTTGTCTAAATGAGCATTGGCATACAACAAGCGACTCTGTTTGTGGCGTGAGTGTAGAAAGGGCTTCTTTCTCATCACCCTGCCATACAGATGTTCTTTGTGTAAATTGCGCTGAATTGTAGAACGATGTACAGATACACCATCTGCAGTGAGATGTTCTTGCAGGTCTGTGGAGGTGATCTGTGGGTTGTCTGTAACCATTCTCACAATCCTGCTCATGTGCCGCTCCTGTATTTTTCTTGGCCTGCCAGAACTGCTGGGTTTAACAGCAACTGTGCCTGTGGCCTTCCATTTCCTGATTCCATTCCTTACACTTGAAACTGACAGTTTAAACCTCTGAGATGGCTTTTTTTAGCCTTCCCCTAAACCAGGAAACTCAACAATCTTTGTTTTCAGATCTTTTGAGAGTTGTTTTGAGGATCCCTTGCTGTCTGTCACTCTTCAGAGGAGAGTCAAAGGGAAGGAGGCACAACTTGTAATTGACCACCTTAAATATCTTTGACCACTCATGATTGGACACTCCTGTCTGTGAAGTTCAAGGCTTGACAAGCTCATCCTACCAAGTAGTCAGCATTGAGCAGTGACAGGCATTCAAATCAGCACAATGACAAGGGGACCCACATTTTTGCACAGCCAGTTTTTCACATTTGATTTAATTTCATACAACTAAATACTGCGTCACTAAAAATCTTTGTTTGGAAAACACTGCAGTACTCAGATGTTCCTAAGAAATGAAAGACATACCACTTATCTTTTTTGTTGAAAGGAGAGCCAATTATTATGCAGGATGAGACTTTTTCATATGATTGTATCTCTCTCTCTCTCTAATATATCTCTATATATAATCTTCATTTGGATCTTGATCTTTGTTTGTCCACGAATGAATTAGAAGAAGCACTAGATAGCAGTAGAGAGACAGCTAAAACACAGGCACTGCATTAAGAACCTCCTCCAGGGTTATACTACTGAAGACTGTAGTACTCCAGTCACACCTCAAAACACAGACATTCAAACTAAACAAATTGTTGTGCTTTAAATTAACTAAAGACATATTCATTAAGATCTTGATCGTCCGCGAATTCCATGCATGCGTAGACCACCTTCCAGTTTAGTATGTTGTTGTTACTCACTGATGTCAACAATGTGCCGGAATAACGAAAGGGGTGGTGGACAGTTACGCTGGTTAGCTCCTGAGGCCTGGTTAGAGAATGAGATTGCCGAAGATAAAAGGTACGTGCCAACGTAACATATGAATGAAAGAAAGACAGTGGGTAAAATGAATGACAACGTAACAGCACATTCCGGAAATTATTATTGTTACGTTGTAGCCGGCGAGTGCTGCGCGTCTCACAGTTGTACCGTGGCTTGCTCACATGTCAGTGAAGTGATCCCTATTTATGCTTTAAAGAGCCTGGATACCTAGGTGTCCCCAATTTTATAACCATTGTTCCATGTATACACTGTGTGCACAATTATTAGGCAAGTTGTATTTTTGAGGATTAATTTTAATATGGAACAAACACAGTGCTATCAGTCAATCCAAAATGTTAATAAACCAAAACGGTAAGTACCAGGACTCTAAAGACTTGGACCTTCATCCTTTTGCAGAGATATCAGGAGTGCCACATACCCTTTCTAGTGACCTCATGACCCCCCATGCTCTCCCAATCCGTCTTTCATAGGAAGAGTCACCAGAGACGTGAATGTCACTGCTGAGGTAAAGTAAACCTCTCAATGAGGTCGACACTCTCTCCGCAAACAGACACGCTGCTTATGGCCATGCCCAAGATATCATTAAAGACCTGGCTCTTGGTTTCTATCCAGGACACTCACAAGTCCAGACACTCAGACTTCTCGCTCAGTCTCTCGAGAGCCCCCATTGACTCCATGAAGATCACAGCATCATCGGCAAAGTCAAAAATCAATGAATCTTTCTTCACCCAACAGATGGTCCACTAACGCTGGACCCCACGACCCTGCCTAACACCCAGTCATTGCAAGCATTGAACAGAGAAAGAGCAGAACACATCGCTGACGAACCCCAGAATCAACTGAGAAAAACACTGAGGTTCTACCTCCACTCTACACAGCCCTCATAGTACCAGTCTACAGGCCGGCCATGATATCCAGCAACCTTGAGGAGGGATCTTGCAAAGTCTCAGGATGTTCCACAGTGCAGCTGGATCAACTGAATCAAAGGCTGCTAAGAAACTAACCCGATATGCGCATTTGCGCTCCATGAGAACCCTCAGTGCCAGGATGTGGCCGATGGTCGACTTCTTAGGCGTAAAAAACATGACTGCTCTGGTTACTGGTAGGTGAGCAAGTGATCGGATCCTTTTGAGGATGAACCTAGCAAGGACCTTACCCAGCATCAAGAACAGTATATTATTCTACTGTAGTTGCTGTAATCCAGGTGATCATCCTTCCATTTCCAGATAAGGATGACAAGTCCCAATTTCCAGTCAGTTCGGATGATGCCAGTCTCCCAAATGGGAGCAAAGGTTGCAGGCAATGCCAGGACGACAGCCTGACCACCTGCCTGGAGATGTTCACCCACAGATAACATAGATCCCTGCAGTCTTCCCTACCCTCAGCTGGTTCACCACCTGTGCCATCTCAGTGAGACTAGGGGTTCACAGCTAATTGGAAGATCAGCCTCAAGAGCCATGGACCAGAGATATACAACACCCTAGCCAGAGGATCAGCTTTAAACAGCCGCTCAGAGTAGCCAGCCCAGCAGTTCACAACTGCAGTGTCATCTGTAAGGAACGCTCCATTAGCCACCCTGACTGTGACTCTCCAATGAACAGATCTGGATGTGCGTAATAAAATGTGACAAAAAGTGAAGGGGATGGAATACTTTCTGATGGTACTGTATACACATACACACACTCTCGATATAATGTAAATATCATATGTGCACAAAAATATTAAAAGCAAATATACATTTTACACACCTCTAAAGCAAATAGAGTGTTTAAAGAGGTTCAAAAATGTTCTTCAATGACACATGGGCTAATTTTAGATGAACAATGAAAAGAAAACAGTTGAAGCTAATAAGGGTCTGCAGCTGTGACAACTGAGTCACATACATGCAAAGCAGGAAGTCAAACGCTGTATAATCATGCATTGCATTAACACTCCGTTGCCAACCTAAATAACACAAGTGAAATGTGGCAGGCCCTCAGGAAAGATGTATTTGTGCCAACACTTGAGTAAATATAGCAGGGTTCTAATTAAGTGGAAATAAATGAACACTCAGTGATGGAGGAGTAGCTATAGTGACCTACCTATACGCAGATGGCGTGCAGGCGCGGTGCACTCCTGAGCGCTGTAGAAAGTACTGGACGTTTAAACTCAAATGTCCTCAACTGGAAAGTGTGGAATACTCCTCTTCAAATTAAAACCTCATTCTGTGCCATTTCATTTCCATCTATTTACAATGCCATTCCTCTCAAGAGCCAAATCCGAAATTGGCCGATCTTTATCAAATAGTGCTCAGTGATGGAAGAAACTTTGGCCATGTCTCTAGTAAGTATATAAGTTTAATAAGTCACTGAGCTCTTTACAAAAAATATTTTATAAATCCACTCAAATGTACAGATGACACAAGGCCAGATTTAGCACACAGGAGTTCACCATATAAGAACTGCCAGGCAAGCATTACAAGACAGGGACAACTGCGAAATGGGCATTTCTGTGAGTCAAAGTCAGCATGAAACTGCTTGAATCTGTGCCTTGTTTCGGAATGGCATGATTCACCTAAGTCGGGGCGTGCATATGGAGAAAGAGTATAAAGCCTTGGAACATTGCCCGGCACACCTCTGAAGCTGACGGACGGATGGGAGATACCGTCATCTGATCCAGAAAATTCTATACATTGGATGACTCTATACATCAGGCTCCCACTACCCAAAGGTCTTGTCATGTCCTCCTCGTCTGTTATACCGCATAAAGCATCATTAAAGAAAGCTAAGTTATTTTTCCTATGTGATTTCTTACCGCAGTATCACTAAGGGAGGGGTATCGCCTTTTTACATTATATCTGTATAGTTTCAAGTTATGAAACACGCCGCAACTACAAAAGAACTTATTCCAACTAGGGAGATAGCACCCCCTGCTGGATACAATGTCTAAAAAATTTACTTGTTTTGTCTTTGCTCCTTTATAAACCTTAATTGCAGTGCACTTTGGTGTAGAACATTTTTTTACAAGTATACCAACAACTCCTGACCTGAAAAAGCGGACATTAAAATTTAAAAAACACTAAGGATGCATCTGGTTTTCCTATTGAAGGCTGAAATTTGGCAGGCTCATTCCTTACAGCTTACTTACAAAAGTTAAGCAGGTTTCATTTCGAAATTCTACACGTAACGATCATAACGGTCGATAACGGTCAACAACGTCCGCCATGTTGAACTTTCTAATTTATGGCCCCATCTTCACGAAATTTGGTAGGCGGCTTCCCTGCGCTAACCAAAACCGATATCACGATACTTATTTCGTGGTATGGCGCCACTGTCAGCCGCCATATTGAACTTTCCAACGTCACTAATTCTCCAACTTCCCGTGTAGGTAGAAGGCTGAAATTTGCAAGGCTCGTTCCTTACAGCTTACTTACAAAAGTTAAGCAGGTTTCATTTCGAAATTCTACGCGTAATGGTCATAACGGTCAACAAAGTCCGCCATGTTGAACTTTCTTATTTATGGCTCCATCTTCTCGAAATTTGGTAGGCGGCTTCCCTCCACTAACTGAAACCAATGTATGCTTATTTGGTAGTATGATGCCCCTGTCGGCCGCCATATTGAACTTTTCAACAGTCTTTGTTACTTATGGGCCCATCTTCAAGAAATTCTATCGATCAAAGAACTGTCACTTACCGAGTGGTTTTCATGCCCGGAGATACCACCTACCTTTTCCATTCTCTGTTACATATTGCACGGCCATATCAGGCTCACTGTTGATATCCGGAGGAACATTCTGTCTTATGTACTGAATGACTGGGACAGGTTCAAGGTGTGGATTGATGACGGTACAGGAGATAATTAGACTACACAGGAGCACTAGAAGAGTGAAATGCTTAAGCCCTTCACCTATGGTTCTGCATGTGAGTTGATGGCTGCGCTGAATTGTTCGGTTGTCGCTTTCAAGTGTACGAAATGGCCAAATATTTTACACCTTTCGACAACCGCCAATGCCTCTTAAACATCTTAGATTCACAGGTGGCGATTTCAGTAGTGGACACTTTGATGTTTATGAATGTTTAAACTCTCAAAAGCTGGATGTGATTTTATCGATGAAACCGGTTGTGTGCTTACAACGCTTGACAGATGCCGAATGTCACTTCAACACAAGTCCTACAAATACTGTCGTGATTGAAACAAACCATGAAACTCAAACCGATTATGACAGCAGCAATCCAAGCTGTGAGATTTGAGACAAGATTACTGTTCACATGGCCAACTGTAAGTTACATGCTCAAGAGTAAGCTCAGCGCACGGCTTGGTCATGTTACAACCGGAGGGCCGAACTGACAACGTGGTATACAAAGAGATCCTTAACAAATAATTATTGGCATATTGTCCCACAGTTTAAAAAGGTTTAATTTTCTTCTTAATAAAAATTTGAATGCAGTACTTCACCGCTGCGAAGCGCAGGTATTTTGCTAGTATATATATATATATATATATATATATATCTATACTGATATAGAGTGGGTAATGTGTTAGGAACGAAAGGATGCCACATCGTTTGATGGAAATGAAAATGATCAACCTACAGAGCCCTGAATTCAAAGGCGCCCCAAAAATCAGAGTGAAAAATGATGTGGCAGGCTAGTCCATTTTGCCAAAATTTAATTGCAGCAACTCCAAATTGTACGCAGCACTTTGTATGGCCCCTGTGTTCTTGTATACATGCCTGACAACATCGGTGCATGCTTCTAATGAGATGACAGATGGTGTTGTGGGGGACCTCCTCCCAGATCTGGACCAGGGCATCACTGAGCTCCTGGGCAGTCTGAGGTGCAACCTGGTGGCATTGGATGGACCAAAACATAATGTCCCAGAGGTGTTCTATTGGATTTAGGTCAGGAAAGTGTGGTGGCCAGCCAATGGTATCAACTCCTTCATCCTCCAGGAACTGCCTGCATACTCTCACCACATGAGGCCAGGAATTGTGCACCAGGAGACACTGTACCAGCATAGGGTCTGACAATGGGTCCAAGGATTTCATCCTGATACCTAATGGCAGCCAAAGGCCTTTGTCAAGCCTGTAGCGGTCTGTGTGACCCTCCATGGATATGCCTCCCCAGACAATCATTAACCCACCACCAAACTGCTCATGCTGAATGATGTTACAGGCAGCATAATGTTCTCCATGGCTTCTCCAGACCCTTTCACTTCTGTCACGTGCTCAGGGTGAACCTGCTCTCATCTGTAAAAGCACAGGGCACCAGTGGTGCATCTGCCAATTCTGGTATTCTATGGCGAATGCCAATTGAGCTGCATGCTGCTGGGCAGTGAGCTCAGGGCCCTTGGGTCACCCTCATGAAGTCTTTCTGGTTGTTTGGTCAGAGACATTCACACCAGTGGCCTGTTGGAGGTCATTTTGTAGGGCTCTGGCAGTGCTCATCCTGTTCCTCCTTGCCCAAAGGAGCAGATACTGGTCCTGCTGATGGGTTATGGACCTTCTATGGCCCTCTCCAGCTCTCCTAGAGTAACTGCTTGTCTCCTAGAATCTCCTCCATGTCCTTGAGACTGTGCAGGGGAGACACAGCAAACCTTCTGGCAATGACACGTATTGATGTGCCATCCTGGAGAAGTTGGACTACCTGTGCCACCTCTGTAGGGTCCAGGTATCGCCTCATGCTACCAGTAGTGACACTGA